>NC_143489.1:69244390-69554238 GCF_027475165.1 Benincasa hispida | reverse complement strand
CTCTTTAATGCGCTACATGTTGGCCTTGCGTCGTTTCTCTTTCTCTTCCTTCTTCTTCTTTTCTTCCTCTTATTCTTCTCTCATTTCTTTTTCAAACTACTCCGAGGCCAGGAATATGTGATGCTCATCCTCGAGCCTTATTCTTTCTTCTTCTACTGAAATTGTGTTGTTACGGCGCACCTACTCATCGTGGAGTTTTCTTGCCAGATCGCCTGATGCGATGATTTGATGCGCACGTAACATTTTTTCTTTTTTCTCCTCTTCTTCTCTTTTTCTCCTTTCCTTTTCCTCTCCTATGCGTTGTAAAAATTGTGGGTCACTTGTTGACCCTTGCGATGCATTCTCCTTGCGACGCCGCATTAGAGGGGTAATGTCCGGATCTTCTCTGTCTTCAGTCGTAACCGTCCTGATATGCGTTGATGCCTCTTGAGGTTGCGTTGATTCTTTTTCTTGTGGTGACACCCCCTTTTCCACACTTGCGGTGGTGGATTCTCCATCGACATTTGGGCTTTCCGCCCTCTTTCTCTTTTCTTCCTTCTTCAAGTGCTTCTCTTCTCGCCTGCGCTCTCTCTTCTCACTCGACTTCTTTTCTTTTTTCTCCTTCTTTGGCCGGACCTCTTCATCTCCGTCTACCCACTTCTCCTTGCTTTTTCTTTTCTTCTTCTTTAAGTTGTTTTCGACAGCTTCTTCGCTTCCACCTACTCCAAAGTGACCCTGATGGGTCCCTCATATAATTCTGTTTGAACAGTTTCCTTAGGATCTGCAACGGCCAGGGCGCTTCTTCGCAAAGCTTCTGCCATTTCCTCCTCCGAAGGCAAGGGCTGATTAACAACTCCGGCTTCAGGTAGCCCTCCATCTTTCTCCATGTTGCTCAGAATGCTCCCAAATACCTCATTGTCATCTCTTCTATTCTTCTCACTTTCTGATGACGGTACTGGGAGTAGGGCACTCTCCGTACTCGGCCTCTCTCGGATTGGGAGTGGTTTGGCTATAGCAGGTTTTCACTGTGGTTTTCCAGTGATTCTTTGGACGGGCTTGCGCTGGGCGGCGAAGCGGCGGTTGGCAGCGAGGAATGCCGCCTCCCGTGCGGTGATGAGGGCTTGGGAAGATGATGAAGGTAGGGAAGATGAGTGTGAGGATTGATCGGCCATGGTTTCGATTGAGTGGAAGAGTTGGAAAATTCTTAAGACTTAGAAAGAAAATTTTGAAGGTTTGGAATGCAAAGAGTTCTTAGGGTTTTCTTTTTGCTTAGAGATTCAAATAAACTTCCTTAGATGAAGGGGGGGGGGGGGGATTTATAGGTTGGGCCTTGATGGGCCCAACGCAATCCTTTCGTGGAAGGCTTTGAGATTCTCAAAAAGCCTGCCCGTCGCATTCCTCGCATTTATGAATTAGCAGAAAAGGACGTCCTTTCGTCTGCTAAGTCATCATTTCCTTGGAAGCTTAAATGATTAGACTTCTCTCTCCACAAAAAGAATTTTTTCTTTTGCATTTTATTTAGACAGGAGCAAGGTTAAAGATTAATGCAATGCATCTATTACTGCAAATGCATGTTTGCCGAGGATGGACAACAAGCAACATACCCCTCAGCTCAGTGCATTTCTGGAGGATGGGCGCACAGTATTTCTACCAGTGCAACACTACCTCGACATAGTGCATTTTCGCTAAAGACGGGCGCAGAATACATACGCGCGCAACACACCCCTCAGTGCAATGCATTTGAGGAAGATGGATGCAAAGTGTATCTTATCAGCGCAAGACACACCCGTCATCGCAATGCATACCAGATGTTTATTATTAATTTTTTATTTTTATTTCATCAACAACGTAAGTCGATAAGACTTTGCGGTGTTCATTTTCTTTTTAGTCAATCATTCACGGAGATTTAAGAACAACGCAAACTACAGCAGAAAATTAAGTAAATTGAACTACGCATAAAATTAACTAACGCAAATAACAAACTAAATTGAATAACGCAATACTAAAGCAATAAACTAATTTATGAAAGCAGTAAAGAAAGCAATAAAGAAAGTGGTAAAGGAAAGCGATAGAGAAAGTGATTAACGAAAGAAGTAAACATAGATGTTAGGGATGCTGATTGAAAGACAAATTCCTTAAGATTACCACAATCCGCATCCCTGCAGACGGTCAGACTTGCCTGCGCAATGTCATCAAGGAAATTGTTCCTTCCCATGAGATCCCGGGGCTTCTGAATTACTTGGCAGCGTTCCCAGTGTTCGATTGCGAAGCTCGACTGCCAATTTCCCTACTTGGACCTCCAAGTTCCTTATCGAAGATGCCTGCGACTGCATGACTGCATCATTTTTCTCAATATATTGCTTTAGCAGGGCTTCCAAGGATGATGATTGTGTAGAGGTGTTCGATGTGGACGGTTGGTTGTGCGGTTGCCTTTGGTGACTCTGATTCTGATGTTGGTTAAAAGTCGGAGGATTTCCTCGATTCCCTGAATTGTTGTTCTGATGATTCCTCTGGCCTTCTTGGTCATTGTTACCTCCCCAACCGAAGTTAGGGTGATTCCGCCAACCTGGATTGTAAGTGTTGCTGTAAGGGTTGTTTTGGATAGCAAACACTGATTGTGGGTTCGATGGGCACATCTCTGCAGCATGACCCCCTCCGCATTGGACGCAACTTATTGCGGCCACTTGCGTCAACGCATTAGGTTGCACTACACCTTGAGAGAGGGTACCTTGGTTAATTGCCATCATTTGAAGGAGAGAGGTCACTGCGGCTATTTGTGTGGCCAAGGTTGTCATTGTATCTGCTGATACAATGGCATTTTCAGTTCTTCTTCTCTCGGGGCCTCTTCCCCCATACTCGTCATCCACCCAATCATCCATGTTTCATGAAATGCGATCCAAGATGACCTTGGCTTCTGTGTAGGTTTTATCCATAAATCCTCTCGCTGCGGAGGCGTCAACAACAACTTGTGTTGATCTATTCAAGCCATTATAAAAGGTCTCCATCAGAATGAAATCGAGAATCCCGATATGCGGACAATTCTTCACCAATCTTTTGAAACGCACCCAGGCGGTGCTTAGAGTCTCATTCTCCATTTGCTCAAAATTCAACACATCCCTCTGTCTCCTTGCATTGACGGCTGGAGGGAAGAATTTCTTCATGAACCGCTCCACCAACTGGTCCCATGAAGTGATTTCATTTGGCTTCAACGAATGAGCCCATCTCTTTGCCTCATCTCTCAGCATGTACGGGGAGAGGTACAGTCTAATTCCTTTAGGAGTCACACCAGGTATGGAGACTGTGTTGCACATTTCTACGAAGCTGGTCAAATGAGCATGCGGGTCTTCTCCTTGTAAACCTCCGAACTGTCCTGCATTTTGGATCATTTGTAGCATGACCGGCTTTATCTCAAACCATGCATTCTCCTCAACCATTGGTCTTGAAATCCCGAGCGAGAAGTCATAAAGATTCGACGCTGCATAGTTTCTCATAGGGATGTTGCGGTCTGCAGCAAGAAAAACAGGATCTTGTACTGGCCGAGTCGCCCCTTGATTTCCTTCGGGCCTCTCGTTGTTAGCCATATTTACTCTTCTTCACTGAATTTAGTTCTGGCGTGCCCTTGCACGAAAAGTACGCTCGATCTTTGGGTCAGCTTCGAATTCTGGATCAGTTCCAATACTTATAAACCATCAGCCTGCTCTTCGCGATAAACAGATAGTACAGTAGAGATCTGTCCTGCAAAATATCACAAAAGTATTCAACACTAAAATTCTTTTAGTTAAATCCCAACGATCGTTTACCTGAGGCTACATGACACGACCAACTCTTGGTATTCTTCTTAGTTGAGAACCGCATCTTCATGCTTCGAAACTTCATCACGAACGACTCGACTAACTCAAACTCTTTGAATTACAGACTCGATAGCAAGTTAATTACACCAAAAAACACAGGGGCTTTTACAAATTAACACTTTGTAATTGAAAGAAAGCTTTAAACAAAGGAAATTAAACCCGTAAGCATTCATCAACGCCATCCACAAAATCATTTAACAATTAAACACAAATGCAGAAAAACCTACCAAGACTGTAAAAGAAGTTCAAAACATAATCAAAATTTGGAATAACAGAACAACCTGGCTTTGATACCAATTGAAGGAAATTGAACATGAGGATTTCCATGAGCAGCGGAAGGATCTTTCCAAATTTCAATCATATATGAACAACAACAATTATAGTCATAAACGGAAACATACGGTTGTGCATAAAACAGAAATTACAACATGCTTTACTACATGATCAAGGGAAGGAATTAACAAAGCTTTGAAGACTCATTCTCAAGTTCCTTGATCACGAATGCTCGATCATAGCAACATAGCAACACACAAACGATCGTCCAACACGACCGTTACACTGCATGAACACAGTGCACTCGAACAAAGCGATCACCAAGGTCACAAACACCCTGAACCCCGCGAACAGTCTCCACAGAACCTCGACTGTGTCAAGTTGAGTATAACACCACCAAGAAGGTTACCTCGGTATTCTCGGTGTGAGAATCCAGAGTGTGGGCTCTGTGTGGACTTGGTTAGAGGATGAGAAACTGGAGGAAGAACAATCATGTAATGATTGAGCAAATGGGAAAATATATAGCCTATCATATAGGTCGATGCCCAATCGTTTAACAAAAGCTGTGTGATTGTCTAGCAAAAGCTATGCGTTCGTTTCGCTCATCGTCTAGTCGAGTGTCTATCATGTAAGAACACTCCACGATCGTTTAGCTAACTTTAAGCTGTTGTTTAGTAAATCTGATTTGCTTGACAACTATCGGTGAGTAATTTCTGAGATTGGAAATCTCAAATTAACAACTTACCAAAATTAGGAAAACATTTTTCCTTTTATCACACGGTTACCATGAAACCACCAATAACCTCCCAATCAATTGGTTATTAGAGAAAAAGAGATAATTATCCAATAATTAATATTATTATAAATATAAATGATAATCAACTTATCATACTATATTTATAACCTATAGTTTTAATATTTCATGTATAGTTTTAATATTTCATCTCATGAAACATGCAAACCATAACTCTTTTTCTATTTCATGGCATTTAATGTAAATCTCATTTACATTACCCTCCATTTGATGTATCTCATACACCATACCGATCATATCATATATAATCGAATTAACTCTTGTCAATTTGAACATTTCAAATCAACACCAAGAACTGATTCTTAACTTGAATCCATTGAGATACCAAGGGGACCTTATGGACCTGTAGCTCGAAGCTCCAACGATACGTGAATAACTGACTAATCTCTTTAGTCATGGGATCCACCATCCATTAACTGCCAGGCACTCCACTAAAGACCCACAATTGAACTCTTCTTACTACAGATATATTATGCGTCCATCTTAACCAATCAATAGTGCGAAAACCCTTCACAGATCGCTCGTAAGTACAACACGACCAATAACCATTATGCCCTTGTAGTTATATTTTACTCCTTAAGTACCACTGATCCCTCTAATGAACATAAGTCATAGTCCTACTATGATTAAGTCCTCTCTTCCAAAGAGAAGCTGTGGCCACTATGTTCAAGCCCCAGAATCAGCCCTTAAGGGAGCAATCTATCTACTTACCTCTACTTCGGGGAAAGAGTGAATTCCATCTTGTGTATTGAGTTTTCAGCTCCTAAATCGGACAAGTCCCCAAAAAGGTAGGCATGTTGAGTTGGCAATCTGGCCACTCTCACCCACACTAATCAAAGGACCGCCCTCAAAGGTAGGAGTTCCCAAAACACTCGGGATTGAGGTCATGTCACCTATGGTCATTTAGGTGAGATGTAAGTCTCCAGTATCAATGACGTTATATACAGATTCTAGTCATCTCGTGGTCTGGTCTTATACAAACTCTTTATATAGGACACCCCCGCTCACATGTCTCTACATGAATTGTCAGGATCTACCATCTGTAGTAGTTTACAACACTTGCAAACCCTTACAAAGCGGGCTGTATCCGTAGTGTTACCAGAATCAGGTATCCCACCTTAATCTTTATACTACAGACCTATTTAGGTTATCACTTAAGGCATGATCCACTTTTATATCACATATACACGCTTAAGTTTACATAAGATAACCATGGAGCTTTGTTTATTGGATATGAGTAAATGCCAGAATGAAACAACAATTATTTTATTCATAAAAAATGTGTATAATTACAAACAATGGGACTCCGAGAGAATTAGGACACCAATCCCAACATATGCTACCTTTTAGACACAAAATTCATTTGTCTAAGGAATGGTTTCCTAAGACACCTCAAGAAGTTGAGGAAATGAAAAGAATTCTTATGCATCAGAAGTCGGGAGCTTGATGTACGTTATGTTATGTACATGTCCCGACATATGCTTTGCAATTGGAATCGTCAGTAGGTTTCAGTCCAACCTAGACATAGCCATTGGACTGCTGTTAAGAACATCCTCAAGTATCTTCGGAGAATAAGAGACTATATGTTCGTGTATGGTCTTAACGATTTGATCATCACGGGATACAAAAATTTTTATTTTTAGACTGATGTAGATTTTAGGAAACTACTTTAGGATTAGTATTCACTCTCAACAGAGGAGCAATAGTGTGGATAAGCATCAAACAGCGTTGTATTGCTAATTCTACGATGGAGGCTGAATATGTAGCTGCATGTGAAGCAGCTAAAGAAGCAGTATTATTATTAAAGAATACTCTATTTATCAATAAAACTCGCAGTCCATGATCATGGAAACATATTCTATTTATCAATAAAATTATTATTAAAGAATGTATTTAATAAAAGTGTTATTGAAATTGAAATTTCATTATGTTATAAAATCCAATAAACGAATCCATGGCTATAGTATGAATACTGTAACTTTATGTAGAGATATAAAAAGAGGATTAAGTTATACTATATAGCCAAAAAGGTCTATAAGTACATGGATGAGATTGGGTACCTCGTCCTAGGGACGTTATGGATGCGGCCTACTTTGTATATTGTTACAAACATGTGATCCCGAAATCGTTCGTGTGGAAACATGCGGGTGGAGGCATCCTATGCAAAAGAATTTTTGCATAAGATCGGACCATGAAATAGTCACTTTTCTTTATAACGACCATCTACTGTTAAAATTGACTATTTCAATTCGATGACCTAGGGTAACTTGATCTTAATCCTGAGCTAACTATGAACTCCCGTTTATTCGGGATTATCCTTTAATCTGCATAGGTGAGAGTAGTTCAATAGCACTGCTCAATAAACCTCCCATTTTGGGGATAAAACCGGATAGATAGCTGGGGACATAGTCCTACAAGATGGAATTCGCTCCTACCCATTTTAGGGTTAGCAGATAGGTTGTTCCTTTAAGTACTGATTCCTGGTCTTGAACAAAGGGGCCCCACCCTCTCATGGCTGAGAGCAACATGGTTCATTAGTTGGGCTATAAACCAAATGTTCAATAGAGGATTGTGGGAGCTTAAGAAACAATATGTATTTATAAGGGTAAAACGATAATTTTGACCTAATTGTAAATACAAACGACTTGTGAAGGATCAACTTACTAATCATGGTTAAATCAAGTAGATAGAAATATATCTATAGTGATGAGAGTGCAACTATTTAGCTATAGTAGTATGTCTTGTTGAATAACGAATATTGATTAATTTGGTTTAAAGAGTTTAACCGATTAATCTCAAATCGTTTAAGCTCATGATCTGTAAGTCCATAAGGTTCCTCTACTAGATCGTAAAACATTATACCTAGGTTTAAGAAATTGAACAAATTTGAAGTGTTCAAATCCGAAATTAGAGTTAGAATTTGAAAAGTTCAATTCAATTTAGAGTTTGGATAATTATATTCGATATAATTAAACGTTTAATTTTGTTTAAATTAAAAAAAATTGGAGAGGTTTAAATATTTAAATATTGATTACACGAATAGGGATTCATGTTTGAATTAGATGTTTTATTAATTTAATATTTGATATTAAATTATTATTTAATTAATTAAATTTGTTTAACTAATTAAATTAAATTAATTTCAATTTTTTAAAGAAATTCAATTTTTGGATAATTGAACTTAATTTATGTTTGATTTACCTTAAAATTAAATATAATGAAAATTAGAAAAATTGGATGTTTTTGTTTTTGAGTGGAAAAATCCAACTTTTGGGTTTTTTAATGGATTTTTCCACATTACAACACCTGGTCCACTCACTTAGTGCCAATTAAAGTGTCAATTAGCTGAATGAATGAGTTCTTGCATACTTGGACTTGTTAAATACTTCATTCTTCAGTATTTTGAAATCCATGCAATATGAAATTTGTGAATTTTTTGGAAAATTCCTTTTTATTCTCAAGCTCTCCAAATTCCACCTAAAGTCCTCTCAATTTAGAGTTTCCACCACTCAATCCAAGGCTGAGAATAATAGAAAAGCTCCTCTTGGTGGTCTATTAGAGATTTGGAGATTCAATTTTGTGGATTAAGCAAGGACCAAGAAGAAATCAACAAAGGTATACTCATTGAAACTCTCTTTCTATTAAGATATGTTTTGAAGCATGCTTTATACTCAAATTAAGTGTAATTAGAGTGCTTAATGATTCTGTTTGCTTCCACTTTATACATCTTTATTCTATCATATATTATATCACATATAATATAAATTATAGTTTATTATTATCTCATTTAACCTATAGTATTTAATATGAATTATATTCACATTAATTTTAACCTATAGTTTTTAATATAAATCTCATTCATATAACTAATATTTGAATCATATTCAAATATTTAGTTTCTCTTAAATAAAACTTTATATTATAATTATATACATTATATACATTATATCTCATATAATAAATTTTATATTATAATGTATCACATATATTATATTAACTAGATCTCATATAACTAATTCTCTTCAATTAATTTAAAAAATTCAAATTAATTTAAAATTAATTCGATTCTCATTAATCCTAATTGAGCTAACGAGGAGACCTAATGGACATATAAATTGAAGCTCCAATGGTACTTGATTAATTAATTGAACTCTTTAATTAAATTAATCAATTTCCATTAACCACCAGTCACTCCACTAAAGGGCGACAACTATACTTTTCACACTATAGATATATTTCTATGTGTTGGGGTTGATGCCCTAGATCTCGTAGGGTTCTATAGTTTGTAAATGTATTGAACAAAATCATTGTCTATTTAATACAATATATGATATTTTATTCCATATTTTTTGTTGCATTAACCACAAACCAATAAACTAACATCCAGGGTTATCGTAGCTTAAACATATATGTAGAGACATATAGGTGGATCATGTTTAAGTGATAACCTAAATGGTTTGTAGTAGATGGATAATACTGAATACCTTATCCTGGTGACACTACGAGTGTGGCCTGCTTTGTAGGTGTTACAATTGTTGTAAAGTGCTACGAATGATCTGATCCTGATCATTCATGTGGAGACATGTGAGTGGGGATATTCTATATAAAGAGTTTGTATAAGACCGGACCACGAAATTTTTAGTCTCATTATACAATGCCGCTCTTAATAGAGACTTACATTTCACCAGGATTACCATAGGTAACATGACCTGAATCCGGAGTAAGTTGTGAACTCATACCTGTGATGGCGATCATTTGATTTGTTTGGGTGAGAGTGGCCAGATCGTTGACTCAATAAGTCTACCATTTTGGGGATTCGTCTGATTGGGGAGTTGGGAACACAACTACACAAGAAGGAATTCACTCCTTCCCCAATGTCGGGACAAGTAGATAAATTGCTCTCTTAATGGCTGATTCCGAAGCTTGAACAATGTGGCGCCATACCTTCTCCTGGCCCGAGAGGGGTTTAATCATAGTTGGACTATAATCTATTGTTCATTAGAGAGATTAGTGGTACTGAGGGTTCAACAAGAGTTGTTGAACAGACTGATAGATCAAAAAGAGTTGTTGATGTCGGTTCATCTAGTCAACCATCTCAAGAGTTGAGACTACTTTGATGTAGTAGGAGGGTTATGAACCCACCGACTCACTACATAGGTTTGACTGAAGCCCAGAACATCATATCTGATGATGGGGTCAAGAATCCATTGTCTTATAAGCAAGCAATGGAGGATGTTGACAAAGATGAGTAGATTAACGCCATGAACCAGGAAATGGAGTCTATGTACTTCAATCATGTTGGGGAACTTGTGGATTAGCCTGATGGGATAAAACTTATAGGGTGTAAGTGGATCTACAAGAGAAAACGAGGTGTAGATGGAAAGGTGCAAACCTTTAAGGCTAGACTCGTGGCAAAGGGTTATACCTAGGTCGAGGGAGTGGACTATGAGGAAACTTTCTCACCTATTGTCATGTTGAAGTCTATCAGGATACTCCTGTCCATAGTCACATTTTATGATTATGAGATATGACAAATGGGCATCAAGACTGCCTTTCTGAATGGTTATCTTGAAGAGACCATCTACATGGTTCAACCAGAGGGGTTCATTGTTCCAGATCAAGAACAAAGAGTTTGTAAGCTTAATAGGTCTATTTATAGGCTGAAACAAGCGTCTAGATGGAGGAGCACTAGATTTGACATTGCGATCAAATCATTTGGTTTTGATCAGAATGTTGATGAGCCTTATGTTTACAAGAAAATCGTCAACAGCTTAGTAGCTTTCCTGCTAATGTATGTGGACAATATCCTACTCATTGGGAATGATGTAGGTTTGACTAACATTAAGAAGTGGCCAGCCGCCCAATTCCGAATGAAAGATTTGGGAGAGGCATAGTATGTTCTAGGGATCCAGATCATTCGAGATTGTAAAAACAAGAGGTTGGCCTTGTCTCAGGCATCGTACATTGATCAAATGTTGACCAGGTATAGGATGCAAGATTCTAAGAGGGGTTTATTACCCTTCAGGCATGGAATTGTTTTGTCTAAGGATCAATGTCCTAAGACACCTCAAGAGGTTAAGGAGATGAGATGGATTCCCTATGCTTCGGCTGTTGGAAGCTTAATGTATGCAATGTTATGTACCAGACCTGACATTTTGCTATGCAATAGGGATTGTCAGTCATTATCAATCCAATCCAGGATTATATCATTGGACGGCGATTAAAATGTTCCTCAAGTATCTTTAGAGAATGAGGGACTACATGCTCGTGTATAGAGATAAGAATTTGATCCTTACAGGATACACAGACTCTGACTTTCAGACTGATAGAGATTCTAAAAAATCGACATCAGGGTCAGTGTTCACTCTGAATGGAGGGGCTATAGTTTGGCGAAGCATCAAGCAAGGATGCATCGCTGACTCCACTATGGAAACCAAATACGTAGCCGCTTTTGTAGCAGCTAAAGAGGCTATTTGGCTTAGGAAGTTCCTTACAAATTTGGAAGTTGTTTCAAATATGTCTTTGCTGATCACTCTCTATTGTGATAATAACGGGGCTATGGCAAATTCAAACAAACCTTGGAGTCATCGTAGAGGCAAGCATATTGAACAGAAGTATCATTTGATCAGGGAGATTGTGCATCGTAGTGATGTGGTAGTCACGAAGATCGCATCGGAGCACAACGTTGCTGATCTGTTTACAAAGACTCTCATAGCTAAAGTGTTTGAGGGTCATTTGGAGAGTCGGGTCTACGAGACATGCGACATCTTCTGAGGCATTAGGAAAAGTTAAAGATTGTTGGGATTAGTGTCCTAATTCTCCCGGAGTCTCGTAGTTTGTAAACTTTGTACACATTGTTATTAATAAAATAAGAGTTATTTTATTTGCATTTACTCATATCCAATAAACAAAGTCCTGTGGTTATTTTATGTAAATTTAAGCATGTATATTAGATATACAAGTGGATCATGCCTTAAGTAATAATCTAAATGGTCTGTAGAAAAAGAATTATGGTTTATATGTTTCATGAGATGAAATATTAAAATTATACGTTATAAATATAATATGATAAGTTGGTTATCATATTTATTTATAATATATTAATTATATAATAATTAATTTCTTTTTCTCTAATAACATTGAGTAGGAGGTTATTGGAAGTTTTATAGTAACAGTGAGATAAAAAGGAAAATTGTTTTCCTAAATTTTGAGTTGCTTCATTCGAAAAGTTCTCACGGAGACAAGCTATCAAGTGAAAGAGTCTCACTGAGCGATAGTGTTGATAGAGACTAAACAATCATGTAGAGTTGACCATACGATAGTCACTCAGCTGATCATAGCTACACGATCGAGTGGCTAAGTCTATACAATAGGCTGTCGTTTACTAAATGATCAAGCACATCGTCTATGCGATAGACTGTGTTCTTATCTCCCATTTGCTTGATCGTCTACTCGATCGTAGTCCTCCAATCTCTTCCTCAAGCCAAGATCATACAGAGCCCACAACTCCTAGATTCTCACACCGAGAATACCAAGGTAATCATTGTGGTGGTGTCCTTACTCTGTTCGTGAATTGAGTGGGACTCGATTGGGTTTGAGAAGTTGTTGGCTGTTCGTTATGTTCGTGTTCGTGTTGTTGGAGTTTCTGTTCGTTGCGTTCGAGTGCTGTTCTTGGACACTTTGTAGACTGATCGAGGGATTCTTGAAGAATGGTTCTTCAAAGGTATGCATACTCTATCCCTTGTATCATCGTATAACATGCTGTAATGTCTAGTTGTGCATGACCTATTAGTTTCTATTTTAAGACTGTCATTGATTGTGTTCAATTCGAATGGAATTTGGAACGATCCCTTCGGCTACTCATGGAAATCCTCGTGTTTGATTTCCTTCAGAACAATCTCAACTCTTCCTCCTCTTTACTTAAATTTTATTCCCTCAATCCAAAATAGCCAGAGCCTACCACTCTTGGGTTCTCTACTTGAGAATACCGAGGAAGCCTTTGTGGTAGGGTTCGTGCTTTTGATTGAGGTGTTCTTGAAAAAAGTCTTCAAGGCGTTCGTGTATTGTTCAAGGGATTCTTGAAGAAAAGTCTTAAAAGGTAAGGTTTCTAAAACCTAATTATATAGCATGTTGTAATTTATGTAAATGCATATATTGTTCTTGATTTACTGTAAAATTTACATTAAATGAAAAATTGATTTGGGATGATCTATCTTCGCTCACGATTCCCTTCAATTTGGAATCCTTCAATTCCATTGGATATAACTAATCAACAACGCGCTGACCCTTCACAAATTGATCGTAAATACAGTTGCACCAAAAATTGTCGTTTTGCCCCAATACTTACATCTAACTCCTTAAGTATCACCGATCTCTCTAATGTACAAACAATTGTCGTTTTGCCCCTATAGTTATATCTAACCCCTATAGTTAGCTATAGTCCAACTATAACAAAACCTCTCTCGGGCAAGGAGAGGGTGTGATGTCACATTGTTCAAGCCCCAGAATCAGCCCTTAAGAAAGCAATTTCTTTAATTACCCTAATACTAGGGAAGAAGTGAATTCCTTCTTGTGTAGTTACATTCCGAGCTCCCTAATTAGACGAATTCCCAAAATTATAAGCATATTAGTCAGCAAAATTGGTCACTCTCATCCATGCAGATCAAAGGACCGCCTTTATAGGCTTTAGGTCAAGTCACCTATGGTCATCCTGATGAAATGTAAGTCTTTTCTAGTAACGGTGTTATATAAAGAGACTATTCATTTTGTTGTCCAGTCTTATACAAACTCTTTGTATAGAATACCCCTGCTCAGATGTCTCCACATGAATGATCAGGATCAGATCATTTGTAGCATTTTACAACAATGGTAAAAACTACAAAGCGGGTCATATTTGTAGTGTCACCAGGATAAGGTACCAACCTTATCCATCTGCTATAGACTGTTTAGGTTATCACTTAAACATGTTCCATCTGTATGTCTCCATGTACATGTTTAAATTACAATTGATAACCTTGGATCTTAGTTTATTGGTTTTTAGGTTAATACAACTAAATGTTGAATAAAATATCTCTTATTTTATTAGATAAATAAATTGTTTGTATAGATACAATTATAAACTATAAGAGAATGAGATTTAGGACATAAACCCAACAATGCCAACATCATGGCTTTTCCTTCCTTGTCTATTTGGTTAAAGACAAACTATTGAGTTATCACTCCTACATATGAGAGAATCCCCCTATTCCTCATGCTTTGTTTTTACATGCATTAGGACTCCATTTATGTTTACAAAAATCATATCTTTTGTTATATATTTAGTTCCTGACTTAAAAAGGAACTTGATTTCTGTAAAATGTTTGTTATAACAATCATATACTTTAAACTTTGTTGTGAATAATGTGCTTATTTATAAAATAGTGTTGAAATTTGTTCAGAAAACTTAGAGAGTAACCTTTATGTGCTAAGTTCGTTGGCATCTAAGGCCCTCCTTAATACTGAAACGTACAAAACTATTGTAACTCGAAGCAAAAAACAAAATATTTCTCCTAAAGAAAATTCCCAACTTTGGCACCTAAAATTAGGTTGTATTAATCTCAATAGGATTGAGAGATTAGTTAAGAACAAACTTCTAAGTGAGTTAGAAGAAAATTATTTACCAGTATGAGTCATGCCTTGAAGGAAAAATGACTAAGAGACCTTTTACTAGAAAAGATCATAGAGCCAAAGAATCCTTAGAACTTATACATCCAGACTTTGTGTATCCTGTGAATGTTAAAGCAAGAGGAGGGTTTGAGTATTTCATCAATTTCATAGGTGACTATTCAAGGTACGAGTATGTTTACTTAATGCAATGTATGTCTGAAGCCCTTGAAAAGTTCAAGGAGTACAAGGCTGAAGTTGAAAATGCATTAAGTAAAACAATAAAGATGTTTTGATCTAATCGAGGTAGATAGTATATGGATTTAAAATTCCAGGACTATTTGATAGAACATGGAATTGTATCCCAATTCTCGACACTTGGTATACCTCAGCAGAACGGTGTATCAGAAAGGAGAAATCAAACCTTGTTAGACATGGTTCAGTCTATGATGAGTTACGTTCACTTACCTGATTCGTTATGGGGTTATACAGTTCAGACTGCAACCTATATTTTGAACTGTATTCCATCTAATAGTGATTCTAAAACACTTTTTGAATTATAGAATGGTCATAAAGATAGTTTGCATCATTTTAGGATTTGAGGTTGTCTAGCATCCTTGAGGCTAATTCTAAGAAATTGGAACCTTGTTCAAAATTGTGCCTATTTGTAGGCTACACTAAAGGAATGAGAGGTGGTTACTTCTACGATTCTAAAGATAATAAAGTGTTTGTGTCAACAAATGCTACATTTTTGGAAAAGGACCACATTAGGGAGCACAAACCGCGCAACAAGATAGTATTAAATGAGCTGGCGAAATCACTGAATTTTTAACAAGAGTTGTTGAAGAGCCTAGTACATTAACAAGAGTTATTGATGTTGGTTCATTTAGTAGGTCATATCCACCTCAATCATTGGGGGATCATGCCCTAAATATCGTGGTCTAGTAGTTTGTAATTGTATTGTACAAACATTTTATTTATCTAATAAAGTAAGAGGGATTTTATTCGACATTTAGTTTCATTAACCCACAAAAACCAATAAACTAAGATCCAGGGTTATCTTCTGTAACTTAAACATATATGTGGAGACATACAAGTGGACTATGTTTAAGTGTTAACCTAAATGGTTTGTAGTGGATGGATAAGGCTAGCTACCTTATCTTGGTGACACTATGAATACGCCTGCTTTGTAGTTGTTACAATTATTGTAATGTGCTACAAATGATCTGATCTTGATCATTCATGTAGAGACATGTGATCAGGGGTATTCTATACAAAGAGTTTGTATAAAACTAGACCACGAAATGAATAGTCTCTCTATATAACACCATTGCTGGAAGAGACATACATTTCATCAGGATGACCATAAGTGACTTGACCTGAATCCTGAGTGAGTTGTGACCTGCCTATGAAGGCGATCCTTTGATTTGTATGGGTAAGAGTGACTAGTTTCACTGACTCAATATGCCTATCATTTTGGGGATTCATCTGATTGGGGAGCTGGGAACGTAGTTACATAATAAGAAATTCATTCTTGCCCTATAGTTAGGGTAAGTAGATAAGTTGCTCCTTTAAGGGCTGATTTTGGAGCTTTAACTATGTGCCGCCACACCCTCTTCTGGTACCAGAGTGGTTTGGTTATAGTTGGACTTTAACTTATTATTCATTAGAAGGATCAATGGATACTTAAGGAGTTAGATGTAACAGGTGTAAAACAATAATTTTGGCCCAACTGTACTACGAGCATTTTGTGAAGGGTCAATGCTCTGTTGATTGGTTATATCCAATGGACACAGAAATATATCTATAGTGCAGAAAGTGCAACTTTCGGTCTTTAGTGGAGTGATTGATAGTTAATGGAAGTTGATTAATTTAATTAAAGAGTTTAATTAAGTAATCAAGTACAATTGGAGCTCTATAGGTCCATAATGTTAGGTTTTATGCCTTAAAACTCGTAGATAGTAAACATTATTAATTGACCGTCATCAATAGAGAGTTATTGATGACCTAGGCAACTTAGTCTTAATCCTAAGTATATTATGAACTCTTGTTCATGAGGAATTGTCCTTTGACTTGCATGGGTGAGGGTGGTCAGATCACCGACCCAATATGCCTTTCATCTTAGGGACAAGACCGAGTGGGGAGTTGGGAATGATACAAGATGGAATTCACTCCTTCCCGCCTTAAGGGTAAGTATATGAGTGTTCCCTTAAGTGTTGTCACTGGGACTTAAACAAAGAGCCCTACCCTCTCATTGGCCCGAAAGGGTTTCTGTTTATTGGTTGGACCATAAATAGGTTGTTCATTAGAGGAGCAATGGTACTTAAGGACTTGGAGATAACCCAAGGGTAAAATTGTAATTTGACCTAGTTGGTGTTATGAACACTCGTGAAGAACTAACTTGCTGGTTGGTCTATATCCATGGACATGAAAATATATATGTAGTGAGAAGAGTGCAGATGTGGGTCTTTAGTGGAGTGTACCCACAATTAACGAATATTGATAATCTCATATTGTTGGAGCTTCTAATCGGCAGGTCCACCAGGTCCCCTCGTTAGCTCACTAGAGGATACTTAAAAGGGATAATTTGATTTGTTCAAATTAATTTAAGGAAACTATATATTAATGTGATTAATATATAATTAATTATGGATATGATCTATAATTAAATTGGCAAGTAATATTTGAATAAGATTCAAAGTTAATTAATTCAAGTGAATTAGATTCATAAAAAAGTTAATTAATAGAGAGGTATTGCATATATACATGCGATGTATATGATGATTAAATATATACATTAAATTGGGTTTAATGTATCATTGGTTATTTAATTATTGTACAAATTAAAATTAAATAAATTTTATTTCATTGTGCAAATTAAATAAGTGTTATTTAATTGGACTAATTAATTAAATAAGTGTTATTTAATTAAATAGACTAATTAATTAAATAAGTATTATTTAATTAATTACAGAAAATGAAAATATATATTATGAAAAAGAAAATATATTAGGAAAAGTCCTTGGCCCTTCCCTATAAAGACCTCCCTATGGGCCTTTGCAAAATACACAATACAGTCTCATTATAGAGAAACTCTGACAATATACAACTCCCTAGTGTTATTGAGCAGAATTTTCTCTGAGCCTCTCTACTCTCCAAAAAACATTATTCTCCGCTCCATCTCCCAATAGTTAGATACCATCTATCCTCTATTGGAATCCTAAGAGAATAACGATCTATTCTCTACAAAGGTAAGAATCGTTCTAATCATTTTCCTAAAAGCATGCTAATTTATGTGTTTATCTATTCTAAGAATTTCTAATCATTTTCCTAAAAGCATGCTAATTTAATCTATTCTATTTAGATAATTTTTGTTTATTGTAAAAATTGAATTGCGGGATGCAAGACGTTCCTCGTTGAAATGCTTCTGCCGCGAGATCTGATCCCTTCATATAAGGTCTTCTCTTTAGCTCAATTGAAATTAATGAGAATCAAATTAATTTGGACTAATTTGAATTGTTCAAATTATCAAGGGAATTAATTATATAAGATATAATAATATAAAATTATTTATATGAGATATAATAATGTATAATACATTATAATGTAAAGTTTTATTTGAGAGAAATAAATACTTGAATATGGTTCAAATATTAATATGAATGTGATTCATATAAAAACTAGGTTAAAATTAATATGAATTTGATTCATGTTAAATACTATAGGTTAAATGAGAGAATATTAAACTATAGTTTATATTATATGTAATATAATACAAACTATAGGTTATTTGTTATGAATTTTAATATATATATTAAATTAATTAATTTTTTTTTAATTAAATATTACCATTATTAAGAAGGAGTTATTTTGATAATTGCCCCCATTATGCTCTCAACATGGAAGTGGAAGGGCACGGGAGATGGTAGATGAACCATCCTCTTCTTGCATTCACAAAGGACACAACAAATAGAAAACTCATAAAGAAAATTTGTTCCCTCAAATCAAGAACATCTTCCCTTCCAAATTGATCTTGAAGCCCACAAAAACTCTCTTCGATTCTCCACCCTTCGAGAATACAGAGGTTTCCATGTGGTTGTGTTCAAAATTTGGAAACCTATTGCTACATTCTTTTTGGTTGTTCGTGAGATCGAAGGGAATTCGAAAATTTCGTGATTTTGATAGGAACATGAAGCGTTTCGATCTTCAAAGGTGAGTGATACTCTAATCTCTCCTTTCTTTTCAATTTATGTGAAATTTCATGCTTAATTAAATCAAGTGTTTATGTTTCCATTCTCTGTTCGTTCACATGTTCTATAAAACATAATTGGGTACTGATCCTTTTCGCACAGAGTATCATCTACTCTTATATTAGGAAGGTATTTGCTTTATGGCGAGTAGCGGTGGTAGCATGAGTTTTAACCCCTTTGATTATTGTGATGACTATTCCGATGACAATCCGTCGAACTTTTCTTACTAAAGGGTGGAATCCTATCGGTATGTTAGAAATGGGTGATGAGGTTCAATCCCTTAGTCTCCCTTCTCTTGTCACTAATCCTCAACTTGAGAGACTGAGGCTTGACTATCGTTTCCTGATGATGTTCATCTGAGTTTTCCTGAATCTAATGACTACATTGCCAATCCTCCTGCTAAAGCGGTAACATTTTACTTGGCCATGTTTCCCTTTGGTGTCCGCCTTCCCCTCCGTCTTTTCCTTCAAAGTTTATGGATCTAGTTTAGCTTGCTTTGCCCCAATTGTTCCGAACGGTTGGAGTCGCTTGCTTAGTTGTTATGTCTTGTAGAACCAACATGGCGATGGTTCTTCTTCATCTGCTATGACTTTTATGTCCATTCAATACCCGAGTCCCAATCCGAAGTTTGGTGAATACTTCTAATTCTTCATCGCGTTCAGTTCTGCGCAACTATAATGAGTCCTCGGGTGTAGCTTCTTTCTTAGGCACTGTTTGCAATCTCCCTGAATCTCAATGTTTTGGTCCCTCTTTAGTCTAAAAATGTAATCTGATGTTGCTTGGACTTGCCTCTCCTCACCATCCTTCATCAGCCTCGGCTACTCTTTTTTTTTTTTTTTTAATGCACATTTTTGTTTTGCAGAGATGCCTTCCCGCATTGCTTTGATGACTAAAATTCATCACAAGTAGAGCCAAAATAGGAAAGAGAAGGACGACTCTTCTAGGAGGCCTCAGGCCAAGATAAATTACCTTACCGATGATGAGTCTACCGAATAGCATTCTACATGTAAACCCGAGACTTTCCTTGGATTATTTGCTCTTGTCACATATTGTAGGATGTTGGATTTAAGTTATTGTTGTTCCATTGTTGAAGAAAAATGGCAAAGCTTTTGGTTGAGGTTGTCTTTGATAATTTTGGAATTTATTAATAAAGAAAAGAAAAGAAAGGAAATAAAGAAAAAAAAAATAAAATGAAAGGAAATGGGAACCCATTCGGTGCTTAATGGTATAAAGTGAGAACCCACCACCGCCTAACTCATTTCAGCCCATTTCTCCATCATTTTCCATCTGATTTTCAGAGCATTTCGAGAAAGAGAGTGAAGGAAGAGGAAGAAGAAGCTTGCTGCAGGTTGGAGGTTGAAAAAGGGAGGAAAAAGTTCATGCAAGTGCAACCATAGAAGAATCTGGGTTCAACCTGCCTATCTCTGGTTTTTAAGTCAGTTTGAGCTACACAAGAAGAACTAAGAGGTGAGGCCTGACTTCTTTGAATTTTTTAACAAATTTCATGAAGGAAGCTTGAGCTAAGTCTGATGTTAAGTTAATGATTTTTGAAAAGGAAAACAGAGCATAGAATTTTCGTGCAAATCAGAAGGATCTCTAGTTTTCTCTGGTTTTTCGAACATTTTGGGGTGTACAGGTTGAATTAGAAGCTTAACTGAGTATGGTTGGAAAGCTTATTCAATTTCCTATAACTTACATGAAGAATTTGTGAGCCAAAAATGAATAGAAGTAGGTTTAATTTCAGGAGAAAGCTAAAGGGTAGCAGAGAAGCACAAATCTGTATTTACTGTGTTTGAGGGATTTTTGGACAAATCCATTGGGAATATCGTATTTCTTTAGGTAAGTTGTAGAGAGTTCCAAAATGAAGAGTTTGATATATAGTATATTAATTTTGGTCAAGTATTGAGGAAGTTATTAGTATTGGAAATTAGGGTATTGAATCTGGAAAATCTGGAAAAAAAAGTGTGAAGTATGATTTTATTTATAGAATTTAGAATTCATGAGCATGGAAAGACAAGACGATTTATAGTTCTGATGCTCAGTTTTGGTTTGTTTGACAGGCTAAGAGGAAATAGGCCGAGTCTACAGACCAGGGAACTAGCCAAGACTGTGAGTGACAAAACGAACTTCGAAAATGATTTCTAAACTGTAATTTATGTTTAAATGGTTTACATGCTTGAATATGAACTTATGAATGATACATGATTTCTATGAATGGTTTCAAGCATAAGTTTTGAGCTTATATTTTCTAATGAGGTTTCTATACGAGCACATGATTATTGAACTCCTCAAAAGTAGTTGAAACGATATCAATTAAAGTAAAGTATGTATTAGCAAGTACTGTTAAAAGATTTTTAGTTTTTCACGAGCAAGCTGAGTAAGGTTGAGTTTTACGAAGGATAAAGATAAGCAGACATGTTTTAATATTTTCATGTGGTTTTCTGAGACTTTTATTGACTACATGACTGAGATATTGAGCCCGAGGCTATATGGTACCGTGTGCACACAGGTTATATTCCGTTGTTGACGTTGAGTGTACTCTGTGAATACAATGCTATCGTGAGTGCTGGGCGGGCCCCACTACGAAAAAGACGATGGGAGTGCTGGGCGGGCCCCACTACATCGTAGAGCTAGTACACGTTGGTTGTACTGGGCGTGCCCTACACAACGTTGATTTGTCATGTTAGTTAAAATGTTTTATATACGTGATATGCCTTGCTAGATTTTAATGACATACTTGCGGAATATTTGAGAAAGTTTTTAGCGTTACACGTTTATGTTTAACGCTTTGATTGAACAAATTCATACGTTTAAAGGTTTATCACGTGTTCTGATTTGCGGATTTACAGTTTTAAATTTAGTCACTCACTGGGCTTCGTAGCTCACTCTTTCAAAATGTTTTCCCACTTTTCAGGTAGAGTTCGAGCTCTCGGTGCCTGATAACTGCCAAGTCTGTTTTCTGCTAAAAGCTTCCAGATCAAGCTCCATACGTGGGTGGAGTTGTACATTGTGTCTGTTTGTATTGTAAATGTCTTTGTAAGAACTGGATAGTTTATGGTTGTGTAAGCACTAGATGTCGTGGTTGTGTAAACCCCAGTTGGATATGTTTTTTGTTGTGATATCTCTATCAGGTTATTTTCCAAACCGAGTTATGTCAGGACTGCACTTCATGTGTGTCTAAAGGTTTTCAGGGGTTCCGCTGTGTTGTGTTACATGTAAAGTATTTTATATCTAAGTTTAATATGTTTATCAGGTTCAACGATTCAGCAGGGTCAACAGGTATCGTTAGAGGAGGACGATGTCTGTTGGCTTCATGCCATCTCCCTGACTAAGCTAGCAGGTAGTTTAGGAGGGGGTGTGACAACTTGGTATCATAGCGGTTAGCTCCATGGGAAATGAGATAGAGCAGTTAGTGCTTAGAAGAATCTAGGAAGTAAATAGTTAGACGATGAGTCAGTTCAGATAGAACTAGCATAGTATGGTCCAAGTATGGATAAAAGTGAGTACAGTCAGGACTAGAATGTGGGTAGAAGTTTAGTATCATGCATCTGAGTTAAGTATCTATAGCATGTTTGATGTGTTGATATGTTATAGGAGTAATGCCACCACATACCAGCAAACGACGCTGGCAGAATCAGGACGGGACACAGGATCCTACCCAAGGTTAATCTGAAAGGGGAACCAATTCCCCGAGAGTGCAGACTAGAGTAGAAAACGAGTAGTTTTTTGGATCTGCACAGGAGGTAGGTAGGCCAGAGAGAGCAGGGCCTAGTGATCCGAAAAAGATGTATGGAATAGAATGGTTGAAGAAATTAGGAGCCACAGTGTTTGAGGGTTCCACAGATCCACCTGACACTGAGGTTTGGTTAAATATGCTTGAGAAATGCTTCAATGTGATGAGCTGTCCTGAGGAGTGAAAAGTCAGATTGGCCACATTCCTACTGCAGAAGAAGGCTGAAGGATGGTGGAAATCCATATTAGCCAGGCGCAGTGATGCACGTACGTTAAACTGGCAGACTTTCAGAGGCATATTCGAAGACAAGTATTATCCTAGCACATACTGTGAGACAAAGAGAGATGAGTTCCTAGGGCTGAAGCAAGGGTCACTTTCAGTGGCCGAGTACGAAAGAAAGTATATCGAGCTTTCACGGTATGCTGATGTAATTGTGGCATCTAAGAGTGACAGGTGTCGAAGGTTTGAAAGAGGGCTGCGTTTTGAGATACGTACCTCGGTTACAGCCATTGCTAACTGGACGGATTTTTCCCAGTTAGTACAGATTGCCCTACGTGTGGAGTAGAGTATAACAGAGGAGAAGTCAGCAGTGGAGCCTAGTTGTGGGGCTTCAACAGTTAGTGGTTTCCAAGGTCGTGAACAGTGGAGGTTCACACCTGGAGTGAATGCTTTAGGCCGTCAAGACTTTAAGCGTCGGTCTGGTGGCTAGTCATCGAGGCAGATGAGTTCAGGTAGTGTCTATCAGAGGCAGAGCCAGAGAGCACCCAGTCAGTTTGCTAGTTCAGCAGCAAGACCGCAGATGGGTTAGGAGTCCGTTGTTAGTGAAACCAGGAGAACCCCATGTGCAAGTTGTGGCAGGAATCATCAGGGCCAGTGTCTTGTTGGTGCCGGTGTGTGTTACTAGTGTGGACAGCTAGAGCATTTCAAGAGAGACTGTCCACAGCTGAGAGCAGCAGTTCAGAGGGACCAGTGCATTGAGTCCCACACAGTTGAGCAACCGAGATTCTCAGCGGCTGCAGGAGAGGGCATCAGCAGTGCAAAGCAGAAGAGAGTTGTGGGGAGACCTAGGCAGCAGGGAAAACTCTACGCTATGACTCAACAGGAAGCAAAGGATACATCAGACGTGATTACTGGTACGGTTTTTATTTGTAATGTACCTGCACGTGTTTTATTAGATCCAGGTGCTATGCATTCCTTTGTTTCTAATATGTTTCTAACTAAGCTGAATAGGATGCTAGAGCCTTTATCTGAGGGGTTAGTTATATACACTTCAGTTGGTGACGTTTTACTAGTCAATGAAGTGCTGCGTGATTGTGAGGTTTTAATAGAAAGTCTCAGTATGCTAGTGGATCTTCTTCCACTAGAGTTGCAGGCGTTGGATGTAATTTTGGGAATGGATTTCTTATTCACTCACTATGCTTCTATGGATTGCCATAGGAAGGAAGTGACTTTTAGGAAACCAGGTTTGGCTGAAGTGGTTTTCAGGGGTGAGAGGAAGATTATTCCTACGAGTTTGATTTCAGCTCTGAAAGCTGAGAAGTTGTTGAGAAAGGGTTGCGCAACGTTTCTTGCACACGTAGTAGAGGTGTAGGAAGAAAAGCTGAAACCAGAAGATGTTCCTGTAGTGAACGAATTTCTTGATGTTTTTCCAATTGATCTATCAGGTTTGCCACCTGATAGAGAGGTGGAGTTCATTATTGAATTGTTACCGGGAACAACACCTATTTCACAAGAGCCATATAGAATGGCTCTGAGCGAGCTTAAGGAGCTGAAAGTGCAGTTACAAGAACTAGTTGACAAAGGATACATCAGGCCTAATGTATCGCCTTGGGGAGCTCCAGTGTTATTCGTGAAGAAGAAAGATTGTACCCTCAGATTATGCATTGATTACAGGCAGTTAAACAAGGTCACGATACGTAACAAGTATCCTCTACCACGCATTGATGACTTGTTTGACTAGTTAAGAGGAGCAACAGTGTTCTCTAAGATTGATTTCAGGTCAGGATACCACCAGTTAAAGGTTAGGGAATCAGATATTCCTAAGATAGCATTCAGAACGAGGTATGGGCACTATGAGTTTTTATTGATGCCATTCAGTTTAACGAATGCGCCAGCAGTTTTCATGGACCTCATGAACAGGATCTTCCATCAGTACTTAGATCAGTTTGTGATAGTGTTCATCGATGACATATTAGTTTACTCAATTGACAGAAAAGCCCATGAGGAAATCTGAGGATTGTTCTATAGACACTACGTGATAAACAGTTGTACGCTAAGTTCAGCAAATGTGAGTTTTGGTTGAAACAGGTAGTGTTCTTAGGGCATGTAGTTTTAGCAGACGGAGTTAGTGTTGATCTGCAGAAAGTGGAAGCTGTTGTCAACTGGGAGAGACCAGCTAGTGCAATAGAGGTACGTAGTTTCCTAGGCCTGGCTGGATACTACAGACGTTTTGTTGAGAATTTCTCATGATTAGCATTACCCTTGACAGGAGCTGAATTTGAGTGGTTGGATAAATGCGAACTGAGTTTCTAGGAGCTGAAGAAGAGATTAGTGACAGCACCTATTCTGACACTTCATGTAACAGGGAAGGAGTATGTGATCTATTGTGACGCTTCGAGGCAAGGTTTAGGTTGCGTGCTTTTGCAGGAAGGAAAGGCAATAGCTTATGCTTCAAGGCAGTTGAAGAAGCATGAGTGTAATTACCCTACCCATGATCTTGAGCTGGCAGCAGTTGTTTTAGCACTGAAGATCTGGAGACATTATTTATTCAGTGAGAAGTGCCACATTTTCACAGATCATAAGAGCCTGAAGTATATCTTTGATCAGAAAGAGCTGAATCTGAGACAGAGGCGATGGCTAGAACTGATTAAAGACTATGACTATACCATTGATTACCATCCGGGTAAGGCCGTAGTGGCAGATGCATTAAGTAGGAAGTCGAGACTTTCGAAGAGTGCCTTGTGTGGTATTCGAGCAACCTTGCTAAGTGAGTTAAGAGGTTCCAGGGCGGTTGTGACTGCAGAGAGTTCAGGGAGTCTTTTAGCTCAATTTCAGGTTAGGTCTTCTCTAGTAGCAGAGATTGTGAGAAGACAGCCAGAGGATAGTAACTTACAGAAGATGCTTGCAAAGTCCAAGCAAGGACCAGAGGAAGAATTTGAGTTGAGAGCAGACGAAGCCATAGTTAAGCAGAGAAGACTATGCGTTCCGAGTATTAGTGAGCTTAAGAATGCTATACTAGAGGAAGCTCACAGTTCAGTTTACGCTATACATCCAGGCAGCACCAAGATGTACGAAACTTTGAAGAAAACTTATTGGTGGCCTGGTATGAGCGAGAGATAGCCGAATATGTTGATAAATGTTTGATCTGCCAACAGATTAAACCAGTGAGACAGGGGCCAGGAGGACTCCTTAATCCATTGCCAGTGTCGGAGTGGAAGTGGGAGCATATTACCATGGATTTTCTGTTTGGATTACCTCGTACTACTGGTGGACATGATGGTATATGGGTAATAGTAGACAGACTCACTAAGGCAACACGGTTTATACCGATTAAAGCGACGTCTACACTAGATCGGCTAACTAAGCTATACGTCGACAGGATTGTGAGTCAGCATGGAGTGCCAGTGTCCATAGTTTCAGATAGGGATCCAAGGTTTACTTCTAAGTTTTGGCCTAGTGTGCAGAAAGAAATGGGAACAAAGTTGAAGTTCAGTACAGCGTTTCATCCCTAGATAGATGGTTAGTCAGAGAGGACCATCCAGACCTTAGAAGACATGTTAAGAGCATGTGTCCTTCCATTTAAGGGAAGTTGGGATACCCACTTATCACTTATGGAGTTTGCTTATAATAACAGTTATCAGTCTAGTATCGGCATGGCACCATTCGAGGCTTTGTATGGCAGACCATGCAGAACTCTATATGCTGGAACGAAGTGGGAGAGTGAAAGCTAGTTGGTCCTAAGTTAGTACAAGTTACATCAGACAATATTAAGTCGATTAGAGAGAACCTGAAGATATCTCAAGATCGACAAAGAGACTTAGAATTCCAGGTTGGAGATCAAGTTTTCTTAAAGTTATCTCCGTGGAGAGGTGTTCTTCGCTTTGGGAGGAAAGGTAAGCTGAGTCCTAGATATATTGGTCCTTATCGGATAACAGAATGAGTTGAACCAGCAGCCTATAGACTAGAGTTGCCAGCAGAACTTGCTCGAATACATGATGTTTTCCATGTGTCCATGTTGAGGAAATATATTCCAGATTCGTCACATGTGTTGCAAGCACAACCGGTTGAGCTGAAAGAAGACTTGAGTTATAAAGAGGAAGCGGTTCAGATCCTCGACAGAAAGGAGCAAGTTTTGAGGAACAAAACGATCCCACTCGTGAAGGTCCTTTGGAGACATCACGAAGTGGAGGAGGCAACCTGGGAGTCAGAAGACCAGATGAGGAGGAGTTACCCGATGCTCTTCACCTAAGGACTTCTAAATTTCGAGGATGAAATTTCATAAGGGGGAGGTAAGTTGTAAACCCGAGAGTTTCCTTGGATTATTTGCTCTTGTCACATATTGTAGGATGTTGGATATAAGTTATTGTTGTTCCATTATTGAAGAAAAATGGCAAAGCTTTTGGTTGAGGTTGTGTTTGATAATTTTGGAATTTATTAATAAATAAAAGAAAAGAAAGGAAATAAAGAAAAAAAAAAGAAAATGAAAGGAAATGGGAACCCATTCGGTGCTTAATGGTATAAAGTGAGAACCCACCACCACTTAACTCATTTCAGCCCATTTCTCCATCATTTCCCATCAGATTTTCAGAGCATTTCGAGAGAGAGAGTGAAGGAAGAGGAAGAAGAAACTTGCTACAGGTTGGAGGTTGAAGAAGGGAGGAAAAAGTTTATGCAAGTGCAACCATGGAAGAATCTGGGTTCAACCTACCTATCTCTGGTTTTTAAGTCGGTTTGAGCTACACAAGAAGAACTAAGAGGTGAGGCCTGACTTTCTTGAACAAATTTCATGAAGGAAGCTTGACCTAAGTCTGATGTTAAGTTAATGGTTTTTGAAAAGGAATACAGAGCACAGAATTTTCGTGCAAATCAGAAGAATCTCTGGTTTTCTCTGGTTTTTCTAACATTCTGGGGTGTACAGGTTGAATTAGAAGCTCAATTAGGTATGGTTGGAAAGCTTATTCAATTTCCTATAATTACATGAAGAATTTGTGAGCCAAAAATTACTAGAAGTAGGTTTAATTTCAGGAGAAATGTAGAGGGTAGCAGAGAAGCACGAATCTGTATTTGTTGTGTTCAGAGGATTTCTGAACAAATCCGTTGGGAATCTCGTTTTTATTCCTTCAGGTAAGTTGTAGAGGGTTCCAACATGAAGGGTTTGATATATAGTACATTCATTTTGGTCAATTATTGAGGAAGTTAGGAGTGTTGGAATTTAGGGTATTGAATCTGAAAAATCTGGAAAAAAAAAAGCGTAAAGTATGTTTTTATTTCTAGAATTTAGAATTCATGGGCATGGAAAGACAAGACGATTTATAGTTCTGATACTCAGTTTTGGTTTGTCTGACAGGCCAAGAGGAAATAGACCGAGTCTACAGACCAGGGAACTAGCCAAGACTGTGAGTGACAAAACGAACTTCGAAAATGATTTCTAAATAGTAATTTATGCTTAAATGGTTTACATGCTCGAATATGAACTTATGAATGATACATGATTTCTATGAATGGTTTCAAGCATAAGTTTTGAGCTTAGATTTTCTAATGAGGTTTATATACGAGCACGTGATTATTGAACTCCTGAAAAGTAGTTGAAACGATATCATTTAAAGTAAAGTATATATTAGTGAGTACTGTTAAAAGATTTTCAGTTTTTCACGAGCAAGCTGAGTAAGCTTGAGTTTTACAAAAGATAAAGATAAGCAGGCATGTTTTAATATTTTGATGTGATTTTCTGAGACTTTTATTGACTACATGACTGAGATATTGAGCTCGAGGCTATATGGTACCGTGTGCACACAGGTTATATTCCATTGTTGACGTTGAGTGTACTCCGTGACAACGATGCTATCGTGAGTGCTGGGCGGGCCCCATTACGACAAAGACGATGGGAGTGCTGGGCAGGACCCACTACATCATAGAGCTAGTAAACGGTGGTTGTATTGGGTGTGCCCTACACAACGTTGATTTGTCATGTTAGTTAAAATGTTTTATATACTTGATATGCCTTGCTAGATTTTAATGACGTGCTTGCAGAATATTTGAGAAAGCTTTTAGCATTACACGTTTATGTTTAATTCTTTGATTGAACAGATTCATACGTTTAAAGGTTTATCACATGTTCTGATTTGCGGATTTACAGTTTTAAATTTAGTCACTCACTGGGCTTCGTAGCTCACTCTTTCAAAATGTTTTCCCACTTTTCAGGTAGAGATCGAGCTCTCGATGCCTGATAACTGCCAAGTCTGTTTTCTGCTAAAAGCTTCCAGATCAAGCACCATACATGGATGGAGTTGTACATTGTGTCTGTTTGTATTGTAAATGTCTTTGTAAGAACTGGATAGTTTATGGTTGTGTAAGCATTAGATGTCGTGGTTGTGTAAACCCCAGTTTGATATGTTTTTTGTTGTGATATCTCTATTAGGTTAGTTTCCAAATCGAGTTATGTCAAGACTGCACTTCATGTGTGTCTAAAGGTTTTTAGGGGTTCCGCTGTGTTGTGTTACATGTAAAGTATTTTATATCTAAGGTTAATATGTTTATCAGGTTCAACGATTCAGTAGGGTCAACAGGTATCGTTAGAGAAGGACGATGTCTGTTGGCTTCACGCCATCTCCTTGACTAAGCTAGCAAGTAGTTTGGGAGGGGGTGTGACACTGCCCATCTCCCCTCTCGCCCTGTTCCTCCAATGAGTCTTCTGCCTCCCTGTTTCCATAAGAAACTCCTCCTCCACAAGAGAACTCCTTATCGTCGAACACCTATTTTCATTTTCCTTGTGGTTTCTTCGAAGTGGGTGGTGAAATGGAACTTCTAGCATAAAGATTTGCTCTTTGGTAGGGAGTTGGGTCCAACCCCCTTCTCCACCGTTTGGACACGATGATCCAATTAAGGCAATTACAATCACTTTGAATGACTTTTGTGATGTGAGTTTGTGGTGTCTTGCATGTTCATTCTTTCTTACTCTTTTCTAATTGTACTCTAGTCGACCTCGATATTTATTTATACGAGGTCGGGCATGTAGCTTGTTAACGTTTACTGGCCCTTCTTGTTGTCCTTTTCTCAGGCCTTTTCTCGCATTGCAACATAAACGATGAGAGTGACTAACCATATTAATTACCTAATGGAATCTCGAGTTCCACGGGAAGAATTGACCCAAGCTCAATTAACATTGCTCGCCTTAATCATCTCCTCTCTGATACTCCATCGAAGCTTCAGTCTTCTAAGGCTAACATCATGGTCCCCCAATCCAAACTTGAGAAAGCGGAATTTTTACTTTTTGATACTGCCTTCCTTGAGCAGGAATTCACTGAGACTGAGGCCTATACTAAAATGCAAAACTATTGTATGGAAGATGATGAGGATTTTAGCAAAGAGAGAAGTTTGTTCCATCATCCTGATATGAGCTTTGACTTTCTGACCCAAGATTTTAAGACTTTATGAAATAATCCCTATGCTTTCCATTCTCCTAATGTCGATGTTGGTGAAGATGTTTGACAACGTTCATTTGTCTTCTTGGATGACTGACTCTTTTACTGCTTTTTTGGACTCTTGTTATGGTATTTTCTCTTTTGTTTTTGGATTACTTCTCTAGTTTGTTTGGCTTCCTTGTGTACGCTTTCCTCGCTATCTAATGAATTGCTTTTATGACTCCTACTTCTCTTTCTTGCTCGGGTCATCCTCGACCATATATGCTCATCATTATTTTTTTTTTTTGTTAATCTTATTTTTCCTTACTTATAAGGTCGGCCTCGACATCCCTTATAAGAAGGTCTACCCCAGGCTCTCTAAAAGGATTGACGAGTTTATCTAATTTGCCAAACAAAATTTTGATAGACATTGAATAAAGAAATTTTGGAAAGTGTTTTATTTATTTTTTAAAAAAGAAAACTTGATTGAGATGATAAAGTAAAAAAAAGAAAAAAATATGCCACCCTATCTAAAGCCATAGGAATTTAAAAGACAATTTTAACTTAATGACATAAATTATTTTTCATTAAAACTCCATAATTGTAACACCCCGCACAATTTTTTAGTAATAATGTAATTTTAGTAACTTTATTATTTGGAATTTCAGTAATTTTCATTAGTTGGAGGGCATTTTTGGAATTTTGGACTTCAAGTATAAGTGTGAGAATTTAAGTGTTGGCGTAAAAATCATTCAATTTTGAAATTCAATTTGAAAAGTAATGGCAAGAATTGATTTTCTTTTGGAAAGGAAAGAAATTAAATAGTATAAAGTGGAATAAGGAAATGATTTAAATATAATTATACTATTTCCTTTTTAGTTATTATAATAATAATAATAATTATTATTATTTTATAAAATAAAAATGAACCCTTGTCTTCTTCCTCACGCTCACCAAAACCCTTTCCCCAAAATTTTTCCTGCCGTTCACACGCCCTTTAGCTCGACGCCTCTAGCCACGAGAGTTTCGCCGCTGCCAGTCTGGGCCGTCGAAGACCGTCGGTTCAAACTGCCTCCACCAGCCGTCGAAATCCGTAGACCGCACAAGCCAAGCCAGTCGCGCGATCCTTGCCAACCACACGTTCGCCCAACTGGTCTCAGTCGCCCACACCGCCGCCGCTCCAACTTTTGATCGTCGTGTGCCGCGCCAATCTTGCCCAGCTGGTCTGAATCGCCCACGCCGCCGCCGCTCCAGCCTCCTGGCCGCCGTGTGCCGCACTATCTCCCAACAGCTTGAGCCGCCACTGCCTCCAGCCGGTCTACTCCTCCGTGCATCGCCGCACTGCCTGTCTTCTGTTGTGTGGGTCTTCGTCGGACTCTTAGATTTTGGTAAGATCTATTTTGTGGTTGGGTTTCTTGAAGGATTTTTAGATGCCCACTAAGTTTGAATAAAGATTAAATTAGTCGTAATATTTTGATTTTAGATTTGAGCTTGGGAATTTACAGAAGCGGCTGTCCAGCGGATTCGAGATTGTTCGGCAAGAGTTTTGGTAAGAGTATGGTCCTTGTTGTTGGTTTGTGGACACGTTTTGATTACTGAATTAAGTTTGACTTAACCCTTGTATCTTTAAGGTTCCAATTCATCGTCCATTGGGATTTAAAATCTGTTAGAAGGAGATTTTAGAGTCGAAATCTTGGGAGTGGTTGTTGATCAAGTTCTTTGGGTAAGCTTTTGGGTATTTTGGATTTGAATATGAGGTTCTGCAATTATTGTTGGACTGAAATTTAATGGTTGTATTCGTATGTTAGGGCTTTGGGGACTCGATTAGACTTTAGTACTTTGGGGACCCGGTTAGACTTCAGTATAACTTTCCACCCTCAGACTGATGGGCAGACAGAGAGATTGAATCAGATACTTGAAGACATGTTACGCGCCTGTGCCATAGAGTTTTCAGGAAGCTGGGATGCTCACTTGCACTTAATGGAGTTCGCTTATAATAACAGCTACCAGTCCACTATTAGGATGTCACCCTTTGAGGCCCTATATGGGAAGAGTTGCAGGTCCCCTGTGTGTTGGGATGAGGTAGGAGAGTGGAAATTGTTAGGATCTGAATTGATGCAGACCATGAATGAGGCAATACAGAAGATCAGAGCTCGTATGTAAATAGCTCAGAGCAGACAGAAGAGTTATGCCGATGTAAGACGTAAGGACCTGGAATTTGAGAATGGTGTGAAGGTGTTCTTAAAAGTGGCACTCATGAAAGGTATTCTGAGGTTTGGTAGGAAGGGAAACTTGAGTCTGAGATTCATTAGACCTTTCAAGGTCCTGGAACGAGTTGGCCCTATAGCTTATTGCCTGGCATTGCCCCCAGCACTATCTTCAGTTCATAATGTCATCCATGTTTCGATGCTAAGAAAGTATGTGACAGACCTGTCCCATGTAGTTGACTACGAGCCCTTACAGTTGAATGACAACTTGAGCTACTAGAAGAAGCCTATAGAGATCCTCGCCAGAGAGGTAAAAATATTGTGCCGCCGGGAAATTGCTTTTGTGAAAGTCTTGTGGTAGAATGATCAGTTCAGGGAAGCTACCTGGGAGCGAGAGGATGAGATGAAGGCCCAGTACCCAGAGCTTTTTCAAGAATGAACTTTCGAGGACGAAAGTTCTTTGAGGAGGGAAGAATGTAACATCCAGCACAATTTTTTAGTAATAATGTAATTTCAGTAACTTTATTATTTGGAATTTCAGTAATTGTCATTAGTTGGAGGGCATTTTTGATGGACTTCAAGTATAAGTGCGAGAATTTAAGTGTTAGCGTAAAAATTATTCAATTTTGAAATTCAATTTGAAAATTAATGGCAGGAATTAATTTTCTTTTGAAAAGGAAAGGAATTAAATAGTATAAAGTAGAATAAGGAAATGATTTAAATATGATTATACTATTTCCTTATTAATTATAATAATAATAATAATAATAATAATAATAATTATTATTATTATTATTATTTTATAAAATAAAAAGGAACCCTTGTCTTCTTCCTCATGCTCACCGAACCCTTTCCCCCAAATTTTTCCTGCCGTTCACGCGCCCTTCAGCTCACCACTTCTAGCCACGAGAGTTTCACCGCTGCCAGTCCGAGCTGTCGAAGACCATTGGTTCAAACTGCCTCCACCAGACATTGAAGGCCGTAGACTGCACGAGTCAAGCCAGTCGTGCGATCCCTGCGAACCACACGTTCGCACGACTGGTCTGAGTCGTCTGCGCTGCCGCCGCTCTAGCTTTTGATCGTCGTGTGCTGCACCGATCTAGCCCAGCTGATTGAATCGCCCACGCCGCCGCCGCTCCAACCTTCTGACCACCGCGTGTCACGCTGTCTCCCAGCAGCTTGAGCCACCACCGCCTCCAGCCGGTCTACTCCTCTGTCCATCGCCACGCTGCCTGTCTTCTATTGCGTGGATCTTCGTCGGATTCTTAGATTTTGGTAAGATCTATTTTGTGGTTGGGTTTCTTGAAGGATTTTTGGATGCCCACTATGTTTGAATAAAGATTAAATTAGTCGCAATATTTTGATTTTAGATTTGAGCTTGGGAATTTATAGAAGAGGTTGTCCAACGGATTCGAGATTGTTCGGCAAGAGTTTTGGTAAGAGTATGGTCCTTGTTATTGGTTTGTGGACATGCTTTGATTACTAAATTAAGTTTGACTTAACCCTTGTATCTTTAAGGTTCCAAGTCGTCGTCCATTGGGATTTAAAATATGTTAAAAGGAGATTTTTTAGTCAAAATTTTGGGAGTGGTTGTTGATCAAGTTCTTTGGGTAAGCTTTTGGGTATTTTGGATTTGAATATGAGGTTTCGCAATTATTGTTGGACTGAAATTTAATGGTTGTATTCGTATGTTAGGGCCGTTACTTCAAACCACTATCATCGTTTGGTTTTCTGATTTTATTTGTGGAATTTCGATTAAGGTAAGTAATCTTACTACTGGAACTGCCCACGGGTTAGGCTTTAGTTGTATGCTAGCATGATAAATGTATGTTATGGAAAAATGTTAGCATGATAAATTTATAGTATGATCTGAATGAAAGTATGTTCTGGCACGAGATCTGAATTATCTAAATATGCACATAGACACTTGAATGCTAGTATGAGATGGTATGTGTTTCCATATGATTGTATCTTATCTGCTGATGTGAGGTATACATGTATGTTGTAGAACTATGATGTTAAGGTATACATGTATGTTGTAGAACCATGCTGTTGAGGTATATGTGTATGTGGTAGAGCCAAGGTATTGAGGATTACATGTATGTCATAGATTTGTACGGTGATGGTTTTGATGTTGAGACTGCGTGAATGTCCTTACTGATTAGTTAGATGCCCATTGGATTTTGTGTCTCCTTCGGGATTCACCAGTTTGTGTTTCCTTCGGGTTGTGTTTCCTTCGGGATTCACCAGTTTGTGTTTCCTTCGAGATTCACCAGTTTATGTTTCCTTCGGGATTCACTAGTTTGTGTCTCCTTCGAGATTCACTAGTTTGTGTTTCCTTCGGGATTCACTAGTTTGCATTTCCTTCGGGATTCACCAATTTGTGTCTCCTTCGGGATTCACCAGAGGTAGTGGGCATACTTAACTATAGTAGGATAGGAATCAGTCTCCTTCTTGTTTCATGTTTATATGTGCCAGAGGTGGGTATCTAGAGGACATAGATGCCCAACCTGACCCCAGTAGTGGGGTTACTTACTGAGTATTTTATACTCATTCTTTCTCATGTTGTTGTTTCAGGTAAGGGTAGAGATGCACTGATGATGGACAAGCGGAATCATGATCGAGCCACTGGGACTAGTTTTTACGCTTCCCCATCATGAGATTTAGAGTTCTTTTCATGTTTTTCTTAATGTTAGTTTTGATGTTTGAAACTTGTTAGTAAGAATTGTTTTTCATATTTATTTATTAACCTCTATGATTTATGGGTACCCTATTCTTGTTTTTAACGTTTTCATTTAATAAAGAACTTTTGAACTTTCTTATCTATTTAACATTTATTTCAACATAAAGGAGTGTCGTTTTAAGTGCCATGCATGCATGTATTTTAGTAACGGCCTAACTTAAGTTCTAGGGGTTCGGGTCATTATAATAATACTTGAGGTTGATTTCTTCTTTTTTTAAGGTTGCAAAGTAGCATCTCTTGTAACCTTTTGTTCCCCTTGATCACCCTCGTTCCCTTAGGATTTGAAAATTTAAGGGTTTGATGATATGTTGACGGGACTGCCTTCAGTTCATGCAATATTGGTCTTCCAAGTATTATATTGTAAGAGGATACATAGAAAGTCCACCATCTTCATCAAAGAGGTGGTGCCTTCTCCAAATGTGACTGACAGTTCTATGTTTCCCTTAGTTGTACTGCCTCTCCTCCAAAACCTACTAAAGGAGTTGTACATCTTTTCAGTTGTTTTCTATCTAACCCTATCTTGCTGAAGGCTTATAGGGTTAGTACGTCTACTGAACTTCCTCCATCAACCAAAATACGAAAGATTTTTACATTAGTTATTACCAGGGTAACAATTAATGCATCATTGTGCGGTTGGTAGAGAGCTTATGCTTCCTTTTCACATAACTCCAGGATGGATTCTAAATTCCTTACTTGAAGTGAATGTACCTGGAATCCCCTTGGCTCTTGATTTTCCTCCTGAGCCATTACCTTCCTTTTTTCTGCTAGAGTCTCCCATTGTCGGGCCTTCGAGGATTATCCTTACTTTTCTCATGGATGGTCTCTACCCACCATCCTCTGAGCTACCTATGGTCGGCCTCGGACCATCTGCTGATGATGTCTGCTTTTCCCTCGAGTCGATTGAGCCTATAACAAACTCCCTTAAGTATCCATTGCAAATTAAGGTTTCACTCTCGTCCTTTAACTGCATGCAATACTTGGTCAAATGGCCATGGTCTTGATGGAAGAAACAATATTTTTGCTTGTTCCAACGATGCGGGCCTACTTTTATTTGCTCTGGTTCTTTCAAGAGATTCATGTGAGCTGGAATGGAGGACATTCCTTCATTAGGACAAATCGAAGATCATCAATGATTAAAATCGTGTGGATGTGTTTTTCCAAGATATATAGTTTTCACCCATTAATTTGTCAACGGTGAGCAAATTTAATGTAGTGGTAGCCATAATAAAGATTGCTGAAAATGAACAAATTATTTATGAATTAGTTTACTTTGCATTAATCATGAAAACAACTAATCGATTTTAGAAAAATTCTAATATACCCTAAGTGACATCTAATTCTGTAATGATGTTTCAGTGAGGCAGGAAGAAAGTCACCGTAGGGTGATCAGGTATCCCTACATTCTCAACTAATAGACAGAACAACTCCTTGTTACTGTCACTATTAGTCACCATTGTTCGATCCAGAATTCGTTAAACTAGCTTAATGATTCTTGTAAGTGTAACCCCTCATTTTAGGTCCTAGAGTTCTATCCCAAGGAGCCAACCGTAGGGAAAAACCGATTGGGACATAAAACTAAAGTAACCCTATCCATTTCTAGAGATTGAATAAAGCTTCGTGCAAAACTGCCATCCTTTAAGGGGACACCCATGATGTCACGAGGCAATGCATGAAACTTTACTTCAACCTAATGAGAGAGATCGAGGGATGTGTTGTCAAACGTCCCGCTCCAACTTACTATAAACACTCTCTCTCTTCACCTTGATATTGATCTATACAAATGTCACTCGTAGGGGGGACACCCATGGTGCCTCAAGGTCGAGTGTAGATCTCAAAGTATGAATTTACAGGGAGAAACGTATAGAGGAAAAAATGAAGTATCATATACCTCATTTTCCTCCCACTGAGTGTTTTAACTAGGGTTAATTAACTTAGGAAAAATCCGGATACTAATTTTAACTAAGTGAACATTTAATTTTCTCAAAAAACAACACTTGTCTTTGATGATTAAACAATTTTGATTGAAGTTCTATTAAACTCTTTAATAAACTTTAATCAAACTTGCATGCATGTAACAAATCTATCTAATTTACCTTTCTAGGTAGGTTTTCAGGTAGGAGTGCGACGTTTCCGTCATCTTAAGTACCCCAACCTAGATAGAACTCGCCTTAGACAAAAGGTCCCTTATAGAACATTTGTTACATAATTAATATTTTATTAAGAATCAATTTAATCCTATTAAACCGATTAAAAGATTAAACTAAGATTTCTAATCTTATTAAAAATATGATCTTAGGTCTATCTCAATCATATTTTAAAACATTTTTAAAAATGATTATAATCTAAGGTTTGCATGCAACTCTTTATTATTGATTTTAATTCTAATTTCATTTAGTTATAACGATTATAAATAAATGAAACAATTAAAAAAACCATTCATTGCATTCTTGACATACTTTAGTTAATTATAACATTTATAAATTAACCTAAGGTAGTGTCATGCTTCATGCAATCTCGATTTCATTACTAATATATATAACAATTATATATGATAAAGTAATGAAAGACATTAATAACATACTATAAAAAACATACATTCATACTTTATATTATAACTCTTATAATATATTTGATGCATGTATATGTTATTAATGCATATATATGTTATTAATGCATGCATGTATATAATATAACAATTATACTATATGATGCATGAGCAGCTATATAATTAAATCATGCATATTCTAATATCATAATACTTATAATATAAAATGATGCATGAAAATAAATTCATAACCTATGGTGGGATTTTTAAATCTATATTACTTACAATATGACATATAAATTAATAAAACATACATCACATGTATATTTAAAACTAAAAGTTAATGGACCGGGATAGGACACTAATAAAACAACAAAATGGCTAATTATTACATTAATAAAATCCATTTGGTTCGAAATAAGTGAACCGGGCCTTGAACCGCTCGAACAAAGCCGTGAATCAGTCCAACCATCAACCAAACCACTCGAACTGAGCGAACCACGAGCGAACGGGAGAAATTTCTCCACCACGCAGCATCGCGATGCTGTGCCTAGCTTCGCAACGCTACTAAGAAATTTCTCTGTTCGCTGCTCGAAGCATCGCAACACTAGAGCACAGCGTCGAAACGCTGCAATATAGTCTACTACTGCATAGAATCAATCTTCCTCGAATCGACATCCAAAATCAGCCCCGTTTCACCAAAAAATCTCCAAGAACAGCACGAACGACCCAATACAATAAGAATATAGACTCTATAGCATTTAATTGCCTCAAAACATGGGCCCTTACAACCAAACTGTAAAGATTAAAAGTCATAAATCTATGCCCTATCCTGAAAACATTCATCAACCAAGAAACACATCCAATAATAGCCATTCATCACATGAATTCTATACAAAATGCAGTAAAATAAAACACCCGCCATCACTGTAAAATTTAATTAAAAAAATGAAATTTTTGGATATAGACCAAAACTCTGATACCAATTGAAGGAACCCCTATGAGGGGGACCTTGAGTGGAAGCGGGATCTTCCCAGTTCCCATTGTTTTGAAAAAAACGTATTTTACAGAGAAGAAAAATGAGGTCATGCATTTAATAAAAATGATATAACATTCCCAAAAAAATTGAAAAAAAAATTGGTTTCAAGAAACCCTTATCTCTTGAAGACTGTCTTCAACGTAAACGATTTCCAACCAAGGGCACAACCATGTATGAAACCTTGGTATCCTCTGGATGATGGATCCAGGAGTGGTGGGCTCTGACTGATTTTGGAAAGAGGGAAATGGAGGCAGGATTTTTTGAGAGGAAAAGTTTTAGGTCTCTGTAATTCTGTAATTCTCTCACCTCCCCTTCTCTATTTTGCATGAGGAAGATGAAGACCCTTTCATATACAAACCACGTATGTGGTGGAGAGAAAAGGGGGAGGGGGAAGGGATGGAGTTGTAACTCCCTCCCCTTAATTAATTTTAAAATTAAATAAAATAATTAATAATTAAAATTATAACCAATACACTTTATTATATATTCATATAATCATATGTTATATCATATACAACATATAACATATAGTTTAATATTGTAACATATACAATATATAACCTGTAGTTTCTTTTCTCTCATTAATGGCATTTAATATAAATCACATTTACATTAAATTTTAATTATGTAAATCTAATTTACATAATTAACATTTGAATCATATTCAAACATTTAATTCTTCTCATAAATACTTTATATTATAATGTATCAAATACATTGTAGTAATTATATCATATATAATTAAATAAACTTAATTATATCATAGAGAATTATTCCCTCAATTAATTTGAACAATTCAAATTAATCCAAAACTTGATCCTCATTAAATTTGTTGAGCTATCGAGGGGACCTTATGGACCTGTAGCTTGAAGCTCCAACGGTTTGTGAATAATTAATTAAACTCTTTAATTAAATTATTTACCATCCATTAACTATCGGGCATTCCATTAAAGACCGACAACGGTACTCTTCGCACTGCAGATATATTTCCATGTCCATTAGATATAGCCAATCCACAGTACAACGACTCTTCACAAATTGCTTGTCAGTATAGCTGGGCAAAAATTACCTTTTTTCCCCTGTAGTTACTTCTAACTCCTTAAGTACCATTGATTCCTCTAATGAACAATAAACTATAGTCCCACTAAGACTAACCCCTCTTGTGCTAGGAGAGGGTCTGGCGCCACTTCTTGTTCAAGCCCCGGAATCAGCCCTTAAAGGAGTAATTTATCTACTTTCCCCAACATTGGGGAAGGAATGACTCATCTTGTATAGCTGTGTTCCTAACTCCCCAATCAGACGAATCCCCAAAATGGTAAGTATGTTGAGTCGGCGATCTGGCCACTCTCACCCATACAAATCAAAGGATTGCCTTCATACACTACAAGAATTTAGGTTTATCCCGATGCTGGGGGTCGTTGGCAGAAGCTAAGAACACCATCGTGATAACCTTTCTCAACTGTTTAAACGTCGTCAGGCGAACCGTTGGGGAAGCTTCGTCGAGAAAACTTTTCTCGATGGTTTGGAAGCCCTGTCGTAGGGAAAAAGAATTATCTCAACGGAGAAGGATGAGGCCTTTTCCCCGATCCTAAAGAAAGTCGTCGAGAAAAAAGGCACAACCCCCAAAGGTATATCGTCAGGATTGTACTATTAGCTTAACAGTCTTTGAACCGTCGAGATGAGGTAATTTATCTCTATGGTGAGGGTGCCATCTGGTATTTTACTTTTCGCCTGATGTTGATGTGAACCATCGGGATATATCTATCGGCCGACAATTGAGAACCGTTGGCGATATCTTTAACCTCGACGGTCTCCACCCACTGCTGGGATATATTTAAAGCCCGACGGTGTCTAGTCACCATCGGGAGCTCTTTACCCTACCCTTCTATCGTCGGGAGACCGTCGGAATTTCTTTAAATAAATAAACAGATTTAAATACCTATTTAAATTTGTTTATTTATTTTATTTTTTTAGATTTGAACTCAATCATAAACAAACCAACATCAGGCGATTGCCAAATGTCATACATGTTTGAATCTTACATATATCAATCAAACTAAAATAAGATTGCCAAAATGAAGTAAATTTCCATAATAGATTAATAATATATAGGAAACACGTTTGAATCTACAACCTTAATCCAAGAGTTTCTATAACATCTACAATTTCTTAATCGAAAAAAAACATTACATGATAACAAAGTACATATTGGGAGATGCACAATTCCTAAATCCAAAATAAAATTAACAAAAATCTACAACCTAAATACGCTTGCCGAGAGATGCATCTTCAACAAAAATCTCTAGATACCTACAAAATACAAATTTAAATAAGTTTAATGCTCAATATACTATATACCAATCCCAACTAAACAAACCAACTTACCTCAATCATAAACAAACCAAAAAACCAAGAAACCAACTAAGAACATTAATGAATTGAACTCAATCATAAACAAACCAACTTACCTAAATCATAAACAAACCAAGAAACCAACTTACCTCAATCATAAACAAACCTAAAACCCAACTTATCTAAATCATAAAGAAACCAACTTACCTCAATCATAAACCCAACAAACCAACAAACCAACTCAAACATAACTTAAACTTAAACATATTTGTATTTAAATATAGATATGCAATCAACTGAAACAAACTAAATAACTTACACAATCAACTGAAACACCCCCCTCCCCCCAAATTATTCTCAATCGTAATAAACAAACTAACTTACACAATCAACTGAAACAAACTAACTTACACAATCAACTAAAACACCCCCTCTCCCACCCCCCAAAATTATTCTCATTTGTAATAAACAAACTATTCTCAATCAACTAAAATAAACTAACTTACACAATCAAACTAACCTACACACTCAACTGAAACACCCCTCCCCCAACCCCTAAAATTATTCTCAATCATAATATACAAACCAACTGAAACACATATCTATACATTTATGTTGTTACTATAACTGCAGGATAACAACATACACAATCATGTAATTTAGCATAAAATGAAATTCAAACTCAACTTCAGAACATTAACTATACTTTACATAACTATACGTTTATGTTGTTACCATAACTGTAGGATAAAAACATACACAATCTTATAATTAAGTTTACTACGAAATTCGAAGAGCTCATACCTAGTTCGATCTATCTTTCATGAGCTGTAAGAGCATAGCTTTCATATCCTCCATCTTAGATTGTCTTTTGGCATCCTGTTCGTCCAATCTAGCCAATCTAGCCTTTAAGGATTCTATCTCTTGTTGTTGCTCCTCTATAATTCTTGATGAAGATGCACTGGACGATTATCCCCTAGATTTTTTCACTTTTTTACCCTTCAGTGTCCTACCAAGGCCCACTCCTGCGCCCAACACCTGCTCACATATTTCTTCCTCTGGTATTTGTTCAGACCCTTCTTGGGTGGAGGATTCTCTCAGCTCAACCATTTGACTCTACATCAATAATTAAGACTAATTATTGTATGACAATTGTATATGAATAAAGTTACATTGAGGAATAAAAACTTAAATATGCATCATTTGCAACTTAATTAACAATTTGTTATCACTCCTACAGTGTGTTTACTTAAATAAGTCCACTAGGTCCATTGTTTGACCGTCAGGTCCTTTCTATAAAACAATTCACAAGAAAATGAGATATTAAGATTAGTGTACTGTAACCAGATGCATTAATGTACTTTAAGGCTAACCTATTCCTTTGATTCGTCTTTACCACTTTATAAGAAAATGAGAAATTAAGATGAAATGAGTCATTGAAATGTAAGTAAACAAAAACAAAAAAAAAGCACAAAAATTATTACTTTCCAGTCGTTGGATTCAAACTTGTTGCATAGAAAGTGCCAATCCTCTATGTCATCTTTAAGGCGATCAAGTGGGTGTGCTCGTGCCTTTTCAGGACTTGCATATTTCTTGTAGTGTCTATGTAGTTCCCCCCTATACTCTTTGAACGAATTTTTCATCGGTTCATCGATGAAATCATTGACCAATTTGTTGGTCAAATCTAACACAAAATGATTCTGAATTAAGAAAGAAGAGAAAAACTAGTTAGTATGGAAGCCGATGCATAGATAATTTATAAAATATAAATCGACCATCTTACCAATAATTGACCCTTAACAAGTTCTCATGTTTCTATTGGTACCTCTCTCCATGATCCATAACGAACGAAAAGAGATTCCCGAACGTTGGTACTAGTAGCATTCCTAAACCTCGTTGCATTATTGCAAGTTGGTTTCTCCCATTCAGGGTCGATCTCGGTAGGAATTCTCCCAAATTGTTGAACATATTTATCTAGATCAACATTTCGAGAGTATCCACGTCTAGCCTTGATAGTCGTACAACCAGACTCTAAAGAAATTATACGTCGTTAATTTAATGAAACATTAGTTTATATAAAAATGTGGATTTAAAATTACCTGTATTATCTCCCACAGAGGATGATGTGCCGATATTCTCCGACTGTAATTACTCCAGTATTACCTCCTCATCAGTATGACCTACCATTGTTCTTGTGTAAACAATAATTTATATGTTATACAACAATATGTAAGTTATGAAATGAAAAAGAAACAAGTGTGTAACCTGAAGGAAATTAGACATGGGGATTTCCATGAGCAGTGGAATGATCATTCCAAATTCCATTCGTATTTGAACATACACAATTACAATAAAAAAAGGGAAACTAACAGGTCATGCACAATACGAAATTATAACATGTTTTACATGATAATCAAGGGAAAGATTATACATACCTTTGAAGACCTACCTTTAAACTTCCTTGATCACAAACGCTCGTTCAATCTCCAAGACTTCAACACATGAACGCTCGAACATAGCGACCTCAACATAGCACGATCACAGGGACTACCACACGAACACCGCGAACTCAACGAACAGCCTCCCAAAACCTCGACTTCGTCGAGTTGAGTAAGACACCAACACAATGGCTACCTTGGTATTCTCGGTATGAGAATCCAGAAGTGTGGGCTCTATGTGGACTTAGTGAGAGGAAGAGACCGAAGGAGTAACAATTGTGTAAACGATTGAGTAAGTGGGAGATGACAGAAGTCTATTGTATAGACGAATGCCCAATCGTTTAGCAAATGCACCGCGATCATTTAACTAATGGCCAATTGAGTGAACTATCGTGTAGTGTTACTCCAAGATCATTTAGTCTCTCTTCAGCTATCGTTTAGTGAATCTAATCCACTTGACAGCGATTCCCTGAGTCTATCCGAGAATGGAAACTCTCAAATCTTAATGATACTAAATTTAGGAAAACATTTTTCCTTTTATCTCACGGTTCGTCGATTACCATGAAACCACCAATAATTTTCCACTCAATTGGTTATTAGAGAAAAAGATATAATTATCCAATAATTAATATTATTATAAATATATATGATAACCAACTTATCATATTATATTTATAACCTATAGTTTTAATATTTCATATTATAAAACATATAAACCATAGTTCTTTTTATATTTCATGGTATTTAATGTAAATCTCATTTACATTAATCCTCCACTTGATGTATCTCATATGTCACACCGATCATATCATATATAATCGAATTTCCTCTTGTCAATTTGAACATTTCAAATCAACACCAAGAACTGATTCTCAACTTGAATCCATTGAGCTACCAAGGGGACCTTATGAACCTATAGCTTTGAGCTCCAACAGTACGTGAATAACTGACTAAACTCTTTAGTCACGAGATCCACCAACCGTTAATTGCCAGACACTCCACTAAAGATCGATAGTTGAACTCTCCTTACTACAGATATATTATGTGTCCATATCAACCAATCAACAGTGTGATAACCCTTCAGAGATCACTCGTAAGTACAGCTGGGCCAGTAACCGTTATGCCCCTGTAGTTACATCTAACTCCTTAAGTACCACTGATCCCTCTAATGAACATAAGTCATAGTCCTACTATGACTGAGTCCTTTCTTCTAAAGAGAAGTTGTGGCCACTATGTTCAAGACTCGGAATCAGTTCTTAAGGGTGCAATCTATCTACTTACCCCTGCTTCGGGGAAGGAGTGAATTCCATCTTGTGTAACTGAGTTCCCAACTCCCAAATCAGACAAGTCCCCAAAAAGGTAGGCATGTTGAGTTGGCAATTTGGCCAGTCTCACCCATACTAATCAAAGGACCGCCCTCAAAGGTAGGAGTTCCCAAAACACTCAGGATTGAGGTCATGTTACCTATGGTCCGGTCTTATACAAAATATTTGTATAGAACACCCCCGCTCGCATGTCTCCACATGAATGGTCAGGATCTACCATCTATAGTAGTTTACAACTCTTGAAAACCTCTACAAAACGGGTAGTATCCATAGTGTCACTAGGATCAGGTATCCCACCTTAATCCTTATACTACAAACCTATTTAGGTTATCACTTAAGGCATGATCTACTTGTATATCTCATATACATGCTTAAGCTTACATAAGATAACCATGGAGCTTTATTTATTAGATATGTGTAAATGCCAGAATGAAATAACAATTATTTTATTCATAAACAATGTGTATAATTAAAAACAACGAGACTCCGACAGAATTAGGAAACCAATCCCAACAACTTGATCGTTTAGTAAGAAGAAGCCTATCGTATAGACTTGCTACTCGATCGTGTAGTACCAAGTAACTATCGTATAGTAAACTCAATACTTGATCGTTTAGGCTGTGAGACACTATCGTTTAGTGAAACGCTTTTACTCAAGAGTTAATTCTTTTGTCAAACGACACAAAAAATGAATCATCATCTGATTTTGGAAAACCAATTTCCTTTTATCTCACTGTTACTATAACCGTGTATAATCTCCCACTCAAGTTGGTTATTAAAGAAAAAGATTAAATAATTATCATATAATTAATATATTATAAATAAATATGATAACCAACTTATCATATTATATTTATAACCTATAGTTTTAATATTTCATCATATGAAACATATAAACCATAGTTCTTTTTCTATGTTATGCCATTTAATATAAATCATATTTATGTTAATTCCTCCAATTAATGTATCTAATACATCAAATCAATTATATCACATATAATTGAATTAATTGAATTATATCACATATAATTAAATTTCCTCTTGTTAATTTGAACACTTCAAATTAACCCAAAATCTGATTCTGACCTTGAACCTATTGAGCTACCAAAGAACCTTATGGACCTGTAGCTTGAAGCTCCAACGGTACGTGAAAAACTGACTAAACTCTTTAACCACGAGATCCACCATCCGTTAACTGTTGGTCACTCCACTAAAGACCCATAGTTCCACTCTTCGTACTACAGATATGTTTATGTGTCCATGGATATAACAATCAACAGTGTGATGACCCTTCACAAATCGCTCGTAAGTACAGCTGGGCCAATTTACCGTTTTGCCTCTATAGTTACATCTAACTCCTTAAGTACCACTGATTCCTCTAATGAACAATAATTCATAGTCCTACTATGACTGAGTTCTCTCTTCTCAAGAGAGGGTGTGACCACTATGTTCAAGACCCGAAATCAGCCTTTGAGGGAACAATTTATCTACTAACCCCTGCTTCAAGGAAGGAGTGAATTCCATCTTGTGTAGTTGAGTTCTCAGCTTCCCAATCAGAAGAATCCCCAAAATGGTAGGCTTGTTGAGTTGTCAATCTGGAAACTCTCACCCATACAAATCAAAGGATCGCCTCATAAGCAGGAGTTCCCAACTCACCCAGGATTAAAGTCATGTCACCTATGGTCATCCCAGTGAAATGTAAGTCTCAATTATCAATGACGTTATATAAAGAGACTAATCATTTCGTGGTCTGGACTTATACAAACTCTTTGTATAGGATACCCTCGTTCACATGTATCCACATGAATGGTCAGGATCAAACCATTTGTAGCACTTTACAACACTTGTAACATCTACAAAGTGGGCCGTATCCGTAGTGTCACCAAGGTATCCCTCCTTTATCCTTATATTGCAGATCATTTAGGTTATTACTTAAGGCATGATCCACTTGTATGTCTCCTGGCCATGAAAGAACACCCTAATATTCCTTTAAGATAAGAAGTCAAACAATCAAGGTAGGGATTGTTAGCTTGGAAATCTCGCAGTCTCCCCTCATACACCGGGAAGGCTTCTAGCTTCTCCGCCTGAAGTTTTGGCAGTGAGTTGAAAGTGTTAGTGAGAAGCCCTCTCCATAGGCCATCAGACTCACTCGTATGATAGGTAGTGTTGTATCTGAGGCTCAACCATCAGGGTACGAAGAGATGGGGAGATACATACATGCTTAAGTTACATAAAATAACCTCGGATCTTAGTTTATTAGATTGAGTAAAAGCTTATAAAATAACACTTACTTTATTAATAACAATATGTTCACAAAGTGTTTACAAACTACGAGACTACCAGGAGAATTAGGACATCAATCCCAACATCAATTATTCAACTCAGCACTTCAAGTTACAGAGCTTTCATTATGCAAATTCAAAGCTTGCATGAAGGCCAACTCCTACTTCATGGAGAAAATGAAATTGAGTGAATAAGGTGCCTTGCATCATAGTGGAGATTTTCACTTTGAGTTTTGATTTTTCAAAAAAAAAAAAAAAAAAAAGATTTCCAAAATCAATTTCTAAATTAAACTTATTTAATTTGATATATTAATTTTATAAAATTAAATCAATTAATTAATTTTTAAAATAAAACTAATTAATTAAACCATTTAACCAATTTAATTAATTTAATATTTAATATTAAATTAATAAAAAATAATTCCATCATAATAAAATTAATATTATACAATTAATATTTAAAGCATATTTTAAACATTAATCGTTTCTCCAATTTCGTTTAATTTCGATAAAATTAAACATTTCAATTGTATCGAATATAATAAATAGAAATCCTAATTGAATTTGTACGTTTCAAATTCTAAACCCTAATTTCAATCTTATCAAAATTACTCAATTTATTAATCCAAAATATGAGCTTGTAGAGGGACCTTATGGACCCACAGTTCATGAGCTCCAACGACTTGTAATTATTCGGTTAAGCTCTTTAAACCGAATTAGTTACTATTCGTTAACTACCGAGACATTCCACTATAGCTCGATAGTTGAAATCTTCTCACTGTAGATATATTTTTGTCCATTTTACCCATAATCGATAAGCCAATCCTTCGCATGCCATTACATAGGATGTTATAAAGAAAAGTGACTATTTCGAGGTCATTCCACAGGATGCCCCTACTCACATGTCTCTACATGAATGATTTTCAGATCACATCATTTGTATCAGTATACAAAATGGGTCACATGCTATAGTGTCACCAGGATGAGGTACCCAATCTCATCCGTATACTTATAGGCCATTTTGGCTACAAACTAAAACTTGATCCATTTTTATGTCACCACATAAAGTTAAAGTATTCATGTTATAGCCATGAATTCGTTTATTGGATTTTCATAAAAGGATGCAATATCAATAGTAATTTATTGAATAAAAAACTGAACAACATTTTTATTGATAAATAGAATATATTAACAATATTTATGAACTGCAAGTTTAGACCATACCCAACACCTATAAAATAAATTATATCTAAAAGAGAATTTTTTTTGGATATCCGATGGAGTGTAAAGGCTTAGAAGAGAACTTGGATGAATTTCAAAAGTTTATAGTTGATCTCAATAACATTGGTGAGAAAATGTCAGATGAGAATCAAGCTATTATTCTTTTGAATTCATTGCCTGAATCGTATCGAGAAGTTAAGGCAACTACTAAATATGGACAGGATTCATTGTCTTAGATATAGTGTTGGATGCCTTTATTGGGATTGGTGTCTTAATTCTCCCGGAGTCTCGTTGTTTTGTAAATATACACATTATTTAATGTATAAAATAAGTGTTATTTAATTCTGGCATTTACTCATATCCAATAAACAAAGCTCTTTGGTTATCTTATGTCAACTTAAGCATGTATATGTGATATACAAGTGAATCATGCCTTAAGTGATAACCTAAATAGGTCTGTAGTATAAGGATTACGGTAGGATACCTGATCCTGGTGACACTACAGATACGGCCCGCTTTGTAGAGGTTTGCAAGTGTTGTAAACTACTACAGATGGTAGATCTTGACCATTCATGTGGAGACGTGCGAGCAGAGGTGTCCTATACAAAGAGTTTGTATAAGACCTAGACCACGAGATGACTAGACTCTGTATATAACGTCGTTCATACTAGAGACTTGCATCTCAACTAAACGATCATAGGTGACACGACCTCAATCCTAAGTGTTTTGGGAACTCCTGCCTTTGAAGGCGGTCCTTTGATTAGTATGGGTGAGAGTGGCCAGATTTCCAACTCAACATGCCTACCTTTTTGGGGACTTGTCTGATCTGGGAGTTGGGAACTTAATCCACAAGATGGAATTCACTCCTTTCCTGAAGCAAGTATAAGTAGAGAGATTGCTCCCTTAAGGGCTGATTCCGGGGCTTGAACATAGTGACCACAACTTCTCTTTGGAAGAGAAGACTCAGTCATAGTAGAACTATGACTTATGTTCATTAGAGGGATCAGTGGTACTTAAGGAGACAGATGTAACTATAGGGGCATAACGGTTATTGGCCCAGCTGTACTTAGAGCGATCTATGAAGGGTTGTCGTACTGCTGATTGGTTAAGATGGACACATAATATATCTATGGTAAGGAGAGTTCAGCTGTCGGTCTTAAGTGGAGTGTCTGGTAGTTAACGAATGGTGGATCTCGTGACTAAAGAGTTTAGTCCGTTATTCACGTACCGTTGGAGCTTCAAGCTATAGGTCTATAAGGTCCCCTTGGTAGCTCAATGGATTCAATTGAGGATCAGTTCTTGGTGTTGATTTGAAATGTTCAAATTGACAAGAGGTATTTTGATTATATATGATATAATCGGTAAGATGTATGAGATACATCTAGTGGAGGATTGATGTAAATGAGATTTACATTAAGTACCATGGAATAGAAAAAGAACTATGGTTTATATGTTTCATGAGATGAAATATTAAAACTATAGGTTATAAATATAGTATGATAAGTTGGTTATCATTTATATTTATAATAATATTAATTATTGGATAATTAATTTGTTTTCTTTAATAACCAATTGAGTGGGTGGTTATTGGTGATTCATGGTAACCGTGAATTAAAATGAAAATTGTTTTTCTAAGTTTAGTAAGTTTTGTAAAAGGTTTTAAAAACGTTGAAAAAGTTTTTTTTTGAGTTTTTCTCTCGGCAAAAAAAGAAACTCACGGTAGTTGTCAAGTAAATACAGATTTACTAAACGACAGCTTGGGCGAGCTGAACGATCGTGCAATATTTACTAAGCTACAGCTTGCCCAAAGTAAACTATCGTGTAGTGTTTGTAGGCGACAGACACTGAGCTAAATGATGAGCTAAACGATCGCTTAATTGGTGGGATATATATTGGTCAAACGCTTTGTGATCTCGGAGCCAATATCAACTTAATGCCCCTTTCAATTTTTAAACAGTTGAATGTGGGGCAGCTGGTGCCCACAACGGTGACTCTCCAACTGGTGGACAGGTCCCTAGTTCATCCAGAGGGGAAGGTGAAGAATGTCCTGGTCTCAATTGACAAATTTAACTTACCGACGGACTTCATCATCCTCGATTATGAAGCGGACAAGGATGTACCCATCATATTGGGACGACCATTTTTATCTACTGGGCGTGCCCAAATTGATGTGTACAAGGGAGAGATCACACTGAGTGTGAATGGAAAGAAGCTCAGGTTTGACATTATTAAAGCCATGAAGTATCCGAAAGAAGAAGACCTAACAGATTCCGACAATGAACCCAGTTATAATGAAGAAGAAGAGTCCGAAGATGAAAATGAAAGAGAAGATGCGACTGCATTCATAGCAACCTACAATGCGATTATGGAAATGACAACCAAAGAAGAAAAACTAACGTTGAATGAAGAGAGAAAAGCACAAAAACCATCCTTGGAACAACCACCGACAGTGGAGTTAAAAACCTTGCCAAACCACCTGAAGTATGCTTTCTTGGGGCAAAACGAAACTCTACTAGTAATAATTTCCTCTGCGCTACAAGAAGTTTAAGAGAATGCGTTGCTGAGCATCCTAAAAAAATATATATAAGCAATAGGATGGACGCTGGCAGACATAAGAGGAATTAGCCCCGCATATTGCATGCACATGATACGTATCAAAGAAAACCAAAAGGGGTCTATAAAGCCTTAAAGCAGACTAAACCCTATGATGAAAGAGGTTGTGAAAAATGAGATAATCAAATGGGGCATTATTTATCCAATCGCCGATAGCATGTGGGTCAGCCCCGTGCAATGTGTGCCAAAGAAAAGAGGAATGACGGTAGTTCCAAATGCAAACAATGAATTAATACCAATGAGGACCGTAACTGGTTGGCGGATCTGCATGGACTACCGCAAACTCAATGCGGCGACGAAGAATGATCATTTCCCCTTGCCTTTTATTGACTAGATGCTAGATCGCCTAGCAGAAAATGATTACTTCTGCTTTTTGGACGAGTATGCGGGCTACAACCAAATCATAATTGTTCCTAAATGATGGAACTTGAGACATAAGCAGCGGAAAAATGACCTAATTATACTCTAATTGCTTTTAATTTAAAGGAAAAAACATGCAATTTGAAGGGGAAAAAACAGTAATTAACTTACCTTTGAAGCTCCCGAAAACCGTTTTTCCTTGCTGAATCACGACCCGAACTCTTTCGGACCACCACTAAAGTTGACCTACCATCCTTTGGACTCAGAACCGAGTTGTGGGACCCAGTGGATGAAGAAAACGAGAGAGAGAAAAGAGATGGAAAATAAGATGGAACTTTGGGTTGGGTTATGAATTTTTCTCAAAGAAAATAGTTTTTTTTTCAACCCAAATTTGAAAAACAATTTTTGCAAAAATGGGCAAAAGATTTTTCATTCAAAATGAAGCCCATTTTATAGAAAAAACCATGCAACAATTGCATGAACCAAATCCATAAAAACCCAACACCTATAATCCACTATCTTAGTGGGCTTAATGTCTCCACTATAAGCCAACACCTAACTCACTATTTTGTTAGCGAAATTATCCAACAAAAGTTTAGATTTTCTCACTAACTATAGTCAAAGGGCAAAATAGTCATTTGGTCAAAGTCAAACTTTGACCAAAAAGTCAACATTTTGACTTTTTATGATTTTTTCCGTGTTGACTAATTTTGACCTCCCGAGCATGAATCCGCATTCATTTTCTCAAAATTCAATTCACATTTGAATATAAGGTCGATCAAAGTTTGACTTTTCAAAGTCAAAAATCAACTTTTTGACTTTTTACATCTTTGACCATTTCCATTATTTTCGAGCTTCCAAATATGAACGTATTCATATTCTTGATATTTAAATCACATTTAAATATTAAAGCTGTATCTCTAAACTAAAAAAATCGATCACTATATCACATATACTTGTCGGTTTCTCTCTCTTCACCTAATTCGAACAATTCGAATTATTCTATCATACTATTCTAAGTTTATTCCATATGAGCTAGTAGGGGAGCCTAATGGACCTATAGATCATGGGCTCCAACGATCCGAGATTAGCTGGCTAAACTTTTTAGACGGAGCTAATCAACATTCGTTAACTAACGGGTCATTCCACTATAGTCTCGTAGTTGCACTCCCCTCACTATAGATATATTTGTGTCCATTTGATATAACCATGATTAGTAAGCTAATCCTTCACTGGTTGTTCGTAATCTCGACTCGGTCAAAAAATCGTTTTACTCCCAATACTACGTCTTGTTCCTTAAGTTCTACTGATCCTCTAATGAACAATTGGTTTAAGGTCCAACCTATAAACCGAACCCCTCTCGGGTCAAGGATAGGGTGGGGCCCCTTGTTCAAGACCTGGATTCAGTACTAAAGGGAACCACCTATCTACTATCCCTATAACGGGTAGGAGTGAATTCCGTTTTGCATCCTATGTTCCCAGCTATCCACCTAATCTTACTCCTGAAATAGGAGACTTATTGGGCCAGCAATGATGAGCTGCCCTCACCTATGCAGATCTAAGGATAATTCCGAGTGAATAGGAGTTCATAGTTAGCTCAGAATTAAGATTAAGTTACCTAGGTCATCAATTAACGAAATAGTCAGTTTTATACATAAAACGACATTTAGAACGTAAAAAGTGACTATTTCATGGTTCAGTCTTATGCAAACTCATTGCATAGGATGCCCCTACTCACATATCTCTATATGAACGATTCAGGATCACATCGTTCAGTCTTATACTACAGACCATTTTGGCTATATATTTGAACTTGATCCACATTTATGTCACTACATAAAGGTAAAACTAAATTAAATAGCCTCAGGACCTTAGTTTATTGGATTCAAGATTACAATTTCAATAACAACTTTATCGAAAAACAAAACAGAATATGTTTATTAATTTACAAACTACGAGTTTTAGGACATAAAATCCAACACTAAAGACCAAGAGAAAACCACATTCACCTGCCCCTACAGAATGTTTGCTTTTTGACGCATGCCGTTCGGATTATGTAATGCACCGAGCACATTCCAGATGTGCATGATGGCCATCTTCTCTGAGTATCTTGAAGATTCAGTGGGAAATTTTATGGACGACTTCTCAGTTTACGGGCAAACATATGAAGTATGTCTAAACAATTTGTAAAAGATACTGAGAAGATATGAAGAGACAAATCTTGTGATGAACTGGGAGAAGTGCCACTTCATGGTGAAGAAAGGTATTGTGCTCGGGCACAAAGTCTCCAAGGATGGGCTGGAGGTGGATAAGGCGAAGATTGAGGCCATTGAACAACTCCCACCTCCAGCAAATGTGAAGGCTATTAGGAGCTTCCTGGGGCATATCTTTCAAAATTTACAGACTAATAAAGTAGTTGATGCACACATATGTAACAGTACCTACGAGGATTGTGAAGCCATATTGATTGCCAACATGTGGCTGACGATTGACAGCACAGACCTTCTTAAATTATCGCACGCGTTTGTTCACGTTTCATAACACATTTGGTCATTTATGATTGCATTTCTTAAAAATAAAATAAAGTAAAGTAAAATATATGAAAAAATATCTTTTGGTTGAGTTTTGTATTTAGTTTTTATTCGGTATTAGATTTTAAAATGGAGAATGGGAGCTACACAAATTTTAGGATTTGGTTTTAAAAATGGAAAAATCGACAAAATAATAAGATTTATGGCAACTCATATGACATGCACAGGATCAAGAATTCTTAAATCTTTATCCTACCTTTATCTAGTTTGTAGCTTTTATTACTAATGAATGATAGGTGTAGAATCATAAACAATGTCATGTCTTAATTCTCCATTTTCCCTCTAATTCATTTGAAAAACTAAACATAAAATAACACGCTTCCTATTTTCCTCACGTATTTAATGTTTCAATGTAGATTTATTATTAATTTAGATTATGTTTAATAACTTTTCGAATTAATACCATTTGAATTAAATGTTTAAATTTTTCTACCAAATTTATATTTTAACTATCTATATATTATCAAAATTCATTTATGTAATCAAATTTTAAATTTATTCAAATGTTTGAATTGTTTTTCATTATTTTATACACATTCTTAATAAACTAAGCAGATATTTTCCCATATTTTTTAAGGTTTAAATTGTTTTGTATATGTTATTAGATTCAATTGTAAGTATTTCATATTTAATCACTATTTTAGCTGGCATTTTGATAATACTTGACTTACTCTTAGTTGGTTCGTACGTTGTGAATATTAAATACAGTATAATTGTAGAGTTTTATTAATAACCTACAATATAATTGTAGAGTTTTATTAATAACCTACTGTATAATTGTAGAGTTTTATTAATAACTTAGTTATAAATACAGGGTAAGTGGAGAGGTGGAATAATAATCGGGATATAACAATATGATTGAGAGTTTAATTAATAACCAAATTAATCATATTATAATCTAATAAAGCAAATTTCAAAACTGAAAATTAGCATCATTTCGTAATTTTCGCCTCTTTTGGAATTAGAATTTATTTTTAATATTTAAATTAGATTTTGATAAATGCTTCCTGAATTGATTTAAAATAAACCAATCTTCATTATTTTTCTCCTCTTAATTGATTCAAAATAATATCGATTTTGATTTGATTTAACCACTTTTCGCAAATATTTAGAATTAATCCATATTTAATTTTTTTTATCACCATTTTGATTTCAGATTATAATATATCTTTAGATTTTACATTATTCTATTTTTTTATTATTTTAAATCTGGATTAAATTTTATCCCGATTAAGATTTTACTTAATATTTTATACATATTATCATCTAACAAACTGTGTATTTCATTTAAATTTTATTATTTTTTGTATTTTTTCAATCGCCTTTTATTCATTATCATCTTATCATCTATTATACCATTGATTTGTCTTTTTGACAAAAAAAAAAAAGTATTTACATTTGCAATCTTGTTGTTTTTGCTATGCCTTTACAACGAGTTAGGCTTCTTTCATAGGTTTTGTGGTTTATAGAGTTATAAATACAGTGTAATTATTGAAGCTTAACTGAAAATGAAATTATGAATACAATGTAATTGTAAATAAACGAACACCATTGTTCTCCCCCAAATTATATTAAATTTATATTTTATTATAAATTAAATTTTTATCGAATTAATCATAATAAACAAAAAGTTCATGATTTTTCTCCCCAATTTATATTTGAATTTATCTTTTATTATTAAATTTGATTTCATCCAACTAACTTTCGATTTATTTAAATGTTGGTAAAAAATTCAATTGTATCTAAAAATTCGATCTGTTTAAATGTCTAAATTCAATAAATTTCTAATGACCCCACCGCTTGATCATCATCTTCCCTCGTATACACGCGTTCTATAGACCGCTGGAATGTTTAGATACGGTGTATTTGTGGTTCTAGAATGTTTAGGTAGAGTGTATTTGTGGTATTATATTGTTTTTTAGGTAGTGTATCTTTGCATTCTCGTTTATACTTAATTTTTGTTGTTTTAGGATAGTTTTATCATTTGCTAATTAATATTTTCTATTATATAAATTTGTTTTTGCTATTTTTATAATTTTGAAATGTTTTTACCATTTTTCCTAATGGAACTTTAAAATTTGCTATTTCTCTCGTTAGTCATTTTAAAATATTATAAATTTAAGTCTCTTTGGTAACCATTCAGGCCCGTTTGGTAATCATTTGATTTTTTTTATTTTTTAAAATTAAGTCTATTTCATCCCCATTTCTTACTATGTTTTGTATATTTCTTAAGTACAATGGTTGAATTCTTAGTCAGATTCAAAAAATAAAAACAATTTTTTGAAAGTTTTTTTTTTTAATTCTCAAAATTTGGCTTGGTTTTTTTAAACCATTAATGAAAAGTAAATAACAAATGAACAAATTTGAAAAAGGAAGTAGTGTCCATAGGCTTAGTTTTAAAAAACAAAATGACTACCAAACGAAGTCTTAATTTTTTGTTTTTATTTTTTAAAATTAAGCCTATAATATCCACGTTTCTTACAATGATTTGCATATTTATTAAATACAATAGTTCAATTTTTAGCCAAATTTAAAAAACGAAAACAACTTTTTGAAAGTTACTTTTTCTTTAGTTCTCAAAATTTGGCTTGGTTTTTTAAATCGGTGGTGAAAAGTATAATAATAAAGAAAAATTTTGGTAGTGGAAGTAGTGTTTATAGGTTTAATTTTAAAAAACAAAATGGCTACCAAATGAGGTCTTAGTTATTAAGTTTTGAGTTTGGTTTTAAATTTAGTAAGTTTAAATTGTTACACTTTTATTCTTAAAATTTTAATTTTATTTCAATTTGATTTATAGGTTTCAAAATGTATAAATTTAACCTCAATTTTATACTAAATACTAATTTTCCCTTTAGTATTTATGACTATCAATTAATTTTTTTAAAATTATAATCAATTAAATCTCAGTTTCCTTCATTAGTTTAAAATTTTCCTAACATAAATATTTTAAATTAATTATACTTATATGGACGGGTTAATGAGCAATCAGGTTGAAATTAGCGTAAACTATTGAAAAAGTGAGTATTTAACGAAAATTTGAGGTTAAAAGTGTAAATCTTAAAATTTATGGACCAAAATTGAAACAAAAACTCTCAAATGTCAAGAGTAAGATTGTAACATTTGAAACTCAGAGAGTCGACTAAAACCAAACTTGAAATTTTAAAGATTATATGAAAACCAGACCCAAAATCTATGGACCACAAAGATTTTTTTTTGTAAACAATTGGTTAGAATACCATTTTGGTCTATATACGTTAAAGTTTGTTTAATTTAGCCCATGTACTTTCAGGACCAATTTTATTCCACGTGTTTTTTTAATAAACCTTAAATTTAGTCCCAAAACTTATTTTTTATCAAAATTGTCCCAAACAATAATAATAATTTTACATATGTGTGAATATGTTTTCAACATTTTGAGTGAAAAATCTTAGAAAATAACAAACAAATATTTGCCAAATCAACAATCGAGACTAAATTTAATATTTCGTTAAAGTATATTGACTAAAATTGAACAAATCTTATATTATAGAGACCAAAATGATATTTTAACCTAAAAGTTAAGTCTCTCAACAATCATACTTATTTTATCTTAAGTCTTTAAATCTTTAAAAATGGTAATGTATTCTTAAACTTTCAAAACGAAAATTGGTCAATAGTGAAAGGGAAAAAAAAATGCGACGGCAACTAATAGCAAAAAGAAAGGGAAAAAACCGCAGAAACAATTGTTGGCAAGCAATAGCAACATCAATTGTCATGGCAATCGATGGTCAATGACAAGTGGATATCGTTGATGATCCATAGAGTCATGTTTGCAATAACGTAATTACCATTGGTGTATCCTTGAAATCTCATAGTATTAATTACAATTGGTCAAACGTGATTTGCGTATTAAACTAAAAATCATCCGAATCCAAACACAAGAGACCAACTGTTATTAGAACACGTATTAATCCAATGAATTGAAACTTGAAATTGAGAGTAACTCCACTCATTATTTGTCCAAATAATTCTTAAACGTATCCTGGTCTCCATGATAAGTAAAATACTAATTTTATGATCTATTAACTTCTTACAACAAACGGCTAGTTAAAGTCAGCGATTGAGCTGTGAATAAGAGAAGTTAAGGGTAATTTAACTAATGGTTTTTATTATGGTATTACAAAATCCAAAATCACATAAAAAAGTGATAGCAAATCAGCTTTTAACACGTGTCCGTTGGGTCTCCATGAACAAAATGTGGACCCACTTGTAGGATGTGTGAGTTTGTGATTACCTCTCCCTGTCATGATGTGCTGGCCTCTTAACTGGCATTAACACTCATACAGTACACATCATGAATTTTCATTTCTTTTTTGCCAAATTATTTTATGGCATCATTATAAACTCTTTGCTTTCATGCACCCTTTTTCCCCTCCCTTTGATTTGAAAATTCATTTTCAACTTTTATTTTCTTACACTCAGACATTAAACATGGTGTAAACTTCGTTAACCTTTTCGGTAAAAAAAGGTGAAAAAAAAGGTCAAACTCTGAATTTTAGGGATTTATCTGAGTTGGATTAAGTTGAGTTGAAGATTTTTTTTTTTTACTAACTCGAAAATTGAAGACTCAAATAAAGTCTCCAATCCAATCTAACTCAACCCTTAAAATTGAATTGGAATTTGAATTGGGTGGTTGGGTTGGGTTGTAGGGTTATAATTTTTTTTTCTTTTTAAATAAAAATATGTAAATTTATTTACAACAATGACTAATAACTAAAATCTCATAAAATTTAAATGTTAAATACCAAATATCTATGGTATTTATTACAAACTTTAAACAAACAAATATCATAACAATCTTAAAAGAAAAATATTAAAAATTCACAAATTAATCATAACAAAGTAATCAAACTTTAAACAAATAGTATTATTTGGGTTGGGGGTTGGGTAGTTCAAGTTGTTCGGGTTGTAGGATTATTTGAACACCTCTAGTGAATTTGATCACTATTGTTGGGAGAAAGTTATAGTTTAGTCTATATAATTTTGAAAGTTATAATTGAGGCTTATGATTTGATAAAATGTCATAAATAGTCTATATATACTAAGTTATAATTATAAATCATATGGACTTTTTTTTTTTTCGAAATTAGACCAACTTTGAAATTTAACAAAAAAAAAAAAAAAAATGTTGTCCTGTGTGTTTTATTCTACGATATGTGGATGGTGGGATCAAATATCTAATTTTGAGATTTAAGGTTGATAGTAGTCCTTATTGTTAAGATTAAAATTAAATAGAGTATGTTAATTATTGTTTAGGATTGTAACATACTTATAAACTACAAAAACTAAACAATTACATTATGAGAATTCATACTTTAATTAAATTGAACATAACTTAACTGACCAATCAACGATTAAAATATTCACAAAAAAATCGATACTTCACCCTCGTGGGATTTTTTCCCCTATTCTTCTTCTCTAGTTCTCATAGGCTAAAGTTTTAAGAACTAAAACTATCACTTGGTTATTTTTTAATTTTATTTTTTGGGTAAATATCAACTTACGCTCTTTTGCAGTTGTACCAATTTAAATCTGAACTAATAATTATATCAATTTAAATCCTAAACTTTCACAACGATATCAATTTAAACTTAAAGTTTCATAAGTGTATCAATTTAAACCTTCTATTATGTTTTATTTGGATATACATACGAAAGTTTAAGGTTTTTAATTGATATACTTACAAAAATTCAAAGTTTAAATTGATATATATACGATTATTAATTTAAAGTTTAAGATTTAAATTGATACGACTTTCAAAATTCAGGAAGATAAATTGATATTTATCCTTAATTTTTGAAAGAGGAGAATGAAGTCATTTAGCCTGCATCCTCACTACCAACCTCGTTGTCTTGGAAGTACAGCAAACATGGCCGAATGATTTGCCTAAATGAAATTTCAAGCATTATTTTGTACATCATTGTTTATGCGACCAATATAAATGTCTTTGAAGTTCTCTTTAATATGGTTGTCTTTTAGTTAGGTATGTACTCGACAATTAACAAAAAATAAATAAATCAATCAATTTTGATACCATACTGGTTGGTTTAATGAATTGTATCGATTGTTAATCATAAAACGTACATCAAATTCAGCTAGTATTACAATATTAACTTTAAACTTTAAAACAATATCAACTATCTAACAAGTTCTCCTTTCAAGTATTGTTTTAGAAAATAAAAAATTATCCTGTATAATGAATTATAAAATCTACGCCGAATATAAAATTGATGAAATTTGTAGAAATATAATGATATTAAGCTCAAAATTTTCGATTCAGAATTTTTAATTATAGTAAAGTTATTCCATTGTTAATTTAGACCTTGGTTAAAGTTATCTTAGTACATATTCTTAAAAATATATATATTAGTGAGTTGAATAGCTTAAATTTATTCAAAGGTAAAATTTGTAACCATTAATTAAGTTCGGCTTTCAATTTGATTGAATTAAATGTTTAGACAGTCAAAATTGTTCTTCTATGGTTATCTTTAAATTAAATTGTGATTTAGAAATCAGTATTTTTCTAAAAAAAAAAAAATTATAGGTCAAGTAATATTGTGTCATTTACCCGAAATCAAACCAACAAATTAACTTGTTTAATTTATATGAAAAGTAAACGAAACAACACAATAATATAAATATGTTTTTTTCTTTTTAATGCCGTGTTGGTGTTGGTTCCTCGACGTGCAATGTCAACTTTTATTTTGGTCAAATTTCTAATAAACAAACAAAATGGATAACAGATTTTTGAAAATTTAACAATCAATTAGCTGTCACTCGTATCCGAATTCTCTTTTATATTAACTAAAAATACTAAACATATATATATATATATAACTTATCAATCACAGCTATATTTAAAAATAATCTCAAACGGAGCATAACTCAATTAGCATTCAAATGTATAACTATGTGATCTATTGTTTGAATCTCTTACTCTAATTATACTAAAATAATATTTAAAAATAATGTAAAATCTATTGAAGTTATGAGAAATCTCGCAGAATAATAAAATGTGAATAACTTTTCAAAATTTATAGTAATTATATTATTATTATTATCTTTTTTTTTAAGAACTTAACCATGATCTAAGATTAAATTTATGATTTATGAAAAGTGAAATAATTAAATTTAAATATTCGAAACTAATGAGTCTAATAAAAAAAATCACTTTTTTAATTTAAAAAAACCACTTTTTTAAGAGGTCGTGGGTAAAAATAGTGATAAACCACAAATATATAGTCGAGTTAATTTAGATATAAAAAATTAAAGTTTAAATTGAAATAATAAACGGTACAAAAAGTTGTTTAATTAACTTTTAAAAATAAGAGTTTTAAAGAAAATTAATTTAAATGATAAAATTATTGAAAATATTTTCAAATATAGTAAAATTTCACAGATTACCAATAATAAACATTGATAGACGATATCAATGATAAATGATATCAATGTCTATCAATAATAGATGATAGATGTCTATCAGTATACTAATAAACAATAACATTTTATTTTATTTGTAAATATTTTAATTAATTCTCTATATTTAAAAATAGTCCAATAATTAATAGTTTATATATAGTAATGTATTTATCTGCTTTATTTTCGGCTGTGGCCGGCAACAATTAAAAGCCGAAAATAAGGCCAAAACTCAAAAGTCTTGTTATTAGTGGGTGCCAATAAATTTCTTCACATTCATATTATAAATAATAATTATTATAATTTATAATTCAGGCGCGTGAAGGTCAAGTGGCAATTCCGTAATTAAAATAACAACCAGTGGCATTTCCCTACTGTCGTTCACTTTATATTAACGGACCACTCTCATCTCCGTTCCTCTCGAAACCAACGGGACTTTTGTAGTGATCCTCCAAAATGGGAATCTCACGCGTTTCTTCTCTCCTCGCCGCCGTCGCCATTCTCGCCGCTCATTTTCTGATCTCATCAGCGACGGCCGTTGATTTCTCCGGCGACCATAAGCTTCTCTTCGTTCCTACCAAATCCGAGTGCCGAGGCTCAATCGCCGAGTGTTTTCTCGCCGGAAACGACGACGATTCCGCCTTCGGAATGGAGTTCGTGATGGATTCTGAGATCAATCGCCGAATTCTAGCAACTACTCGTTACATAAGCTACGGCGCTCTGAGGAGGAACAACGTTCCCTGCTCTCGTCGTGGCGCTTCTTACTACAACTGCAGACCAGGTGCTCAGGCGAATCCTTACACCCGTGGTTGCAACGCCATTACTCGCTGCCGGAGTTAATCTCTGATCACTTGATTCTTTTTTTGGATTTAGATTCATCTGTCGCACTCTATCGGTTAGTTCTTCGCGTGTTTATACTGAATATACATGTCGATCGAGTAATAAAATTCATATATACTGGTGATTGAAAATGTAATTTACATCTCTGTTTTCTCTGAGTCTTCTACATGATTTTTTTTTTTTCATTTTTCGTGGCCGATTCTTCTGGTTATTTCCAGAAACATTTGTTCATGTTTGCAATTGGTAATACAGTGGTAGGAAGGAACACAATATTTGTGTAAATTGCTGGTGGATCTCGCTGAATTTGCAGCGCCATTATTGTTTGAGTTCTTCATTTATTCATTTTTTATTATTTTCTATTTATTTATTTTTCGTTGGTTGAATTTTTGGCTGTCACGTTTGGGCTAATCGAATCGATGCATTTTTTTTTTTTTAATATTTGAACAGAATGTTGAAACTTCCCAAAAATCATAATGATTGATTTTAATTTTATTCTTGTAAAAGATATATTCCTTGACTAGCAAATTTTTTACTGAACGTTTTTCCAATTCTTATTTTGATATAGAACATTTTTCAAATTCTAAATACTCTAATATATACATAGGTTTTAGCTTGACTAAAAGAATATGAAATATGAAGTATTGTTTAATTATGAATAAAATAAATATATTATGGTGGGTAGCAAATTTAATTTCGAAAAGCAAATTCCTTACGAACACTTGGTCTATAACGGGAAAAAAATGAAAGATTCAATCAATATTTTTTACATAAAAAGTTGTTTTGATTTTTCATTTAAAAAAATTATCTAAATGATTTTTTAGGAAAAAATTATTAAAATGATTATGGTCCACTTTTAAATAAATAAAAAAAAAATTCTACTCTATAACAAAGATTAGAGGATTCAAACCATCTATGGTTGAGTTATGTTTGTTCTGACACTAAAAAAGATTTTGTTTTAGTCATTTGAAAAATCATTTGTTTTGGCCGTCTTGCATACTCCTTTTGAATTACGATGTTTAAATTTAAAAAATACTCTTAATCTTATTATTTGTTTATAAAATATTCACATTCTCTCGGGATCCAAAAGATTTACATTTGTCTTTAAAAAAAAAAAAAACATAGAAATATTCTGGTAATAAACATTAGAATTTTGGATATACATTGAGTATGTTCAAATCCCTATTTATGTTCTACGTTACAAATACACCATTTTAGATCATAATTTTTTTCAATATTTCGATGGATTCTATTTTAGTAATAGTTTTTGTAAATTTTAAAAAATAAATGACACAGTTTACAAATACTTTTTTATAAGTAAGCAAATTAAAGATAAAGCAATACATATGTTTATTTTAAAAAAATCCACATAATCAAGGAAACTATAAAATCTATATTATTATTATTTTATTCCTTTTTTTCCTTTTTAAATATATACAATGAATTTGAGGCAAAATCCAAAGCATGTGAAAAGTTGGATTTAGAATTAGTGGTGACGAAAACTCCAACTAAGAGTGATTAAGAGGGGGGCTAATGAGTTAGCATCACATGGCGGTCACTGAAAGTCCTTTTGCAAATTGCAATCTTAGCTTTTCTGTTGGACGGTTATTTAGCGCCTTATATATCCCTGTCATTTTAGCATCCTCCTTCCTCGAATGTATATTTCGAGCTGGACCACCACCACGTTGCGGGACCCACCTTATGGTTTTTTCCCCTATGTTTTAAAATTTAAATTAAAATTCACCCGTTTTAATTATGGCGTGCCGTTACATTCCCACTTTTATGCATCGACATTAGATAAAGTGGAGTACAATTTATCTGGTTTTAATTTAATTAGAATTTTAAAATGTTCTTTTTCGAATAAAAATATTAGGACAAATTTCAATTCATACTATAAACTTATAAACTTTCGTAAATATATCAATTTAAATCCCAAATTTTTATAAGTATATCTAAATATAACATAATAGGAGATTTAAATTGATACACTCGTGAAATTTCAAAGTTTAAATTTTTATATTTATGAAAGTTCACAGTTTTAATTGATACAAGCCCCAAAATTTAAGGATATAAATTTATATTTGTTGAAAATATTCATTCATATTTCTAGTACTAAGTTTGAAATTGTCAAACCAAGCTTAGCTCGAACGTGAATGACATAATCTTCCAATCTAAAGATTGAAGGTTTGATTCTCCATCCCAAAATTGATGTACAAAAAGACTAAATTTGAAATTGTTATATTTTTGAAAGTAGTGGTTAGTTATTATGCAACAGTTGTGACTTTTTAGATGTATGAATAAATTGAAAAGTGATTTTACATGAATTAACAAATAATCATATTCATATTTATCAAACGTGAAACAACTTAAGTCAATACTCTTCCATAATATATTTTTACTCTTGCATATGTAGTCCCAAATAAGGCCTAAATTTGAAATTGTATTATTAAAACTCGACCTTGTCTAAAAAGAGCGACACTGTAAGTGAATAAATTTGTGAGTGATAACTACTTTCACTTAGTTCAATTGAAAATCTAAACAAAATTCTCATTCTTCTGAAAGTAGGAAGAAAAAAAATATATTAGGTAATTTGTTGTAAAAAAAGAAGTATACAAAAATAGAGGTAAACAAGAATATGAAAAACCACTTAAATAGTTAAAAGGCATCTGAATTCTTTTAGTACTACAATTAGAATCCGTTTGGATTGACTTGTGAAAAAAGTGTTTTTCAAAAAACTCATTTTTATGTAAATACTTTTGATGAAAACCGGTTAAAATACACTTGAAAAGATTTTGAGTGGTTGTCAAACACTCCAATTTCTTCCAAAATGATTTAATTTTTAAATTAAACACTTGAAAATATATTCCAAACACATAGTTAATGAATACGAGACTCCAATTTTAAACATCTAATTTTAAGTAAATAAGTACTTCCTTTTATTCTTCATTTATAATAAAAGATTGGTGAGAATTAAATTTAAGAGCAAAAGTTGTTGATGCAAAATTTGGGAGGGAGGAAAGGCACCCAACTCTCACATGACACCAACAGTTGAATTTGTAATTCAGGAAAGAGAGGGCCTGCAAAACAAAGTGAGTCTTGCAAAACAAAGAAAAATGACCCTAATGTCTAAGTCAGTAAGAGAACTAAAGAATAGATATGAAGTCAAAAGTTTAATATACCTCATATAGAGCCATATGGGTGTATTTATAGGGAATTTGAGCTAGAATTTATCTTAATCCTACCAAGATTAGGATATGAATTTCCTAATCCATAGCAAGCTAAGATCAAATCTCATATTGTGTTGATGCAAACTTAGTAGTATTGCTTTCACCTTCTGCTGCTTTTTGACTTGATCATTGCTTTAAATGTTATGACATACGTTTCTTTTACAAGCTTGGTTTCGTCATAACGAACTTAACCTTCCAAGATTTCCTTGGATTCTCTAACCTTGCCTAGAGTGTTCAATCGAAATCTTGCATGTTAAGAGAAGAAAATTTTTCTAAGTGTTAACGAGTATATGCATTCGATTTGTAAGCACAATCAATGTATGGAGAGCTCGAGAAGTTTAGACAATGACACGACAAAAAAGAGGGCAAGAAATTATGCTAAGTATGGAATGTTGAGTTCTTGGGTGAGGAAGGAAGAAGTTAACACTTAAAAAAAACAGAAGACTCCATGCGTTAGAGCTATGAGGCGTCATGCAACCCGTTTTGTTGAACTATGCAGCCAAAGGTCCAAGAAGGGGACGTTATAAGTTCAACAAAATGGTATGAAGAAAGTATGTGACCAACCTTGTATGCCAATATTGAGGCTAAGCTGACAAACGAGACGGTAGAAGACCATGCGATGAAGATGACGCTCAAAGGATATGACTATAAGTAGAAGTGTGTGCTGACAGAAAGAGGCTTAAGTGGCTGTAAGAAAGACATGAGAAGGTTTATCCATTCTCAGACTCTGATGTTGCCGACATATTGGAGAAATTATTAGAAAAGCAACTTATTCAACTGCCAGAATGCAAGCGACCAGAACAAGCAAAAAAAGTAGATGATCCTAACTACTGTAATTATCATCGAGTCGTTAGTCACCCGATTGAAAAGTGCTTTGTACTGAAGGAGCTGATTCTAAAGTTGTCTCGTGAAAAGAAGATTGAGCTGGAGCTTCATGAAATAGTTCAAACAAATTACGAAGCACTAGCGATGACTTCAAGTGTCCCAACATCGAATGCATCTCATGATCAAAGAGAAAGCTTCATCCAGTTTGGGACTTTTGAGCCTATAGTCGTTCGGTTCCAACAAGAGATTCTAACAACAGATTTTCGAAGCAAAGATGATCCTGTTGAAGATGATAATGAAGGGTAGATAGTTGTGACTTGTCGAAAAAGAAGACAGCCAAATTCCAACCAAAAAGTGTCGCGCTCCTATCGAAACTATAGAAGAAGGAACAAGACTCATAAAAAGAAAGGAAAAAATGAGGCATGGAAGCCTAAGATTGCTAAGGAAGAAGATGAAGACTTTCCTCAACTTCGATGAATGATAACTTTGGCAGAATTTCTCCCAAAAAGCTTTCTCAATAATCATTCAGAGGAAGTATCGGAAGTTATTAGATGTCATGCTGTCAGCATAGCGAAAATTGACAACAACCATATAACTACTAAAGAATTCAATGATTCAAAAGAAACTGAGCAAAAACTTTCTGTCTTGGATCGTATCAAGCCTTTAACTACTCGATCTCTAGTCTTCCAAAGATTGAGTATGGCCACGATATAAGAAGGAAGCCAATGTCCAATGTCTATTGCAATTCGAACTTTAGCGTCCAAGAAGACCATCAAGCCCAAAGGCCGATCATCCAAGAAGATCAACCAGCTCAAATGCCGATCATTCAAGAAGATCAACTAACTTAAAGACTATAGTTTATTTTGAAAGCATCAAAATATTATGTATTAGAGATTATACTCACTTTCCACAAAATTAATATAAATACAAAGTTCAAGTTCCACGAAATAATTTTCTCTAGAAATCTCGTGCGAACAGATATGATATTACTTTTTTTAATAAAATATATTACATGATATTATAAAATAGTAGTGATACAAAAATTTTCAACATAAAAATGTTCATAAATTAATTAAGGGGAAAAATATGTTTTTGGTCCATGGGTTTCAAAAATATTTTACATTTAGTCATTAAATTGTAAGTTTAGTTTCATTTTGGTCCTCAGTTTTCAAAATGTTACAATTCTACCATTGAGATATGAATTTTGTTTTAACTTGGTCCCTAAATTTCAAGATATATACTTAACCTCGATTTTCCACTCAACTCACTTTTCATATTTAGTGTTAATGTCTATTAATTAATTTTAAATAGTTAAAAAAATTATTATTATTTAAGTTTTACTATTTCTCGTCGTGATTAAAAGAAATTCATTTCATAATTATGTTAAATTGGTTAATAGACATCAACACCAATGACTGGAGTTAGTATTTGATGAAAAGTTGAGATTAAAAGTGTAAAATCTTAAAACTTATTGACCATATCGATCTCAAGGTAAAATTGTAAATTGAAACCAAACTTTGTGAAGGATATGAACGAATTCAACCATGAAGGCAGAATGTGGAATCAAAAGCAAAGGAAAACAATTCTTTTATTATTTATGTTTTGTGTCCATCATCATTGTTAGCCAAGTGTAAATAGGTTATTGGTTATGTTACCTTAACTGCACTTCTAATATTTTGCAAAACCTAACAAATGGTATCACCTTAATAGGGACAAGACCTTCTAACTATCTTTACAATGGTATGATATTGTCGACTTTGGGCATAAACCCTCATGGCTTTACTTTTGGTTTCACTCCAAAAGGCCTCATACCAATGGAGATAGTCATCCTCCCTTATATACCTATGATCTTAACCAATGTGGGACTTTGATCGCATTTCCAACACCTTTTTGTCTTTTTCTGTATTTAGGGTTTTACGTAAGGCTGAATATTTTCTTGGTATCAGAGCATCAATGGCCAATGCCTCAGTCATTGCCAGTGGGTCATTCAACAACCCTACCTACAACAACACTCTGTTAAATCAACAGTTGAATTAAATTTCTACCATTAAGTTGGACGGAAGTAATTTTTTGCTATAAAAAAACTTGGCACCGTCGATACTGAAGAGTTACTGCATAGAGGGACATCTTACGGGAGAAAAAAGAATGTCCACTATGTTCGTCCCTTCTCCAACAAGTCCAACAACTTTAGCGACTAAAGCTATAACAATGTATGAGTAGACTGCTTTAAGAGGTGCGTGGAGTTCGTTTGTGACCTCGTCTTTGATAGTCAATCCTCAGTATAAGGCATGGCTAGCCATTAATCAGTTTATCTTAGGGTGGGTTTCCAACTCAATGACAACTAAAGTCACAACTCAAGTTATGAGTCATGAAAATGCTAAGAGCCTGTGAGAAGCTATTCAAGTGTTGTTTAGAATTCAGTCTCGTGTCGAAGAAGACTATCTTCGTCAGGTATTTCAATCTACTCGAAAGGGTTCTATGAAAATGAATGACTATCTTTGTGTTATGAAGAACCATGCAGATAATCTAAAATTAGTTGGCAGCCCATTCCACCTCGATCTTTGATGTCTCGAGTTCTTATAGCTTGATGAAGAATATAATCATGTGGTTGCAACAATCCAAGGAAGGGAGAGTACCAACTAGTCGAAGTTACAATATGAGTTGTTAAGCTTCAAAAAATGTCTGGATTTAGAAAATACCCACAAAACAACATCGTTTGATAACTCTTCATCTGTGAATCTCACTACAAATAGTGAAGGAAATAGTATTGAAGGAAAATAGCAACAACATTTTACCGACAATTGTCCATCAAATGGAGGAAAACAATAGCAACATTTTACCAACAATCGTCCACCACAATCGAATAATGGATAGAGAGATGACGGTCGTGGAAGAGGCCGAGGACGTGGAAACTATAAACCAACGTTTCAAGTATGCTTTAAACAATGAGACACTGCAATGACTTGCTACAAACTTGTAAGATTGCATGGGAAATTATTTCCTTCAAAATCAGAATGGTGGTCAGAGTTCTCGAGGACCAAATTGAAAGGATATGTGAGTACTCGTTGCAGAAGCGGTCACGTTCTTATTTTAATTTTACATAACATACAGAAAACATATAAGACGGAAACAGGTTATACCAGGTCTATTAAGCATACTTGCATAAAGAAATAAAATAGGAAAAAGAGGTTCGAAAGTCACATACCCTTGAAAACTAATCTCTTATTGATTCCTTTCTTAATCACGAACACAACGGACACTTTGATCGTGAAAAATACAGCAATCAATTGAACACCATCATGCGAAAACCTCGATGTTCTCGGGGTAGAGAATCGTAGAGAGTATGTGAGCTTCTAAATTAATTTGGAAAGGAATGTATCTCTTAAATTTTGAGAGCAAAAAATAACTTTGTCCAAGCACACAACTTCAATGCACTTTGGTGTTTATACAAGAGTGCAAGAGGAAGGTGAAAGAACATTTCTTTTCATCTTCCATATATTAATGAGAGAATAATGAAGGAAGGGAAAATGTTATCAAATAACTTATTTTCCCTAATTACAAAATTATTTATTTAAATAAAAACTAATTTTCCTTTAAATAATATATAAACATAAAAAAAGATATTCTCTCATTAATTCAACAATATTTAATATTAATCAAATTCATATTAACTTTTATTTTTGAATCATATTCAAATAAGTATTTTCTCTCAAATTATATCTCATATAATTATATCTTTGTATAATTAATTCTCTTCATCAATTTGAACAATTCAAATTAATCCAAATTAATTTGATTCTTATTTATCCCAATTGAGCTAATGAGGTGACTTTATGGACCTAATCTAAGCTCCAATGGTACTTGATTAATTAATTAAACTCTTTTAATTAAATTAATCAACTTCCATTAACTGTCGATCGCTCCATTAAAGACTGAGAGCTGCACTCTTCGCACTACAGATATATTTATGTGTCCATTGGATATAATCAATCAACGCTGCGTTTACCATTTATAAATTGCTCGTAAGTACAACTAGGCCAAAATTACCGTTTTGCCCCTATAGTTACATCTAACTCCCTAAGTACCACTAATCCCTCTAATGAACAATGGATTATAGTCCAACTGTAACCTAACCCCTGACTAGCCAGAAGAGGGTGTGCCGCCACATTATTCAAACCTCATAATCAACCCTTAATCGAGCAATTTATATACTTACTCTAACTATAGAGAATGAGTGAATTCCTTCTTGTGTAGCTTGTAAGAGTCTACAATGTACATGTAGAAGAAATCAGGAAATTAAGCACTCTAACTACATTAATTTTAGAAAACAAGCATGCATGTTCAAAGGAGGAAAAATAGGGTTTCAGAAATACAATCTTTGTAGATCTCCAAATTGATGCAATCCCTTGCTTGTTTTTGATCACGAACGATTCGTGGATCACTGCTAGAGTCTTCCCCGCTATTCTTCGGCTTTAGAACGGGTTGGGATCCAATCGTGTGATCAATTTGAGGGCTAAAGGGATTTTGTGAGAGTTTTTGAGTCAGCAAAGAAAGAACAATTTTTTTTTTCTCAAAATTGACGGCCCAAAGGAACCCTTCCTTAGCTATTTTTTATTCTATTTAAAGAAGAAACATATGCAAGATGCATTAACCTAAAAAAGATACCAAATTAAGCAAGATTATTGAGGTGTAATGGTTAGTGAAAAAAGTTGGATTTTCCTACTAACTTAATTTTTATTTTCAAAATGAATTTCCCAAATTCAATTTTTTAAATGAAAATTAGTTTTAAATAAAATCAATTCAAATAATTAATTTAAAATAAAATTACTTTCTTTTAAATAATTTTAAATAAAATTAATTTTAAAAAATAATTAAACACTTTAATTAATAATATTAATTAATAACCAACAACAATCCCAGACACGTGAATCCATATTCACATGTATAATCTCTAAATCATATTGAAATATTTTTAACTCTCTAATTTGTTTCATTCAACAATTAAACTATATAATTACGTTATTATATCGTATATAGTTCAACGTTTATTCCCTTAACCGAATTTGAATGTTCTGAATTCTCATCACACTATCATAATGTTTAGTCCATTTTGAGCTAGTATGGAGACCTAATGAACCTACAGATCATGAGCTCCAACGATCCGAGATTAACTGGCTAAACTCTTTAACCTAATTAACCAACATTCGTTAACTACTGGGAGACTCCACTAAAGCCTAGTAGTTGCTCTCTCCTCACTGCATAGATATTTCTGTCCATTTGATTTAACCATGATTATTAAGTTGATCTTTCATAGGTTGTTCGTAATTATAGCCGAGTCAAAGTTATCTTTTTACCCCATAATTATATCTTGCTCCTTAAGTCCCATTGATTCTCTAATGAACAATTGGTTTGTAGTCCAACCACCAAATCGAGTCTCTCTTAGGCCAATAAGAGGGTGAGACCCCTTGTTTAAGACCCGAAGTTAGCACTTAAAAGAACAACCTATCTACTATCCCTAAAGTCGAGAAGGAGTGGATTCCATCTCGCAGGACTATGTCCCCAGCTATCTACCCAGTCTTACCCCTGAAATGGGAGGCTTATTGAGTTTACGATGTTGAGCTGCTCTCACCCATGCAGATTAAAGGATAATCCCGAATAAACAGAAGTTCATAAATAACTCAGGATTAAGATCGAGTTACCTAGGTCATCGAATTGAAATAGCCAGTCTTATCAGTAAATAATGTTATAAAGTAAAAATGACTATTTTGTGGTTCAGACTTATGCAAACTCATTGCATAGGATGCCCCACTTACATGTCTCCATATGAACGATTTAGTTACACATCATTTGTATTAAATACAAAGTGGGCCGCATCCATAGTGTCCTTAGGTTAAGGTACCCAGCCTTATCCCTATACATAGACCATTGTGGTTATATACTCGAACTTGATCTACTTTGATGTCTCCACATATAGTTCAAGTATTCATGCTATAGTTAGGGTTCTTTAGTTTATTGGATTTAGGGTTAAAAATGTGCAATTCACATATTCAATAACATTTTTACTGAATAACCTACATAACAACTTTATTGTAAAACAAAATATGTTTAATCTTATAAACCACGAGTTTTAGTACATACAACCTAACATAGTTGTGTTTCCAACTCCCAAATCAGACGAATCCCCAGAACAGTAAGCATATTGAGTTGGCGAACTGGCCACTCTCATCCATGCAAACCAAAGGACAATCTTCATATATAGGAGTTAACAACTCACTCAGATTCAGGTCAAGTCATCTGTGGTCATCCTAGTGAAATGTAGTCTCTTCTAACAACGATGTTATATATAGAGACTATTCAATTTGTGGTTCAGTCTTATCCAAACTCTTTGTATAAAATACCCCTACTTACATGACTTCACACGAATGATCAGGATTAGATCATTTATAGTACTTTACAATAATTGTAACAACTACAAAAGCAGGTCGTATTCTGAAGGAAATCGGAATTGAGGATTTCCATGAGCAACAGAGGGATCATTCCAAATTTCAATCGTATATGAACATAAACAATTACAGAACATAAACGGAAACATACAGGCTATGCACAAACGAAATTACAGCATGCTTTTCTATACGATCAAGGGAAGAATTACACATACCTTTGAAGACTCATCTTCAATGCCCTTGATCACAAATGCTCATTTATAGCAAGACGAAAACACGAACGCTCAAACACTTCGACTGCTACACTACACGATCATAACAAACTCGAACAGAGCAATCACCAAGATCATGAACACCCCGAACTCCACGAACTAAAATCAAACTAAAATCCAATAGGTTTTGGTTTTTAAGAAACAAACTAAAATCAAAATAAAATTTTAACACAAACTCCTTTTTTTTTGTAGTGAAGATTTGATACTGAGAGATTCTTGGGAAATCTTTGTTAACTAGGTTTTATTCTATCATTGATCTTGAATAAGTTTATGAAAATTCAACATTCCGTGATCCAATAGGACAAAAACCCTAGAGACCCAATTAGCTAATTAACATGCTCAATACTAATTAGCACTAACCTAAGTAAAAAACACTTCAATTAAGCAAAATCATGTTCTTTTCTTAGATTGCTTTAGAAATTAGGGTTTTCTTGATTATGACATTTAAGAAATATTATAGAGTAATTTTCAAGAATGATTTGTTGAATGCTATGAACTAAGAATTTCAAGAATTAATTTCGGAAAGAAAATCCTAACTAAAACAAGAATTCTTAATTTTTGCAACTTATCCTACTTATATGCAATAGTGCTAAGCAAGAATTGCTAACAAGAATTTAATAGAATTAAGACATCAACTTTTTCCTACTAATTTCTATTGAAATTGAATTCAAGAACATTAAAAAATGAAGAAATTCATAAAAACACAGAAAATATCTCAGGAAAATTAACCTAGATTAAAAGGTTTGCCTCTGCGGATCGTACTTTCTTTAGTAGGCCTCCTATTGCATTCACTTGAGCTTGTGGGCAAGCTTTGAAAGTATTTCTGGCCACTCCACATGCTCCACATGTCTTAACTTGAGGAAGGCCGCATTGAGCAACTTGTGTAAAAAAAGACACAAGATTAGTGACTTGAGTTCTGAGCTCTTTTACCTCTTTAGATTAAGCAATGTTGTGGTTGAGAGTCTTTGATTCGAAATTCTGAGAATTTTCCACCATGGTGGATATGAGTTGACTAGCTTTGGTGGACATCTTGTCAACTAGAGCCTCTCCAGATAAGATATTGTTAAGAAGTTTGATGATGAGGAAATGAAGTACAAAGTCGTTTATATCTTTCCCAATATTTATAAAATGACTCTCCTATGACTTGCTTAATGCCATAGATTTCTTTTCTAATATTGTGTTCCTTAAATGCAGAGAAAATTTTTTCTAAGAACTTCTATTTCAAACCATGGATCCCCCAGGAAAATAGTACAACCAATCTGTGGCCATATTCTTCAAAGAGAAGGGAAAGACGCATACGAGATGGAATTCTTTCATATGTTTGTGTGGATCCTTGCTGGGTTTTCCTTTAAATGTAGGCAAGAGATGCACAAATCTCGATTTAAGTTCGAATGGAATGGTAGTTTTCAAGTACACTATACACAATGGTTGTTAGTTGTAATCCAACTCCGCAAGCTCATGTAAGGTTTGCTCCATTGCTTCTCCCATAATGTTTGTTTGAGTTGCTTCTTCTTCTTCTTGTCTTAGCTCTTCAAATTCTCCTTCTTCTCTTCTCGATCTTTTCCTTTGAAGTCACCTCTCCTCGCGGTCAATATCTACAATCAAATCATAAAGTACACTTCGAGAGGCGCGGGTCATACACAAGGAAATTTAATCACATTAACTATTTTTGGGTCTTATTATTTCTCTTATATATATATATATATTTATTTTTTAAAAGGAATTCAAAATTCAAGTACGCCAATTGCACGATTCCTTGGCAATGGCACCAATTTGTTCGGGCCAGAATAGATGTCGTTAGTTCAAGCTTAACACAAATATAATTTCTAAACATGTACAACAACTTTACTCTAACAAGTAGATATAGTGAGCACGAGGTCGATCCATAAAGAACCTCTATTAATTGGCAAAATTAAGTTTTGAAATCCAAATTATGGGGAAGGAGAGGGGTTTGTTGGTTTTTAAGAAACAAACTAAAATCAAAATAAATGCAAATGAATGAAACAAGAATTGTAACACAAACTTTTTTTTTTTTTTTTAGTGAAGATTTAATGGTGAGAGATTCTTGGGAAATATTTGTTAACTAGGTTTTATTCTATCATTGATATTTAACAAGTTTATGAAAATTCAACATTCCATAATCCAATAGGGCAAAAACCCTAAATACTCAATTAGCTAATTAACATTCTCAATACTAATTAGCACTAACCTAAGTAAAAAACAGTTCAATTAAGCAAATTCATGTTCTTTTCTTAGATTGCTTTAGAAACTAGGGTTTTCTTTATTATGGCATTCAAGAAATACTATAGAGTAATTTTCAAGAATGATTTGTTGAATGCTCTAGACTAAGAATTTCAAGAATTAATTTTGGAAAGTGATAACGAGCAGAAATGCACGTTATTACATTAAAAAGTTATTAAACAATGAGGGTTTGCGTTGATGAAATATGTTAGATTGCGTCCAAAAAGCATTAAGTTTATAACATTGCGATTGCATGCATTCGTCGCATAGAAACAATTAACTTTTGTGTTTTTATGTAGAATATGCGTTGACGCAAGGCGAAAAGCGCGATCACAAGAAATCAACAAATGAGTGCAGCATTACCGCAAGGCTTTGCGGTGATTTGTGCTCACAAACATCTGCTCAAGAAGGATTGCCGCATAGAACCGGTGCAACTTGGTGGGCGCATTTGGGTGAAAGGCATAATTAATCATGATGGGACAGAAAGCTGATGACGGTCGAATCCGAATTAAGTTGACAAGCCGCTAACGATAACAAGTACACTCAGCTTTTTGGTGACAAATATTCGGCGCATCAGTCATAGAATTAAATCCATCCCATTTGTGCAACCATAAGAGAGAAGACACCTTTCACCCCGAAAGCTCTATAAATACTGAAGGCATCCTTCAGAAAAAGGGTAAACGAGTTCAGCTGCTCACGAGTTCACAAGTTCTGTTCATAGTTTAGCCCTATTCTTAGATTTTATTTTACCTTAAGGCGAAAGCTAGAGAAGGAGGTTGTTTCGATAGATCGTTCCAGTGAGCTTGGGAGAGCACCAGGAGCTTCAAGATCAGAGAGAGGGTCAGCTCCTACGGAAACAGGAATATCTTTTGAATCAAATAGAGATTGCCAGTGTAAAAGCCTCGGTCAGCAAAGGATTGCTACCAGGCTCTCTACCTTTATCTTCCATTGCTATTTTGTATTCAAACTCGTTTATAAAAATGGAATTCACTTATCTATATCTGTTCACTCTCTGCTATTTATGCATAAGTAGCTAAATCTGTTGAATGGGTTGAGAAGAACTTAGCTAGCTTAACTGGGGATATTCATTTTATGCAATCATCTTGTATTATGTATGCTTCATTCGTCCATTAGAGATATTCGAGATGGTAGTCTAAGGACAGGATCTAGGCTTAGGAAAGTTAGGTTAGAATCTAAGCTCAGAAGAGTCAGATTAGAACGCATAATCAAGAGATATGAGCTTAAGAATAAGCACTGTTTGCTATTAACGCATCACATGCATCTTAGAGATAGGATATGATTGTGTGCGGTCACCTTGCCTTTGTGCATCTTGCATCATCGCATAGGAAAAGAGTAGAGACTTAGGAATAAGCTCTATGGACGCTTTTGCACTCAACACATGCGTCCTAGACTTAGAAGCACCGCATTTGCATTGGAAAATGACTTGCTGTGCATGGGTGTAGCATGATCGCATAGTCTGATGCATTCCCAAGTAACGCTAGCTAAAGACCTTCTCAACTCGTTCATCCGCATACTCAGTGCATCTATCACACAATCAAAATTTTCTCAAATCTGTCGCATTTATTTATTTCATTACCGCAACAAACAAAACCAACAACTATTTGAGTTACCGGTTACCGCAAGGTTTTTCTAAAAATTACCACTGCAACCTGTTTTCCGAAGTCCCTGAGTTCGACCCTGGACATACCAAGAAACTCAATGGGGTTTACACTTGGATTCCACTGAGAAAACTTGAGTGCTCAACGCATTTTCATCATCGCATTTCCTAAAAATCATCAATTTGACTGAAGAAGAAAAGCTTGACGAAGAGAATGAATAAGAGGATGCAAGCGCATCCATTACTACATGTAATGCGATCATAACAAAAACAAACAAGGAGGTTGAGACGATCGCAACCCAAGAAGAAGAGCGAATAGAAAAATAAGAAAGAAAAACAACGCAACTGTTCTTAGTAGAACCATTAATACTGGAATTAAAAACCCTGCTGAATCACTTAAAGTACGCATTTTTGGGGCAGAATGAGAAGCTGCTAGTAATTATATGAAGACTAGAAGAATGCATTGATGAGCATTCTGAGGAAACATGTGCGAGCAATTGGCTGGACGCTCGCGAACATTCAAGGAATTAGACCAACCTACTGTATGCATCGAATTCGTCTCGAAGAAGACCACAAAGCAACGATCAAACATCGGCGCAGACTTAACCCTGTGATGAAAGAGGTCATTAAAAAGGAGATCATTAAATGGTTAGATGCGGGAATTATTTATCTAATAGCAGACAACACGTGGGTCAACCCTGTGCAGTATGTGCCAAAAAAGGGTGGCATGACTGTAGTCCCGAACGAAAATAATGACCTGATACCGCAAAGAACCGTCACCGGGTGGCGTATTTGCATGAACTACCACAAGCTGAATGCGGCAACAAAGAAAGATCATTTCCCTCTACCATTCATTGACCAGATGCTAGATCGTCTAGTTGGAAATGACTTTTACTGCTTTCTGGATTGCTATGCTGGGTATAACCAGATTATGATTGCTCCAGAAGACCAGGACAAGACCACATTCACCTACCCATATGGGACCTTTGATTTTCGCCGCATGCCGTTCGGCCTCTGCAATGTGCCAAGCACGTTCCAAAGGTGCATGATGGCCATCTTTTCAAAATATCTTGAGGACTTCGTCGAAATATTTATGTACGACTTCTCTGTCTATGGGCACACCTATGAAGTCTATCTGGCCAACCTGCAAGGAGACGAATCTCGTTCTTAACTAGGAAAAATGCCATTTTAAGGTAAAGGAGGGCATCGTGTTGGGGCACAAAGTATCGCGAGACAAGTTGGAGGTGGATAAAGCAAAAATAGAAGCAATTGAAAAACTCCCACCTCCAACAAATGTAAAGGCTATAAGGAGTTTCTTGGGGCATGCCGGATTCTACAGACGTTTTGTCAAGGATTTCTCAAAAATAGCACGACCGCTGAGTGCGTTGTTGGAAGCTGATAGGAAATTTGACTTTGATGATAATTGTCGCAACGCATTCATGATTTTAAAGAACGCATTGACGATTGCACCTGTTTTGATCATACCAGACTGGACACTTCCTTTTGAAATAATGTGCGATGCAAGCGGGTATGCGATGGGAGCAGTACTAGCACAGAAGAGAAAAATAATCTTGTATCCCATCGCATATGCAAGTAAGACGTTAAACCCTGTTCAGACTAACTACACCACCATGGAAAAAGAGCTGCTGGCAGTAATATTTGCATTAGAAAAGTTCAGAGCATATCTGTTGGGAACGAAAGTGCTCATCCATACTGACCATTTGGCGATAAAATATCTAATGACAAAGAAGGACACAAAGCCGAGGCTGATTAGATGGGTTCTCCTCCTTCAAGAGTTCGATATGGAAATAGTTGACCGCAAAGGAACAGAGAACCAAGTTGTGGATCATTTATCGAGATTGGAGAATCCTGAGGTTGACCATAAGGAGTCAAAAGTGAGCGCAGTGTTTCCAGATGAGCAGCTCTTTCAGATTGAAGAACTACCATGGTATGTAGACATAGTCAACTATCTGGTTTGCGAGCAATTTCCTAAAGATTATACCTACCACCAACAGAGGAAGCTCAAACATGAATGCATATATTATTATTGGGATGAACCAAATCTGTATAAAAAGGGGGCAGACCAGATTCTGCGACTATGCATACCAAATGCTGCTCAACAACGCATATTATCGCAATGTCATGACTCATCATATGGTGGGCACTTTGGAGGACAGCGCACTGCAGCTAAGATTTTATAGAGTGGATTCTTTTGGCCAACATTATTGACAACATTTGAAACCCAGAGAAAAAAGGCACCCTCAGGATGCAGCTGACTACGTAATGAAATGTGATCGCTGCCAACGCACATGTAACATTTCATGGAAACATGCAATGCCGATGAACATTATCTTAGAGCTTGAGTTGTTCGACGTATGGGGTATCAACTTCATGAGACCATTCCCTCCACCGAATGGTAAAAATTATATTTTGTTGGTCGTCGACTATGTATTCAAGTGGGTAGAGGCAGTGGCATACGCCACAAGCAATGCGGCGGTGGTCTCTCAATTCCTGAAGAAAAACATTTTCACTCGTTTTGGCACTCCACATGCCATAATAAGTGATGAAGGGTCCCACTTTGTCAATCATACTGTCAAGGAGCTGCTGCGCAAATATAACATTCTCCACAAAGTGGTCACCACATACCATCCGCAGACGAATGGTCAGACTGAGGAATCTTTAACTTTATTTCAAATTTTGCACTATCACATCGCATTTTGATTTTGAACGTTTTATCACTGCATCCTCTTTGATTACCGCAATCATTTAACATTGATAAATTTAGTAAGTCACCGCATGAGCTCTTTGCCAATTATGATTTCAATGATGAAACACATGCTTCTATTTTTTCTCAAATATACTAGAATCAACTTAATCTTAGAAAAGTCACCTCATGAAATATTTCTAGAAGTTAGAGGTCTGCTAGCTTTCTTTCAAACTCTCTTTACGTAGCTTCCTAAGAACATCGCATGACTTCTTTCAATCTTTTGGCAATAGGGACATTGCCGCATTTTAAATTTGGGGGTGTGGTATTTATTTTTGACCTTGCTATTCTAAAAAAAAATAAAAGAAAAAAAAACTCTACTATCAATGCAATGGGAAAACCCATGTTGATAAGAGTTAAGTTGTGAAGGGCACTTACCCATAATTGGATGTCCGCATGACACACGTAGGGGCAAGCCAAAACGAATGTAAGTCGCCAGGATCAAGGCATAAATACAATGACTGCAACTTTGCTGCCAAGAAGGTATGAGTTTAGTTTGAGAAAGAGCACATTGCATGTGGTTGGATGTCTGCATGACATACGTGAGGGCAAGCCAAAATGAAGGCAAGGCACTTAGATTAGCACAAGGTTAGAAAAAAAAAATAATGTCAAGAAATATGTAAGGATAAAAATCATTTGACATCCCAGTGGAAAAGTTTTCTTTTTGAAATAAATCATGCGATGTTTCGGAATTTAGTAAATTCCTTTTGAAGGTTAAACTTGCGGTCCTTTGGACTTAGAAATATTTTTAGAGGAGACTTGAATAAGACTTAAGGAAATTTTGATTTATAGGATTTGAATGAAGTATCCTTGAGAAATCTAGGAAAAGAGAATTGCGGTCGACTTGCAAAAGGAAATCTTTAGCATATGCTTGAAGATAAGCATTGTTTAAATTTAGGGGTGTGATAACGGGCAAATGCACGTTATTACATAGCTAAGTTAGTAAACAATGAGGGTTTGCGTTGATGAAATATGTTAGATTGCGTCCAAAAAGAATTAAGTTTATAACATTGCGATCTCATGCGTTCGTCGCATAGAAACAATTAACTTTTGTGTTTTTATGCAGAATATGCGTTGACGCAAGGCGAAAAGCGTGATCACAAGAAATCAACGGACGAGCGTAACATTACCGCAAGGCTTTGCGGTGATTTGTGCTTGCAAACATCTGTTCAAGAAGGATTGTCGCATAGAGCCGACGCAACTTGGTGGGCGCATCTGGGTGAAAGGCATAATTAATCACGATGGGACATAAAACTGATGACGGTCGAATCCGAATTAAGTTGACAAGCTGCTAACGATAACAAGTACATTCAAATTTTTGGTAACAAATATTCGGTGCATCAATCAGAGAATTAAAGCCATCCCATCCGTGCAATCATAAAAAAAAAAGCCGCCTTTCACCCCGGAAGCTCTATAAGTACCGAAGGCATCCTTCAGAAAAAGGGTACACAAGTTCAGCTGCTCACGAGTTCATAAGTTCTGTTCATAGTTTAGCCCTGTTATTAGATTTTATTTTACCTTAAGGTGGAAGCGAGAGAAGGAGATTGTGCCGATAGATCGTTCCAGTGAGCTTAGGAGAGCACCGGAAGCTTCAAGATCAAAGAGAGGGCCAGCTCCTACGGAAGTAGGAATATCTTTTGAATCGAATAGAGATTGCCAATGTAAAAGCCTCAGTCAGCAAGGGATTGCTACCAGGCTCTCTACCTTTATCTTTCATTGCTATTTTGTATTCAAACTCATTTATAAAAATGGAATTCACTTCTCTATATCAGTTCAAATGAGTAGCTGTTGAATGGGTTGAGAAGCATTTAGCTAGCTTAACTGGGGATATTCATTCTATGTGATCATCTTGTATTATGTATGCTTCATTCGTCCATTAGAGATACTCGGGAGGGTAGTCTATGGACAGGATCTAGGCTTGGAAAAGTCAGGTTAAAATCTAGGCTCGGGAGAGTTAGATTAGAACGCATAATCAAGAGATAGGAGCTTAAGAATAAGCACTGTTTGCTATTAACGCATCGCATGCATCCTAGAGATAGGATATGATTGTGTGTGGTCACCTTGCCTTTGTGCATCTTGCATCATCGCATAAGAAAAGAGTAGAGACTTAGGAATAAGCTCTATGGATTCTTTTGCACTCAACACATGCGTCCTAGACTTAGAAGCACCGCATTTGCATTGGAAAATGACTTGTTGTGCATGGGTGTAGCATGATCGCATAGTCTGATGCATTCCCAAGTAACGCTAGCTAAAGACCTTCTCAACCCGTTCATCCGCATACTCAGTGCATCTATCACACAATCAAACTTTTCTCAAATCTGTCGCATTTATTTATTTCATTACCGCAACAAACAAAACCAACAACTATTTGAGTTACCAGTTACCGTAAGGTTTTTCTAAAAATTACCACCGCAACTGTTTTCCGAAGTCCCTGAGTTCGACCCTGGACTTACCAAGAAACTCAGTGGGGTTTACACTTGGATTCCACTAAGAAAACTTGAGTGCTCAACGCATTTTTATCATCGCATTTCATCCATAATTCCACATCATAAAATAACGAATTAGAAAGAAAATCCTAACTAAAACAAGAATTCTTAATTTTTTAACTTATCCTACTTATATCCATTAGTGCCAAGCAAGATTTGCTAAAAATAATTTAATAGAATTAAGACATCAAATTTTTCCTACTAAATTCTATTGAAATTGAACTCAAGAACATTCAAAAATGAAGAAATTCATAAAAACACAGAAAATATCTCAGGAAAATTAACCTAGATTAAAAGATTTCCCAAGAAAAGTACTTACCTAGCCATAAATTGAAGAAATCTTGAAAGAACTTATTGAAGAAATTATGGAATTCATGAAGTAATTCACAAAAAGATTTGTGAGTTTACAATAATTCTCTTAAGACAAATGAATTTTGTGGGGTTTTCTCTCAAATTTCGTTCTAACTTTCCCTCGCTACCTAAAAATTGATTTTATCTCCCTTTGAAAAATTCTGGAAAAGTTAAGCTTTAATGGTTGTAGGTTGCACCGTTGCAACCCTAGAGTGACGTTGGTTCGATGCTCTCTTGCGCAAAGGTACATGCGTATTTTTTTTTAATTTTTCCGCCAATGTTTTTAGCATTGCAACGCTGAAGGAGAGCATTGTGATGCTATCGTGTTTCTCAGCTACTGCCACTCAGCATTGAGGAAGCGTTGGACCTATGTATAGCGTGAGCGTTACGACACTCCGATTTTGGGTTGAGGCATGCAGGCTTGTTCCAACGGAGGGGCAGAATGGTAATTTTTCATGGTTTCTTCTTCTTAATTGATTCTTTGTTTATTTTAACTTCTTTTAACTCCAAATTTCTTGCAATGACTTCAAAAGTGTCAGGATTGGATTTTACATATAAAATTAACATATAGAGTAAATTAATAGTATAAAATTAAGGGATTTATGTACTAAAATATAGTTCTTTTTAAGACATATCAACTTCTTTTATGAAAATGGATCCTCAACGTCACCATTAGATATGACGGTTAGGATTTTTGTTAAACCCATATAACAAATAGGTGGGTTCAAAACCCTCCCACTACGTCGAGGTTCCCTCAACAGTTGAAATGGATGTGACCTACTAGATGAACCAATATCAACAACTCTTGTTGATGTACTTGGCTCTGTAATAACTTTTGTTGAAGGTTCAGTAGTTTCGCTAGAAAGCTCATTCAATACTATTTTACTGCATAATTTGTGCTCCCCAATGTGATCCTCTTCTAAAAATTGTAGCCATTTGTCGACACAAACACTTCATTGTCTTTTGGATCATAGAAGTAACCACCTGTTGTTTCTTTGGGGTAACCTAAAAATAGACATAACTTTGAACGAGGTTCCAATTTTTTAGGATTAGCCTCAAGCACATATGCTGGACAACCCCAGATCCTGAAATGGCATAAACTACCTTTAAGACCATTCCATAATTCCAAAGGTGTTTCAGAAACACTCTCGGATGGAACACAATTCAAAATATAAGTTACAGTCTATATTGCATTACTTAGAATGAGTCAAGTAAAGGAGCATAACTCATCATAAACCGAACCATGTCCAACAAAGTTTTGTTTCTCCTTTCTGATACACTATTATGCTGAGGTGTACCAAGTGTCGAGAGTTGGGATACTATTCCATATTCCATCAAATAGTCCTGAAATCTCAAATCCATATACTCTCCACCTTGATCAGATCGAAGTATCTTCATTGTTTTACTTAGTGTATTTTCAACTTCAGCCTTGTACTCTTTGAACTTTTCAAAAGCTTCAAACTTATGTTGCATTAAGTAAACATACCCATACCTTGAATAATCATCTGTAAAAGTGATGAAATATTCAAAGCCTCCTCTTACTTAACATTCATAGGACCACAAAAGTCTGAATGTACAAGTTCTAATGGTTATTTGGCTCTGTGACCTTTTCCAGTAAAGGTCTCTTAGTCATTTTGCTTTCAAGGCATGACTGATATACTGGTAGAAAATTTCTTCTAACTCGTTTAAAAGTCTATTCTTAACCAACCTATCAATCCTATTGAGATTTTGTGACCTAATCTTAGGTGCCAAAGATGGTCATTCTCTTTAGGAGAGACTTTTTGTCTTTTGTTTTGAGTTACTGCAATTCTAAATAATTCAGTATTAAGGAGGGCCTTTGATGCTAACGCTTTAGCACATAAAGATTACTCTCTAACTTTGCAGAACAAATCTCAACATAATTTTTGTAAACAAACGCTTTATTCACTTTAAAATTCAGAGTGTATGATTGTTCCAATAAAAATTTTATAGAAATCAAGTTCCTTTCTAAACTATGAACTATATAAACATTTTCTAATAAAAGGTAAGATTTCTGTAAATAAAGTAGGAGTCCTCCCACTGTAATAGCTAAGAGAACGTGCCCAGTTCCAACCCATATCGTCATCTCACCAGTCTTCAACTGTTGCCAGGAACCAATTCCCTAAAATGAAGAACAAAACATGGTTAGTAGTGCCTGAACCAATTATCCAAGCTAAATTATCATTCTCCGCTAAACAGGTTTTTAACACTAGTAAATCACATTTACCTTGTTTTGTCTTCTTCTTTTTTGTCAAATATTTGGGACAATTTCTCTTCCAGTGTCCCTTCTCGTTGCAGTGGAAACAGATTCCCTTTGCAACTTTAGTCTTCTTGCCCTTTTGGGCAGCAGTGAGGCTAGCAATCCTCTGACCTCCCTTCTTCTTCTTTTTCCACTTTTTGGTGCTGAAGGAAGAAGGTGCAGACATTATTCCAAAGGTCGAACCTCCATTTAACTTTTTGGAGGATGAGGTAGAATTTATCTTACCCTTCTGTTCCTTGACGTTCATCAAGAATTGATATGCTACAGCTCATGGAGTAGGGTGGTTAGGTTGTAGTTAAGCTTGTTCATAACAGCGTTATTACGAAACTGTAGGAAACTTTCAGGTAATGTTTCTAGGATGAAGTTAACCTGACTGGCCTTATCAAAGACAGATCTATTCATCTCCACCACATTAAAGTGGACCATCATGTTCAGAACATGTTCACGAACAAATGTCTCTTCTTTCATTTGGGCATTGAAGACATACTTGTGAGCGTCATGCTTGAGTGATGAGGATGGTTGTCCAAACATCCCCCCTCAGGGACTCCATGATCTCACAGGCAATGAGCATGGGCTCATGCTTCTTGGCGAAAACTTCAAATAAGCTGGCCAAGATATATGCTCGGGCCTTTTCATTCGCCTTTACCCATTGCTCATATGCCTTCTGATCATTTCAGGTTGCATTGGTAGCTGGGGCTTGAGGACATTCCTCAACCAGGATAAATCACAGGTCATCGATAATGAGAACAGTGTTAATAGTATTTTTCTAGCTCGTATAGTTATCATCGTTTAACTTATCAGTGAAAAACAAGTTTAAAGCATCGTTTGTCATTATGAAATTGCTAAAACCATACAATTTATTTATATTAGTTATTTGACACTTTACCCAATTAAACAACCAATCATTTTAGCAAAATTCTAATGTACCTTATGTAACATCTATTTTCAATGATGTTTTAGTGTTGGAAATGACTTTTGGGCTTAAGTCTCTTGAAAAAGTTAAGGAAAGTGGATAACCACATGGAAAAATTTAGCATTGCCTAGAGGGTATAAATACCAAGACATTCAAGATGTGAGGCCAAAGTGTATTGGTGATGGAAGTATAACCCTTTCACCACACATGCACGTGCCGCCATCGTCCATCCATCAGACGGGCGGGTTCGGGTTCGAGTAACCACATTTGCGTAAAAAGAAATAAATTTTAGTAATTATTTATTTTTTAAAAAAACTTGATTTATTAAAAAATATTAAATATTGTACTTATCGTTTATGAACGTTTTGTTGACTGTTAATTTGCCTATTTATGAATGTTGTATCAACTCCTTTTTTACCATTCATTTGCCCCGTTGATTCCCCTTCCCCTCTGCTATTTCATAGAAATCAAACCTGAGAGAGGACATACACTTGAAAGTTCTTACTTTCCTTTTTTGTTTTTCTTTAATTGTTCTTATGTTCTAAGCAACCTTCTCCTTTTATTCTAGTCCATTTTTTGGCGAGTGCACGCCTAAATTTGGAGGCTACATTAACCTTGGGGAGCAACCAGCACAGCGATTAACAACGAGGTCGTGTTGTAAATTGCTTTCAGGGCAGTGGTTTTTCTATGGCACAACAACCCTTCGCAACATCTGTTCATTGTTCTAACAATCTGACAACAATTATCTAAATGTCGATCAAGAATGGTAAGGTTCTCTCCAATTTGTCCAAGCTTGAATTACTAAATGGAGCAAACTATCGTCGCTAGTCTAAGAAATTATTGATCTTCTTCGAGCAACTGGAAGTCGATTATATCCTCACCACAGAAGCACCAGTTGATACCAAAAAGGTGACCACTATCTTTGATCTAGAATCCTCCGAAGAACCCCTCTATGTTTCTGATTAACCAAAGTAGTCCTCTGCGATTGATCCTGATAAGTACAAGAAAGACAACAGAATAGTTTGTGGCCATCTGCTGAATCATATGACAGATTTGATGTTTGATCAGTTCGTAGTCTAAAAGTCAGCAAAGATAATTTGAAGTACGTTGGAGTCCCAATATAGAGAAGATGATGTTGGCCATAAGAAGTACGTTGTCGGTAAATGGTTACAATTTTAAATGACGGACAAGAAATTGGTAATGGAGCAGATTCATGAATATAAAAGTTTGGTGGCCAATGTTTTGACCGAGGGCATGAAGATGTGTGAGGTTCTCCAAGCAACTGTACTGCTTGAGAAATTTCCCCATCCTGAATCGACCACTGAAATCATCTGTAACACAAAAAGAAAGATTTAACACTTCAAGAGCTGATCAGTTACATGTGCATGGAAGAAACCAACAAGCTAAAAGATATGCTAATTTCAGTAAATCTAAATTCAGTTAATGCTAACTTGGTTGAATCTTCCACTGTTAACAAAGACAGATTCAAAAATCACAAAAAGTGATATGGAAAGAATAATTCCTCTCAAAAGACTAGACATAAAAAAACTGCTTGCGGGAAGATTGAAAAGAAAAAATTGATTTGCTATATATGCGGGAAACCTAAGAACAAATCCTACCAATGTAGTCAAAGGAAAGGAAGGCCAAATTAGTCAAGATTGACAGCCTATTCTAATATGATGTAGAGAGACTAGGCTAGAGATTGAAGAGGAGAATTTACTCCTTTTGTGTATTTCCAATGATATGTTTTACAGATATGCAGGTGTGCATTTATACAAGAATGTGAAGAGCCAATAGGTTGTACAAAGGACGAAACGAAAATAATAGGACCACATATTACAGTTGTATTTTGTAATGGTTTGGATAGGGAAGAAATGTTGGGTTGATGTTTTGTTGAGACAATTTAATTATTGGGCTGAATAGTTGTTGGGCCGCTCTTCTCCTTCACATCGCCCCTCTGCAAACGAGCGGGTAATTCAGTTACCCCAATTTTGGAGCGAAGATAAGAGAATTGGGAGTAAGAGAGGGGCTTGGTAAGACAGTCGACGACTTGATCAAAAGATGGAATGTAGCGAACCTCGAGAGCACATTCAAGAACTTTATCCTGAATAAAATGAACATCAATTTCTATATGTTTGGTTTTAGCATGGAAGATATGATTGGTAGCTAACGCGCCAGCACTGATGTTGTCATACCACAGAGTCAGTTTTGATGTTATAGAAACTCCAAGTTCACGAAGGAGCTGATGCAACCATACTATTTCAGTAGAGGTATGGGCGAGAGCCTTAAATTCAGACTCAGTGCTGGATCTTGCCACGATCGTTTGCTTTTTGGAGGACCAAGAGACAATTGTATTGCCCAAGTACACACAATAGGTAGCTATAGATCGTCGGTCATCAATGTTGTATGCCCAGTCGGCATCAGAGAAGGCTGTTATGGCAAGGTTTGCAGCTGGTGAGATTAATATGCCAAGGTGTTTGGTGCCACTAGGTAGCTAAGCACCTTCTTCACCCCTTGCCAATGGATATCAGTAGGCCGTTTCAAGAATTGACTGAGATGGTTGACAATGTAGGCGATGTCTGGGCGGGTGGTTGTGTGATATTGAAGCGCCTCAATAGTGCTGCGGTAAACAAAAGGATTAGACAGTGGAGTGCCATCAGATATGGAAAAATGTTTACCTACAGCAGACAGAGTGGAAGCTGGTTTAAGTGCTGATAAGTCCAGTCAAAAGTGTAAGTCTTCAATGTATTTGGCTTGAGTGAGCAGGAGACCGAAGCTGACACGGGAGGCTTGGATCCCTAGGAAGTAACTAATGGGGCTAAGATCTTTGAGGGCAAATTTGGTGTCCAACCGAGCAATGAAGTTGGTGATGAGCTGTTAATCGTTGCTCGTGATGATCACATCATCAACATATACTAGCATGAGAACAATGGTTGAGCCTCTTCGATAGATGAACAAGGAGGTGTCAGCCTGACTACTTGTGAAGCCCCATGAGTGCAGGGTGTCTTTGAGTATGGTGTTCCAAGCACGGGGGGCCTGCTTCAGCCCATATATTGCTTTGCGTAACCTGCAGACATGATTAGGCATAAATTGATTCACATACCCTGGAGGCTAAGACGTAGACATCTTCTTCTAGATTTCCATTGAGGAATTCATTGTTGAAGTCAAGTTGGCGAACTTCCCAATCATAGAAGACAGTAAGAGTTAGGACAACTCGAATGGTGGATTCTTTGACTATAGGGCTGAATGTTTCAAAGAAGTCTATGTCAGGGTTTTGATGAAATCCCTTCGCTACAAGCCGAGCCTTGTGTCTTTGGATGGATCCATCTGAATTCCATTTGATTATGAACACCCACCAGTAGCCAACAATGGTTTTATGAGGTAGAGTTGGCACCAAGTCCCAAGTGTGATTTCTAGCAAGGGCTTGGACTTCAAGATTCATTGCATTTTTCCAAACTGGAGTGGCCAAGGCATCAGCAACTCGTGTAGGTTAAGTAAGAGTGAAGTCAGGTTTGGAGATGCTAACCAGATTTTTGGTTTGAATATTCCAGCCTTGGCACGGGTTATCATGGGATGGCTAGGAGGTGGAGGGGGTGGGGAAGAGGTTAGGCTATCGGGAGATGATGAATTAGAGTAGCCGGGAGAGGGAGAAGGGGAGGGGTTGAACCGTGGTGATAAATTAGGAGTATTAGGCACAGAGAAGGAACATGGCTGGACTGGAGAAGGAGATGGTGATGTGGATGATGATGGTGTAGAGAGAAGAGACTGGTTTGAGTTTGATATAAGGCTAGGAAGGGGTGTGTTTTGATTATTAATTGGGATTGGAGAATGGGTGGTAGGTGGATAATTTTGAGGGCTGGTTTGTGGTGGTAGAGGACAAATGAGTTATTCATTCCATGGTGATGGTGGATAGGCAAGAGTTGTTTGAATGTTAGTTCTAGCCTTCATTGGATCAGCTACAAAACCTATGGCAAAAGGAAAGAAACTTTCATTAAAATCAACATGCCTTGATATTAACAGCTTACCCGATTGAGTTAGGCACTTGTGTCCTTTATGAATGGGACTAGGGCCTAGGTACACACATCTTTATGATTTGTATTGAAATTTTTTCACATTATATGGCTGTAGGTATGGGTAGCAAGCACAACCAAAGATTCTAAGTTCTGAGAAGTTCAATTGCTTGTGGATAAGTTTTTCCATTAGAGACTTTCCTCTTAGAACCTGTGAAGGTAGGCCATTGATTATAGAGCTGGAGGTCATAAAGGCATCCCACCAAAAGAGTAAAGGCATGAAGGCTTAGGCTAGTAGGGTTAATCCCATTTCAACAATGTGACTACGTCTTCTTTCAGCCCTACCATTCTATGCAGATTTATAGGGAAAAGATAGCCTTGATTTGATTCCTAAGGTATTGCATAGTTGATGTATTCTTTTAAATTCTCCTCCATTGTCTGATTGAAAGGCTTTTATAGTAGTGCCAAATTGAATCTTCACCATATTAAGAAAATGAGAGAAGGCAGCAAGAGTATCACTTTTTAGTTTTAAAGGGTATATCCAAGCAAATCTGCTGACGTCATCAAGAAAGTGGACATAATAATGATAACCATCAGATGACATTACTGGTGCAGGACCCCATAAATCAGAGTGTATTAGATCAAAGGGTAAGGCATGTGATAAAGAGTTTAAAAAGGGAAGGGCATGAGATTTTCCATACTTGCATGCTTCACAGAAATTGAAAACTTCATTGACTTTCACTGGCAGTTTACACATCTTAACTACATCATTCATAAATTTTAAAGAAGGATGTCCAAGTCGTCTATGCAAAATTTCCTTGGACAGGACAACATTGAAACTACTACCTTGAGCAACAGCAGAGCAAGCCATTATTTTACCATCCTTTATTAAGCAGGGACCATCTGAGTTCACTACACTACTAGCGGCTCTTGTTTCTTTTATTCTATATAATCCTTCATTGAATTCCCCCTTCAGCACCACCTTTCCCGTACGGATATCATTAACAAGATAACAGTCATCATGAAATTCAATAATCATCTTTTTATCCTTAGCTAGTTTAGAGACACTAACAAGATTCTTTGCTATTTTAGGGACACATAACACATTTTCTAGATTTACCAAGCCATTGTTTGTCACTAATGACCAAGAGCCAATGCGAGAAATAGGAAGAATACTTCCATTACCTACTGTTACTTTCTCAGTACCTCCATATTCAGACGAGTATGTCATGTTGTTTGGATCACTGGTCACATGATTGGAGGCTCCACTGTCTATGTACCATCTAGGATCAACAATAGACTCAGGGGTGGCCATGAATGGATTGTTTGTTTGGGCTGCCATCAAAGCTTGATTGATTGGTTGGTGTTGGCCATCGAATATCTGCCTTGGAGCTTGATATCTATTGTTCTGCAGTCCATTTTGATTAGGAGGAAAGTTCCGGTTGAGCAACTTGTAGCAGGTGAGGGCAGTGTGGCCTTGTTTGAAGCATACTTAACAGGTAGGTCTATTGTTGTTGGCACCATTCCAACGACCCCTGCTTCAACCGTGTCCATTCCTTCTTTGTCCATTGTTTTGAAATAGAGGGCAAGTATTAGAGTTGTTCTACTGTTGGTTTCTATTATGGGTTTAACTGTGGTTGTGACTTGTAGTGAGATCAATAGAGGAGGAGGCACTTCCAAGGGAGGCCGACTTGCTTGTGTTCTCCAGCTCGAGGCGTTTTTCGAAGCTCAACAACTCTGAATGTAGATCTGACCATTTTGTATCTGCTCTCCCTTGAATAGTTGCCACAATGGGGTTATATTCTTCATCTATCCCTATCAACACTTATGACACCAGTGATCGAAGTGAAATCGGATTTCCAGCAAGTTCTAAGTTAACAGCATGGTTTTTCATTGTTCGAAGGTAATCACTCATTTTCATTAAGCCTTTTCGAGTGGTTTTGAAATACCTGGCGAAAATAATCTCCCTCAGCTCGAGATTGAATTCCAAAGACCTCTTGGATTGCACACCACTGACTCTAAGTGATCTCATGTTGATGGAACATGAGACATACGCAGTGGAATTAGGATCTAATTACACTTTGATTGCTTTTAATTCAAAGAAAACTAGCATGCAATTGAAGGAAAAAAACAGTAAATATAATTACCTTGAAGCTCCCGAAATTCGCTTTTCCTCGTTGATTCTCAACCCGAACACGAACGGACCACCACTAGAGTTGACCTACTATTCTTTGGACTCAGAACCGATTGTGGGACCCGGTGGATGAAGAAAATCGAGAGAGAGAAAAGAGATGGAAAAAAGGAATGAATTTGGGTTTTGGTTTGGGTTTTCTTTTTTAATTTCACACAAAGAAAAGAGGTTTTTTCCAGCCCAAATTCAAAACAAAATTGGCAAAACTTTTTTTTATTCAAAATGAAGCCCATTTTATAGAAAAAAACCATGCAACAATTGCATGAACCAAATCCATAAAAACCCAACACCTATAATCCACTATCTTAGTGGGCTTAATGTCTCTACTATAAGCCAACACCTAGCCCACTATATTGTTAGTGGAATTATCCAACAAAATTTTGGATTTTCCCACTAACTTTAGTCAAAGGGCAAAATAGTCATTTGGTCAATGTCAAACTTTGACCAAAAAGTCAACAATTTGACTTTTTATGATTTTTTCCATATTGACTAATTTTGAACTCCCGAGCATGAATCCGCATTCATTTTCTCAAAATTCAAATCACATTTGAATATAAGGTTGGTCAAAGTTTGACTTTTCAAAGTCAAAAGTCAACTCTTTGACTTTTTACATCTTTGACCATTTCCATTATTTCTAAGCTTCCGAATATGAACGTATTCATATTCTTGATATTTAAATCACATTTAAATATTAAATTTGTATCTCTAAACTGAAAAACTCGACCACTATATCACGTATACTTGTCGATTTCTCTTTCTTCACCTAATTCGAACAATTCGAATTATTCAATCATACTGTTCTAAGTTTATTCCATATGAGATAGTAGGGGAACCTAATGGACCTATAGATCATGGACTCCAATGATCCGAGATTAGCTGGCTAAACTCTTTAGACGAAACTAATCAACATTCGTTAACTAACGGGTCATTCCACTATAGTCCTATAGTTGCACTCCTCTCACTATAGATATATTTGTGTCCATTTGATATAACCATGATTAGTAAGCTAATTCTTCACAGGTTGTTCGTAATCTCGACTGGGTCATAAAAACCGTTTTACCCCCAAGACTACATCTTGTTCCTTAAGTTCCACTGATCCTCTAATGAATAATTGGTTTAAGGTTCAACCTATAAACCGAATCCCTCTCGAGCCAAGGAGAGGGTGGGGCCCCTTTTCAAGACCTGGATTCAATACTAAAGGGAACAACCTATCTACTATCCCTATAACGGGTAGGAGTGAATTCCGTCTTGCTCCCTATGTTACTAGCTATCCACCCGATCTTACCTCTTAAATGGGATGCTTATTGAGCTAGCGATGATGAGCTGCCGTCACCTATGCAGATCTAAGAATAATTCCAAGTGAATAGGAGTTCATAGTTAGCTCAAGATTAAGATTAAGTTACCTAGGTCATCAATTAACGAAATAGTCAGTTTTATACATAAAATGGCATTTAAAACGTAAAAAATGACTATTTCATGGTTCAGTCTTATGTAAACTCTTTACATAGGATGCCCCCACTCACTTATCTCTATATGAACGATTCAGGATCACATCGTTTGTACTAACTATAAAGTGGGCCACATCCATAATGTCTCCAGAATAAGGCGCCCAAACTTATTCATATACTATAGACCATTTTGGCTATATATTTGAACTTGATCTACATTTATGTCACTACATAAAGTTCAAACTACATTAAATAGCCCCAGGACCTTAGTTTATTGGATTCAAGATTACAATTTCAATAACAACTTTATCGAAAAACAAAACAGAATATGTTTATTAATTTACGAACTACGAGTTTTAGGACATAAAATCCAACAAACTCTCGCTTGGACTAAAAATCCTAGTGAAGTATCGCAATGTTGAATTTAAGTGAGAAACATATGAGTACAATAAACATATGAATACAATAAACTAGGGCATATACACAAAAGTTCTCCCATTTGTCCTAGTTTGCAAACTTCGTAGACCTAGACTCTGTAGGTGACCTTCAAACACTTTAGCCGTGAGGGCCTTTGTAAAAGGATCAGCAATGTTTTGCTCAGAAGATATCTGGGTCACTACAATGTCTTCACGATGTACAATCTCTCGTATCAGATGGTATTTGCGCTTAATATGCTTGTCGCGCTTGTGGCTTCTTGGTTCTCTTGAATTTGTAACTGCACCACTATTATCACAATATAGGGTGATAAAAAGATGCATATTTGGAACGACTTCCAAATCTGTCAAGAATTTCCTCAACCATACAGCTTCCTTTGTTGTTTCACAAGCAGCTACGTATTCAGCTTCCATTGTGGAGTCCGCAATACAGTTTTTCTTTACACTTCTCCACACTACTACTCCTTTGTTAAGAGTGAACACTGATCCAGATGTAGACTTTCTAGCATCTTTATCGGTTTGAAAATCAGAGTCAGTGTATCCAGTAAGGATCAAATACTTAGTACCATACACGAGCATGTAGTTCCTCGTTCTCCTAAGATACTTGAGGATATTCTTAACGGAAGTCCAATGATCATATCCAGGATTGGATTGATACCTACTGACTATCCTTACTGCGTAGCATATGTCAGGCCTAGTACACAACATTGCATACATCAGGCTCCTTACTGCAGAAGAATAGGGAATGCGTCTCATATCCTCAACTTTTTAAGGTGTCTTAGGACATTGATCCTTTGACAAATGAATTTCATATCTGTAAGGTAACAAACCTCTTTTGGAATTCTGCATCTTATACCTAGACAACGTTTTGTCTATATAAGTTGCTTGAGACATGGCTAGTGTTCTGTTCTTGCGGTTCCGAATAATATGAATCCCGAGAACATACTGCGCATTTCCTAAATCTTTCATTTAGAACTGCGTTGCTAACCATTTCTTGATGTCAGTTAGGTAACCTACTTCATTCCCAATGAGTAGAATATCGTCAACATATAAAACTAAGAATGCTATAGTAGAATTGACGATCTTCTTGTAAACACAAGGCTCGTCAACATTCTGTACAAAGTCATAAGATTTGATCGCAGTATCAAATCTTATATTCCAAGATCTAGTAGCTTGTTTCAACCCATAAATGGATTTTTGAAGCTTACAAACCTTTTGTTCCCGACCTTGGGCAATAAACCCCTCTGGTTGAGCCATATAGATACTCTCCTCAAGATCGTCATTTAGAAAGGCTGTCTTGACATCCATCTGCCAAATTTCATAGTCATAAAAGGTGTCAATGGATGAGAGTATTCTAATCGACTTAAGCATGGCAACAGGAGAGAAAGTTTCTTCATAGTCCACTCCCTCTCTCTGGGTATAACCCTTTTCCATAAGTCGAGCCTTAAAAGTTTGTACTTTACCGGCTTGGTCTCATTTTCTCTTGTAGATCCACTTACAACCAATTGGTTTTACATCATTTGGTTGATCTACAAGTTTCTAGATAGAATTGAAGTATATAGACTCCATTTCGAGGTCCATGGCTTTGACTCACTGATCACAGTCCACATCTCTTATCACCTGTTTATAGGTCGATGGATCCTCTATACCGTCATCAGGTATGACAACTTGTGTTTCTGTTAAACCCAAGTAACGGTCAGGCTGATGAACAACCCTCCCACTACGTCGAGGCATTCTCAACTCTTGAGAAGGATGTGACTGACCAGATGTACTAGTTTTATCTACTACTTTAGTAGATGAATTAGCTTTATCTGTAGCGTTTTTGGAAATTTCATTCAATACTAGTCTTCTGCGAGGTTGATGACTTCTTATGTGGTTTTCCTCTAAGAATGTGGCATTTTTCGATAAAATACCTTATTCTCTTGAGGATCGTAAAATAGACCACCTTTTGTTTCTTTTGGATAACCTATAAATAGGCATAGTTTTGAACGTCGTTCCAATATTTTAGGATTTTGCACCAACACGTGTGCCGGGCATCCTCAAATCCTAAAGTTATGTAAACTGCCTTTACGCCCTTTCCATATCTCATAAGGTGTTTCTGAAACACTTTTAGAGGGAACGTTATTCAAAATATAGATAGTAGTCTCTAATGCATGTCCCTAAAAGGAATCAGATAACTCAGCAAAGCTCATCATTGAGCGAACCATGTCCAACAAGGTTCTATTTCTTCTTTCAGATACCCCATTTTGCTGAGGCATATTAGGTGCAAAGAGTTGTGACTTGATTTCGTGTTCTATCATATAGTCCTGGAATCTTAAGTCCATGTACTTCCCAGCTCGATCTGATCATAGTGTCTTAATTGTTTTACCTAACTGGTTCTCAACCTCGGCCTTATATTCCTTGAACTTTTCAAAAGAATCATACTTGTGATGCATTAGATAAATATGACCATACCTTGAATAATCATCAATAAAACTGATGAAATATTCATACCCACCTCGAGCTTTGACATTCATTGGTCCACAGAGGTCCGAATATACGAGCTCTAAGGGTATTGTGAATCTAAGACCTTTTCCAGTAAAAGATCTCTTAGTCATTTTTCCCTAAAGAAAAAACTCACATGGAGGTAAAGAATTATCTTCTAACTGATTTAGGAGTCCATTCTTAACCAATCTCTCGATCCTATTGAGATTTATGTGACCAAGTCTTAAGTGCCATAGATAGGCATTAGAAGAAACTTTTTGTCTTTTATTCTAAGTTTCGACCATTCTAAACATCTCAGTATTTAAGACAAATTTTGCTTTAGTTGGTCTTAACTTATATAAGTTGTTTTCAAGTATAGCAAAACAAATTTGAATACCTTTTCTGAAAATGAGCGCGTCATTAACTTCAGAAGATATTTTATACATTTGTTCCATAATACAACCGATAGATATTAAATTCCTCTTCATAAGAGGTGCATACAAAACATCTTTAAGTATGATATATCTATCGTCGAAAAACAACTTCAAGTCTCCCACTGCTTCGGCCGAGACAACCTCTCCTGTTCCAACCTTGAGGGTGATCTCGCCTTCTTTAAGATTTTTCTAGGAACTAGTTTCCTGAAAAGAGAAGAAAATATGATTAATGGCTCCTGAATCCAATATCCAGGTTGAGGTATCATCCTCCACTAAACATGTCTCAGCAACTAGTAAATCATATTTACCTTGTACTTCTTTCAAGGTAGGGGCCTGAGGACATTCCTCAGTTAAGATAAATCTCAGGCTATCTATTACTAGTGTTGAATTCAGATTTTTTTTCCATGTTGAGTGGCTATCTAGGACTGATACAAGGGACTTACCGTGATGGCTTGAACAGAGGATGAGCTAGAGGCACCCGACATTCCTTCTGGTTGTGGATCAATCTGCGCAACAGTTCCATGGATTGGGTTTGTGACTGATTCAGTTGCTCCTTGCTCAGTCATCATCGAGGGACAAGCATCTTCTACAGTCAGATGTCCTTTCAATCGGTAGCTTCTTAGGATAGGTAGAGCGAGGTTCTTCCAAAGAAGGAAATTGTCGTGGTCTGGCTTGATTATTGTAATTTGGTTGAGAAGCTGATTCAGCGGTGGGCTGCTGTAGGTAGGATTGGTGAAGGAGCTGCTACTGTGGGAAGGATTTGAGGAGGCATTGGACATTGGCTCTGATACCAAGTCAGGATTGACAGCCTATTCTAATGTGATGTAGAGAGAGTAGGCTAGAGATTGAAGAGGATAATTTACTCCTTTTGTGTATTTCCAATGATATGTTTTATAGGTATGAAGGTGTGCATTTATACAAGAATGTGAAGAACCAATAGGCTGTACAAAGGACAAAACGAAAATAATAGGACCACATATTACAGCTGTATTTTGTAACGGTTTGGACAGGAAAGAAATGTTGGGCTGATGTTTTATTGAGACAATTTAATTGTTAGGCTGAATAGTTGTTAGGCTGCTCTATCCTTCACAAAATCAACAACCCACACCACAAGCTAATCCTGCCGAACAAGATGGCTTAATCATTGCTGTTGTGGAAGATAACCTTGTGGAAGACAAAATTGACTGGATATGTGACACTGGAGCTTCAAGACACTTTTGCTCAAATCGAGAGCTCTTCCATGACTAAGAGGACACTACTGAAGGAAAGTGTGTGTTCATGGGTAATTCTGCCTCAGTAAGAGTACTTGGAAAGGAGATGGTTCTTTAGCAATTAACCTCTAGAAAAACTTTATCCTTAAGTAATGTATAGTATGCACATTTTGTACATAAGAACCTGGTATTTGGGAGCCTACTGAATTGGGCTGGGCTTAAGGTTGTTCTAGAAGCTGACAAGGTTCTCCTCACAAAAAATGGAGACTTTGTTGGTAAAGGATATCTTGCTAATGATCTTTTTGTATTGAATATTGTCCCTATTGCAAATATGATGAATGCAAGTGCCATTAATTCTGCTTATATAATTGAGTCTTTTGATACGTGGCATGGTAGACTAGGTCATGTGTGAAGGAACCCTAAGAAGGGACCATGAGCGAAGCGGATCGTCCCAAATTTTCCAAATTCTACAGAACATAAAATTTTACAAAGACAGAAACAAAATATGCATTTAACAAAAATTAATACAACATGCAAATAATAAAATTACATAAAAATAAATAGGCTTTAAAAATCCTTACCTTTGAAGAAAGATTTTTCAATTGAAAACCTTCGAACTGAAGAACACCACCACAATGGTTTAGGAGGAGTGGGGCTCTGGTTATTTTGGATTTTAGAAAGGGATAGAATATTGAGAGAGAGAAGAAAGAGGAAGATGGATTTTTCACAGAACGTTTCTTTGTTGAAAAGAAAATTCTTTTTTCGGTTTCCACAAAATTGCAGAGAATAAGGGGGAGACCCACACTCTCACATTTGGGAGAGTAAGAAACCTATATATATATATATTAAACTACATGTTATATTAAATATAACATATAACCTATAGTTTCTATATTGTATCAAATATAATATAATCTATAGTTTTATTTCTCTCACCAATGACATTTGATGTAAATCATATTTACATTAAATTTAATAATATGAATCCAATTCATATAATTAATATTTTAATCATATTCAAATATTTATTTATGAATCCAAAAACTTATTCTCATTAAATCCTATTGAGCTACGAGGAGACTTCATGGACTTATAGCTTTAAGTTCCAATGGTACGTGAATAATTAATTAAAATGTTTAATTAAATTATTCACCATCCGTTAATTATCAGACACTTCACTAAAAACCAACAGCTGCACTCTTCGCACTACATATATATTTTTGTGTCCATTGGATATAACCAATCAATAGTACGACTTTTTACAAATTGCTCGTAAGTACATCTGGGCCAAAATTATCGTTTTGCCCCTATAGTTATATCTAACTCCTCAAGTACCATTAATCCCTCTAATGAACAATAAATCATAGTCGAACTATGACTAAATCCCTCTCGGGCAAGGAGAAGGTGTGGCGCCACATCGTTCAAGTCCCTGAATAAGTTCTCAAGGGAGCAATTTATCTACTTGCTCCGACATTGGGGAAGGAGTGAGTTCTTTCTTGCGTAGCTGTGTTCCCAGCTCCCCAATCAGATAAATCCCTAAATCTTGTAGGGTTCTATAGTTTGTAACTATAATGTACAAACATTTTATTTATGTAATAAAATATGTGATATTTTATGTAAAAAATAGTTGCATTAACCACAAACCAATAAACTTAACATACAAGGTTATCTTTATAGCTTAAACATGTATGTAGAGACATATGGGTGGATCATATTTAAGTGATAACCTAAATGATCTGGATTAGATGAATAAGGTTGGATACCTTATTCTGATGACACTACGAGAATGAACTGCTTTGTAGATATTACAATTGTTGTAAAGTGCTTCAAATGATTTGACTCTGATCATTTATGTGGAGACATGTGAATGAGGATATTCTATATAAAGGAGTTTGTATAATACCATACCACAAAATGTTTAGTCTCATTATATAACACCGTTCAAAATAGAGACTGTGAAAGATGACCATAGGTAACATGATTTAAATCCCGAGTGAGTTGCGAACTCTTGCCTATGTAGGCGGTCCTTTAATTTGCATGGGTGAGAGTGGCTAGATCGCCGACTCAACAAGTCTACCATTTTGGGGATTCATCTGATTGGGGAGCTGGGAACACAGATACACAAAAAGGAATTCACTCATTCCACAATGTTGGGGTAAGTAGATAAATTTCTCCCTTAAGGGCTGATTTCGAGGCTTGAACAATGTGGCGCCACACCCTCTCCTAGATCGAGAGGGGTTTGGTTATAGTTGGACTATGATTTATTGTTCATTAGAGGGATCAATGGTACTTAAGGAGTTAGATATAACTACAAGGGCAAAACAGTAATTTTTGCCCAGTTGTACTTACGAGCAATTTGTGAAAGATCATCGTACTGTTGATTGGTTATATCCAATGGACAAAAAAATATATTTGTAGTTCGAAGAGTGCAGTTGTTGGTCTTTAGTGGAGTTCTTGACAGTTAACGGATGGTGAATAAATAAAGGAATTTAATTAATTATTCATATACCGTTGGAGATTCAAGCTACAGATCCATGAGGTCCCCTCTGTAGCTCAACGTGAATTAATGAGAATTAATTTTTCGATTAATTTGAATTATTCAAATTAATTAATGAAATTAATTATATGTGATATAATTAATTTAATGTAATTATATATATGATATAATTGCTATAATGTATTTGATACATTATAATATAAAGTTTATTTGAGAAGAAATATGATTCAAATATTATCATATGAATTCGATTCATATAATTAAATTTAATATAAATGAGATTTATATTAAATGTCATTGTTGAAAAAATAGAAGCTATAGGTTATATTGTATTTGATACAATATAGAATCTATAGGTTATGTGTTATATTTTATATAATATATAGTTTAATATATATATTATATGATAAGGTAGTTACCATATGAATATATATATTAAATTGATTTATGAAAATAAATAAATTTATTTTATTTTATTTTAAAAATCATTTTGGGGAGAGTTGTAACTCTCTTCCCCTCTTTTCTCTCTAAAAAAAATGTGGTAGTGAGGAAGTGAGAAGTAAAGTAGTTCTTCTTCTTCCTTGTGTGTGATTTTAACGAGATAGTGAGATACACAAAATAATTCTGTGAAAAAATTGGAATTTCATCGCTTCCTCTAAAAAACTCTCTGAAATCCCTTTTTTTCCAAAATAGCAAGAGCCCACAAAACTCCTGGATTCTCATCCAGAGAATACACAGGAATCTTTCGTGGTGGTGTCCTCGTAGACGGTTAGAGGGTTCGAGAGGGTTCGAGACTGTTCGTGACAAGATTCAGAGAAGGAATTTTGTGAAGAAGTGTTCTTTAAGGGTAAGGTTTCTTAAACCCTTTTACTTTTCTGTAATCTCTGTTTTAATGCATGTTGTAATTCTCTTTTAAATGCATAATCTGTATGTTCTTACTATAAAACCTCTGATATGTAAATTTTGGGTATTTGGTCTGATCCCATGCTTCCACTCAATGACCTTCACTGGTTCTTTCACAACTATAACCTATCCCATATCGGTTCAAGAGAGGGTGTGACGCCACATTGTTCAAGCCTTAGAATCAGCACTTAAGGGAGCAATTTATCTACTTACTCTAACTATAGAGAATGAGTGAATTCCTTCTGTATAGTGTTGGGAATGTCCAAGAACTCGCAGTTCGTGTTAAACATTCTATTTATCAATAAAATATTATTGAATATCTTATTTAATAAAGTTATTGATTTTGTATTCTATTATGAAAATCCAAGAAACATATCCATGGCTATAATGTGAATACTTTAACTTTATGTAGTGACATAAACAAGATCAAGTTAGTAGTATATAGCCTAAATGGTCTAATAAGTATATGGATGAAATTGGGTATCTCATCCTGGTAACACTATTGGATGCGGCCCATTTTGTAGGTAATACAAATGATGTGATCCAAACATTCATGTAGAGACATGTGAGTGGGGACATCCTATGCAATGAGTTTGCATATAGATTAGACCATGAAAATAGCCTTCTTTATAACGACCATTTACTGTTAAAACTGCTGTTTCATTATTAAGTAACCTAGGATAACTTGATCTTAATCCTGAGCTAGCTATGAACTCCTGTATGTTTGGGATTATCCTTTGATCTGTATGGGTGAGAGTAGTCCAACAACACTACTCAATAAGCCTACCATTTTGGGGATAAGACTGGACGAATAGCTAGGGACATAGCCCTGTAAGATGAAATTCACTCCTACCCGATTTAGGGTTAGCAGATAGGTTGTTCTCTTAAGTACTGATTCCAGGTTTGAAACAATCAGGGTCCCACCTTCTCATGATTGATAAAGAACTTGATTCATAAGTATTATGAATCAAAATTGTTCATTAGAGGGTCAATAGGAACTTAAGGAACGAGATGCATTCACAGGGATAAAACAATGATTTTGACCCAGCTGTGATTATGAATGATCTGTGATGGATTGACTTACTGATTATGGTTATATCAAGTGGACATAATATATCTATAGTGAGTGGAGTTCAACTATGGCCTTTAATGGAGTGACTCATTAGTTAACGAATGGGGGTTAATTCGATATACTGAGTTTAGCCAATTAATCTCGAATCGTTTGAGCCCATGATATGTAGGTCCACGAGGTCCCCCTACTAGCTCGTAAATGGATTAGCTTTAGAGTAACATGATAAGTTAATTTGAAACGTTCAAATTAGAATTAAACGAAATAGGAGAATTTATATTTAAATATGATTTAAATATATGAAGGTGGATTTGTGTAAAATTTAATTTAATATTTGATATTAAATTAATTAGAATTAATTGAATTATTTAAATAATTATTTATTAATTTTATTAGAAAATTAATTTATGAAATTAATTTTACAAAATTGATAATATTTTCAATTTAAAAATCAAATTGATTGTTTGAAATCATTTGGTTTGAAAAATTTGAAAAATGACACAAAATGGAAATTTGGGTTTTTCCATTATCATCATCAACTAGCTCACACAAAACTCATTTATATTTGCTTCAATAACTCCAAGCATGAGCTGTATCTCATGTAGCCATCTTCTTTGCATGATAGCTTGCAATAAATAAAGAAGATTGGAGTGGAATTGAGGCATGCATTCAAAGAGTTTTTACAGAAAAATTCGAGCTGAAGAAATTATTCTTCAAGTGGGTTGTAGCAGTGAGCTTCTCTCTAAGTTTCTTTTCGTTCAAGTTGTTCTTGAGTCCCACAACTCATTCTAAAGCTCCAAGAGTATAGTGAGAAAGATCTTGAGGTGGTTGAGAAGATCACAGTTGAGAATCAAGATCTAAAGAAGTTCTACAAAGGTATGGCTTCAAACCCTCTTATGTTAGATGAGCATGCTTTAGTTATTGCCAAAATTAATGAATTAGAGTGTTTATTGATCCTTGTTGCTTCCGCTGCTGCTGATATACTCTTACAATTGGTATCAGAGCATCATTTAAGCACTCAATTTGGTTTAATTTTGGTGTAATGGGTGTTTTTCATGAGTTATATGAACATAGTATACTGATATGGTTTTCTCAGTTTTGGCATTGAATTTCTCTTTGATTTCTTGATTAAATTTGTAATTGGCTCTTGATTCATGAGCTTATATGTATTCTCAAGAGTCTATAATTAATTTGGAGTCACTAGAGTTGAAATTAAGATGTAACTGAAGAAACAAGTGAAGAAGGCCTACAGATTCCAGTTTTTCAGCTTCTGCTCAAATATCGTCGTTGAGATATAAACGCTAAATGATCACGTAGTAGTAGGAATTATACAATAGCACTACACGATCGTGTAACTTTGTGCGGGCCCTGAACGATGTGAAGAGGCACTATACAATAGCGCTACACGATCGTGTAGCTTTGTCTGGTGCTATACGATAACACTACATGATCGTGTAGCTTTGTCTGGTGCTAGACGATGACGATACATGATAATTGGCAGACACTAGGCGATCGTGTAGCTTTGTCCGACGTTAGACGATGATGACACACGATAATTACAGACGCTAGGCAATCATCTAGCTTTGCTCGACGATAGACGATGACGATTGCTCTAGACGATGGCGATACACGATAGTTGGAAGGCGATAGCGATTGTGTAGCTCTACTCGGCATTAGAAAATGGCAATATACAATAGTTGGAAGACGCAATGTGATGGTGCTACACGATCAGGCTACACAATGACGATTGTGCTAGACGATAGTCGTTAGCGCTACACGATAAGCCTTAGCGAGATTTCGAGCATCAAGCGAGAGCAGCCAATTCGACCGATTTTCTTAAGATCCTATCCGGTTCAGCCTCAAAAGGTTTTTGGCTGGTTTGGTTCAGAATTTGCTGGTCCGGTTTAGACTTTTCCAGTCCAGTTCAAGTGGTTTGGGTTTGGTTTGGAGTGGTTCAAGCGGTTGAAGCTGTTTTGTAGTAATTAGGCTTTTGTTTGCTTGTTTATACCAAAACTAAAACCATATCAGTTTGTGTTTAATTGTTTATGCATGTGATGTATGTAATAATTAAATAAATCATGTGTATGCATATAGTATGTCATCTAGATTTAAAACCCCTACCGTAGGAAGCATGTTACATGCATTGAAAGTATGTTATAAAATGTTATAATATATAGTATGCATGTTAGGGTTTTTTTTATATTTAATATAACTATTATATTAGATATTGAATGCCTTTATTGTATGTTGTGGATGTTTAGTATGTCTAAAATTTTATAAGTTGTTATAAAATTGGGTTAGACATTTAAAATCCTTAACGAAGAACAGCTACATGCTCACGTAGGTTAACCACTTGTTTTAATAGTTAAAAAAGATAGTTAAACTTGTAAAACTCGGGTTACAAATACAACTGGTATATAATCCTGTCTAAAGTTGGGGGTACTTAAGTTGACGTTCTATGGAACACCTCCTACTTGGGGATTATAGTTGAATTATTAAGCGTTGTTAACCAGTTTGAACATTTAGACATCGTAGGAATATATCCAAATATAATTGTTATACTTGGATAAAATGATATAGACTTAGGTTCTTTAAATTTAGCCATTTTATACCTAAGTAAATACCCAAACATATAGAACACTTTAATGGAAGATTAACAATATCTTCGATATATAGTTATTAGCTCTCATGTCCTTAAGAGTTCACACCGTGAGATCCACGTTCGGCTTCGTGTTGCTTTTACCGTGACTACTCTATCGGAAAGTGTTTACATGGCTCAATAACAAGGTGAATGAGGGAAGTAGTTCATAGTAAGTGGGTGAAGGAAATATGTCAACATTGTCCTACGGTCTCTTCCATTAGTTTGAACCGTGAGATTTCTATGTTGCGCCTGCTATCGTTTTTAGGCGGCACTAGCTAGTCATTAACCACGGCGATCCCCTCGGAGGGTTGTAACATAGGATTCGGAATAACCTAGGCATTAGTAAAATGTCTTATAGTTTCGTCTTGGGAATTGTCTTCTATTTTGGGGGAATATTCATACCGTTCTATAAAATCTAAAAATGGTGGGTCACACTTACAAGAATTACTAATTGTTAGTAAAGATCTTGACCAAAAACGATAACCAAGAGAACTATAGTAGTAAAGAGTTATTCTGATATAGTATTTGGTCAAGAATTGTCTGGCTTCAGTGAAGGAATTCTTGACTGCCCCTCGGTAGCAATTGTTCTAAATCACTAAAGTATCATTGCAAATGAATAAAGATTTATTGGGTACTTTATTATTTTGCTAAAAATGGATTTAGATGCATAATTATTTGATAGAATTTGTTTAAATGTTTCAGCAATGTCGAATTCAATCATACAATTGCTAGCTTTTGATAAATTTAACAGTGAAGGATATTCAAACTGGAAATCCAACATCAATACAATGTTAGTTGTGGATGATTTGAGGTTTGTGTTGATGAAGGAATGTCCTCCGGTTCCCAGTACAGTAGTGAACCGAAATGTTCGGGACATCTATGATAGGTGGGTAAGGGCTAATGAGAAAGCTCGAGCCTACATCTTAGCAAGTATATCTGATGTACTTAATAAGAAACATGAGTTGCCCACAGTCCATGAGATAATGGTGTCGCTTCAGGAGATGTTTAGGCAACCATCATCCTCTATTCTGAAGGATCTCTTACCAAAAAGTTTCATGAGTGTGTTTAGATCGCTCCAATTTCACAGTGACCGAAATATATCAAATACGTTCAAATGCACAATTATGCAAACAAACAGTAATCATCAGCATGCTTTGAACAAGAAATTATAAGGGAGAAAGTTTCCATATCAGTTGAAGACGGTCTTCAAACTTCGGAACTCAACGTAGCGAAAACCTCTATCCCAACACCCAGCAGATGCATCGACTGCAGCAGCATGAACAACCGCAAAATCACGAATGCAACGAGGACGACACCACCAGAAAAGAGCCCCAGGTATTCTCGGAGTGAGAACCCAAAGCATGGTCTTTAGTGAGTTTGGTAGAGGAAGGAGGAAAAACGGATCGTGTAAGCGATAAGCAAGTGGGAGGGAATAAGAAGCTATCGTATAGCAAAGTGCTTATCGTTTAGGAGAAACTACATGATCGTGTAGATTTTACTGAACGATTGTTTAGGAAATGGTATACGATCGTTTAGCAAACTCGGCACACTATACGATTGTTTAGGGAAGCTATCCGATCGTTTAGGAACTAGCATGTGATCGTTTAGGCGCTAGGTAGACGATCGTTTAGGTGCAGAGTGATTATTATATAGCCTCTTGAAATTAAGCGATCGATTACATTTTTAGACACGCTGTTCGATCTTTTTTCGGACAACCGATTCAAAATGAAACAAATTTCATTTTAGTTCATCGGTTACTATAACCGACACAGTTCCCACTAATGCACGTCCAAACGTGATTTTGGGTTAATTATCATATAATTAACCAATTAAACTATTAATAAATATAATCATATTATATTTTTAACCTATAGTTTGATGTCACATATCTACTATAGTAATTTCTCCTCTACTTGATATAAATCATATTTATATCTAATTTCCTCCAAAATAATGTATCTCATACATTTAGCCAATTATATCATATATAATTAACTAGTCTAATTATATCATATATAATCGAACTTCCTCTTGTCAATTTGAACATTTCAAATTAACCCAAACACCAATTCTCGACTTTATCTAAGCTACCCAGGGGACCTAATGGACCTGTGGCTCTAAGCTCCAACAGTCCGTAAATAGCTGACTAAACTCTTTAGCCACGAGATCCACCATCCATTAACTGTCAGGCATTCCACTAAAGACCAACAACTGAACTCTTCTTACCACAGTTATATTTCTATGTCCATCGGATATAACCGATCATGAGTACGATGACCCTTCACAAATGCTCGTAAGTACAGGTGGGTCAAATTACCGTTTTGCCCGTGTAGTTACATCTCACTCCTTAAGTGCCACTAATTCCTCTAATGAACAATACAATATAGTCCAACTATGTGTGAACACCTCTCGAGCCAAGAGAAGGTGTGTGGCGCCACATCGTTCAAGCCCCGGAATCAGCCCTTAAGGGAGCCATCTATTTACTCACCCCTGCCTCAGGGAAAGAGTGAATTCCATCTTGTGTAGCTGAGTTCCCAGCTCCTAAATCAAGCGAATCCCCAAAATAGTAGGTTTGAATCGGCGACCTGGCCACTCGCACCCATACAAATCAAATGATCGCCCTCAATGGCAAGAGTTCCCAACTCACTCAGGATTAAGGTCATGTTACCTATGGTCATCCTAGTGAAGTGAAGTCTCTGTCATGAACTGTGTTATATAACGAAACATTAATACTTCGTGGTCAGGTCTTATACAAACTCTTTGTATAGGACGCCCCCGCTCGCATGTCTCCAACACGAATGATCAGGATTAGACCATCTGTGACAAGTCACAACAGTTGTGACCATTCCACAAAGCGAGTCGCATCCGTAGCGTTACCAGGATAAGGTTTCCCTCCTATATCCATATACTATAGACCATTTTGGTTATCACTCAAGACATGATCCACTTGTATGTCACCACATACATGCTTGAGTCACATACAGACAACCAGGGATTTTATGTTTATTGGTTTGTGGTAAAGCAAATAAAACAATCAACTGAGAAAAATACAAGATATGAAGTAAATATCGTATATTATACAACACAAGCGTTCGTACAAACTGGTTACAAACTACAGGACATGAGACTTTAGGGCATCAACCCCAACATGTTCGACATGAAGCCATTAAGTATGTATACGTTTCTCACATGAAAGATTGAACCAACGTTAGAGAACATGTTCTCGATATGATGGTCCATTTTAATGTTGCTGAGGCTCATGGGGCGATGATAAATAAAACAACTCAAGTAAGTATGATATTGGAATCTCTCTTAGAGAGTTATCTGCCATTCAGAATCAATGCTATTATGAACAAAATTACTTATAATCTAACCACGTTGTTGAACGAGTTACAGACATATTACTCTATGATGAAACTAAAGGAGAAATAAATAAATTTTATTTCTAAACTTAAGAAGTTTTTTAAGGGGTCAACATCTTGAACAAAACCCACTGATAACAAGAAGTTTATTCCTTCTTCTTCGAAAGACAAATCCGTACAAATGAAGAAGAAAGAAAAAGGGAAAAAGATAACCACTACTAAGAAAAACAAAAACAAAAACAAAACTCCCAAAGGAAAATGTTTCCATTGCGGAGAAGATGGGCACTAGAAGTGTAATTGCCCAAAGTATTTCGCTGAAAAGAAAGCGGAAAAGGTGAAACAAGGTAAATCTGATTTACTAATGGTTGAAACATGTCTAGTGGAGAATACTCACCTTACCTGGATATTGGATTCAGGCGTCGCTAATCATGTTTGTACTTTTTTACAGGAAACTAATTCTTGGAGTGAACTTTTTGAACAAGAAATGACTTTCAAGGTAGGAACAGGTGAAGTCATTTCAGCTCATGCAGTGGGAGATGTCAAGCTATTTTTTGGAGAGTCTTTTATCTTACTTAAGAATGTATATTATGTACCTAAGATGAAAAGAAACTTGATCTCCATTTCCTGTCTGCTAGAAAATATGTAATAATATCTTTTGAATCTAATGAAGTGTTTGTTTATTCAAGAGGTGTTCATATTTGTTCTGCAACACTCAAAAATAACTTGTACATTTTAAAACCAACTAAAGCGAAGGCCATTCTAAATATAGAGATGTTTAAAACGGCTGAGACTTAAAATAAGGAATGAAAATTTTCTCCTAACGCCTATCCTTGGCACCTCAGAATTGGTCACATTAATCTCAACAAGATCGATAGATTAGTAAAAAACGGTCATCTAAATCAGTTAGAAGATAGTTCTTTACCTCCATGTGAATCATGTCTTGAGGGAAAATGACAAAAAGATCTTTTTCTGACAAAGGTCTTCGTGCCAAAGAGCCTTTTGAACTTATACATTCATACCTATATGGTTCGATGAATATAAAAGCACGAGGAGGCTATCAGTATTTCGTCAGTTTTATTGATGGTTACTCTAGATATAGCTACATTTACTTAATCAGTCATAAGTCTAAAACTCTTGAAAAGTTCAAAGAATTTAAGAATGAGACAAAAAAATTGTTAAGTAAAAGAATTAAAACATTTTGATCTGATCGAAGTGGTGAGTATATGAATTTACAATTCCATAACTATCTAGTAGATCATGGAATCCAATCCCAACTCACAGCACTTGGAACACCACAACAAAATGGTATTATAGAAAGGAGAAATCGAACATTGTTAGATATGGTCCAATCAATGATGTGTTATGCTCAGTTACCTCAATCCTTTTGGGGGTATACAGTACAGATTGCAGTATTTATTATAAACGTTGTTCTTTCAAAAAGTGTTTCAGAAATACCGTATGAATTATGGAAATGACGCAAAACTAATTTACGTCATTTTCGTATCTGGGGTTGTCCAGCATATGTGTTGGTACAAAATCCTAAGAAATTGGAAACACGTTCGAAATTATGCCTTTTTGTAGGATACCCCAAAGAAACAAAAGGAGGATTGTTTTATGATCCGCAAGAAGACAAAGTATTTGTATCGACAAACGTTACATTCTTGGAAGAAGATCATAGGATGCCTCGATGTAGTGGAAGGGTTATTCAACAACCTAAAAGCTATATGGGTTTAACTGAAACCCAAAAACATCATACAAGATGATGGTTTAGAGGATCCATGAACCTTTAAAAAGGCAATGGAAGATGTTGATAGGGAACAATAGATAAAAGCATGGACATTGAAATGGAGTCTATGTACTTCAACTCTATTTGGGAACTTGTAGATCAATCACATGGGGTTACACCTATAGGTTGCAAATGGATCTACAAGAGGAAATCAGACCAAACTAGCAAGGTGCAAACCTATAAAGCAAGACTCGTGGCAAAAGGTTTTACCCAAAGAGAAGGAGTTGATTATGAAGAAACCTTTTCTCCTGTTGCCATGATAAAGTCAATAAGAATACTTCTTTCCATTGCCACATATTATGACTATGAAATATGGCAAATGGATGTCAAGACAACTTTCCTAAACGACTATCTTGATGAAAGTATTTTTATGTCTCAACCAGAAGGTTCATGAAAAAGGACAAGAACAGAAAGTCTGTAGGCTTAAACGATCGTTTTATGGATTGAAACAAGCATCAAGATCCTAGAATATAAGATTTGATACTGCGATCAAATTTTATGGCTTTGAATAGAATGTTGACGAACCTTGTGTATACTATTGGAAGGTACCAATGCGCAGTAGAAGAAACCAGGATCCATAAGCACTCTAATTCATTAATTTTGGCAGAAAAGAAAACATGCTTCAACAGAAATAAATGGGTTTCATGACACACCTTTGAAGAACTTCCTCTAAGCTTTGAAACCAGCTGAAAATCTCCTCTCAATCTTGTTGTAGACCACCCCAAGATCTTCCCTATAATCCTCTTGGTGCTTTAGATTGAGTGGTGGGACTCAAAATAAGCTGGAATTAAGGGAATTTGGAGAATCTCACAGAGCAACCTAGCAAAAGAACAACTTCTTCTCTCGAATTTTTCTAAAAAATTTGTTCGATTGCATTACCTTCAAAACACTCCAATCTCTTCAATATATTGCAGACATTCATGCAAAGAGATTTGCTGCATGAGATGCAACTCATGCTTGGAGTTAATGAAGACTTAAAGTGGGTAGTTGGTGAGCTAGTACATGAAGCCAATGGAAAATCAATTTTCCAACTTTGTATTTTTCTTTTCTTTTTCAATTTTATCAAAATTGATTTCATAAATCAATTTTATTTTAATAGAACTAAAAATATTTCATAAATTAATTTCTTAATAAAATTAATAAATAATTATTTAAACAATTTAAATAATTCTAATTAACTTGATATCAAATATTAAATTAATTTTTACACAATTCTATCTTCAAATATTTAATCATATTTAAATATTATTTCTCCAAATTCATTTAATTCTAATTTGATCACTTCAAATTGACTTATCACGCTATTCTAGAGCTAATCCATTTACAAGCTAGTAGGGGAACCTCGCGGACCTACAAATCATGGGCTCCAACGATCCGAGATTAATCAACTAAACTCATTAGACTGATCTAACCCCCATTCGTTAACTAATGGTGATTCCACTAAAGCCTATAGCTAAACTCCCCTCACTGTAGATATATTATGTCCACTCGATATAACCATGATTAGTAAGTTAAACCTTCACAGGTTGCTCGTAATAACGGTTGGGTCGAATCTCTGTTTTACCCCCGAAATTACCTCTTGTTCCTTAAGTCCCACTGGTCCCCTAATAAATAATTGATTTGTGATCCAATTAACAAATCGAATCTCTTTCAAGCCAATGAGAGGGTAAGGCCTCTTGTTCAAGACCCAGAATTAGCACTTGAAGGGAACAACCTCTCTACTAACCCTAATCGGGTAGGAGTGAATTTCGTCTTGTACCCTATGATCCCAGCTATTCATCCGATCTTATCCTCAAAATGGTAAGCTTATTGAGCAGAGTCAATTGGTCTATTCTCACCGTTTGCAGATCAAAAGATAATCCTGAACAAACAGGAGTTCATAGTTAGCTCAGGATTAAGATCAAGTTACCTAGGTCATCGTTTTGAAATAGTCAGTCTTAAATAGTAAACAGTGTTATAAAGTAAGAGTGACTGGTTTCGTGGTCCGATCTTGTACAAAACTCATTTGCACAGGACACCCCCGCTCCTCATATTCCAACACGCAGGAATTAGGATCACTTCATATATAGCACTTTACAACTCTTTGTAATAACTATAGAGTAGGCCGACCCCAATAGTATTACCAGAATAAGGTACCCAACCTTATTCATATACTATAGATCATTTTGACTATTTACTTGAACCTGATCCACTTGTATGTCTCCACATAAAGTTCAAGTACTTATGTAATAGTCAAGGGACTTAGGTTTATTGGATTCCTAAAAAAACAATATATTCAATAACAACTTTATTGAATTTTCAGAATAAGTTCTACTATTTACAAACCACGAGTTTTAGGACATAAAACCCAACATATACAAGAATATAGTCAATAAGACTGTAGAATTCTTAGTTCTTTATTTTGATGATATCTTGCTCATTAGGAATGAGACAAGTTTCCTTGCTGACGTAAAGAGATGGTTAGCAACAAAATTCCAAATGAAATATTTGGGTGATGCTCAATACGTTCTAGGAATACAGATCTTTCGGAATCGAAAGAATAAAACTCTAGCACTATCTCAGGCATCTTATATTGACAAAATGTTGTCAAAATATAATATGCAAAATTCCAAAAAAAAGATGTTACATTTTAGATATGGAATTCATTTGTCAAAGGAACAGTGTCCTAAGACACCTCAAGATGTTGAGGAAATGACAAGAATTCCATACGCATGTACAGTTGGGAGTTTGATGTACGCAATGTTATGTACATGTCCTAACATATGCTTTGCAGTTGAAATCGTCAACAGGTTCCAATCCAATCCAGGACACAGTCATTGGATTGCTGTAAAAAACATCCTCAAGTATCTAAGGAGAACGAGGGACTATATGCTTGTGTATGGACCTAAGGATTTGATCCTTACAGGATACACTGATTCTTATTTCCAGACTGACATAGATTCCAGGAAATCTACTCCAGGATCAATTTTCACTCTCAATGGAGGAGTATAGTTTGGAAAAGCATTAAGAAAAGTTGTATCGCTGACTCCACAATAGAAGCAGAATACGTGGCTGCATGTGAAGTTGCTAAAGAAGAAGTATGGCTATGCAAATTCTTGGCTAATTTGGAAGTAGTTCCAGATATGCACCTACCTATCACACTATATTGTGACAACGGTGGAGTTTTTGCCAACTCGAAAGAACCAAGGAGTCACAAACGTGGAAAACATATTGAGAGAAAGTACCATCTCATCAGAGAGATCGTATGAGGAGATGTAATCGTCACAAAGATAGCCTCTGAAGACAACCTTGCTGATCCATTTACAAAGGTCCTCTCAGCTAAAGTGTTCAAGGGACACTTGGTTCGACTAGGACTCCAAGTAGTGTAATCTAGGGCAAGTGGAAGAATATCTATGGTATTAAAGATGCCCTAGTTTATTGTATTTTTCTTTTATGTTTCTCAACATTGTATTGTATATATTTGTTCTCACTGGAGTTTTAGTCCAAGTGGGAGATTGTTGGGAATGTCCTAGAACTTGTTGTTTGTGTTAAACATTTTATTCATTAATAAAATATTATTGAGTATTTTATTCAATAAAGTTGTTGATTTTGCATTCTATTATGAAAATCTAATAAACATATCCATGACTATAGTGTGAATACTTTAACTTTATGTGGTGACATAAACAGGATCAAGTTAATAGTATATAACCTAAATGGTCTAATAAGTATATAGATGAAATTGGGTATCTCATCCTGATAACACTATTGATGCGGCCCATTTTGTAGGTAATACAAATGATGTGATCCACAAATCCTTCATGTGGAAATATGTGAGTGGGGGCATCCTATGTAATGAGTTTGCATATAGACTGGACCACGAAAATAGTCACTTTTCTTTATAACGGTCGTTTACTGTTAAAACTAACTATTTCATTATTAAGTAACCTAGGATAACTGGATCTTAATAATGAGCTAGCTATGAACTCCTATTTGTTCAGGATTATCCTTTGATCTGCATGGGTGAGAGTAGTCCAACAACACTGCTCAATAAGCCTTCCATTTTGGGGATAAGACCAGATGAATAGCTAGGGACATAGCCCTACAAGATGGAATTCTCTCCTACCTAGGGTTAGCAGATAGGTTGTTTTCTTAAGTACTGATTACAGGTCTTGAACAATCAGGGCCTCACCTTTTCATGATAGAGAAAGAACTTGATTCATAAGTATTATGAATCAAAATTGTTCATTAGAAGGTCAGTAGGAACATTAGGAATGAGATGTATTCAAGGGTAAAACGGTGATCTTGACCCAACTGTGATTACGAACGACTTATGAAGGATCAACTTACTGATTATGGTTATATCAAGTGGACATAATATATCTTAGTGAGGGGAGTTCAACTATGGGCTTTAGTGGAGTGACCCATTAGTTGACGAATGGGGGTTAATTCGGTATAGTGAGTTTAGCCAATTAAACTTGGATTGTTGGAGCCCATGATCTGTAGGTCCGCGAGGTCCCCCTATTAGCTCGTAAATGGATTAGCAATAAATAAAGAATATTGGAGTGGAATTGAGACATGCATTCAAAGAGTTTTTATAGAAAAATTTGGGCTGAAGAAATTGTTCTTCAAGTGGGTTGTAGTAGTGAGCTTCTCTCCAAGTTTCTTTTCGTTCAAGTTGTTCTTAAGTCCTACAACTCATTCTAAAGCTCCAAGAGTATAGTGGGGAAGATTTTGAGGTGGTTCACAACAAATATCGGAGAAGATCACAGCTAAGAATCAAGTTCTAAAGGAGTTCTATAAAGGTATGACTTCAAACCCTCTTATGTTAGATGAGCATGTTGTAGTTACTGCCAAAATTAATGAATTAGTGTGCTTATTGATCCTTGTTACTTCCACTACATGTTGATATACTCTTACATATAGTTGTGTTCCCAACTCTCTAACTAGACAATCTTCAAAATGGCAAGCATATTAAGTCGGCGAAACTGACCATTCTCACTCATGCAAATCAAAGGACCACCTTCAAAGGCATAAGTTCAAAACTCATTTAGGATTCAGGTCAAGTCACATATGGTCATCTTGGTGAAATGTAAGTCTTTTCTAAAAACGGTGTTATATAGAGTGACTATTCATTTTGTGGTCCGATCTTATAAAAACTGATGAAAACAAAAATCTTGAATCAAATATTTGAGAGAAATTTTATTATTTGTGAATGAGAAGTGGAAACAAGCTTCCCTTAAATAGACTCAATGGATAAAGGTCTATCCACACCTAACTTCCTAACTAACTAAACCTATGCCCCTTAAATAGACCCAAGAGGGAAGGGTTGGATTACACCTAGACTAAAATTAATTCATGATATTAAAAGTCAATTTAACACATGGATATTTTTCCCAAAATGCCCCTCTATCAAACTTCCTCCCCCTCCCCCTACAAAGACTAACTCGTCTCGAGTTATGTTGCTAGTTGGAACTCGTCAAGAGCATAGTAGGGAGTTAGATCAGATACCTTGAAAGTAGAACTGATATTCATTGACGTTGGTAAATCAAGTTGGTATGCATTCTCTTCAATCCTGTCGACAATCTTAAAGGGACCAAGTTTTTTGTTGGAGAGCTCGTTGTGAACGCCTACTAGATGTGTAAATTTTTTTAGGAAAGCCATTACTAGATCTTCTAATTGGAAAGTTTGGAGTATCTTGTGCTCATCAGCTTTGACTTTGTAAGATGTATTTGCTTTTTCTAGGCGATCTATCACTTCTTGATGTAATTATTTGATTCGTTCCACCATGTGTTCTACTTCTGCACTAAGATCAACTAAAGATGGAAGATTAGTGAGATCAAAAGTGAGACGGGGAAGTTTGGTATAGACTACCTCAAATGGACACTTTCCTGTTGATTTGTTTTGCATATTATTGTAAGCAAATTCTGCTTGAGCAAGCTAGGTATCCCATAGTCGTGGTTTGTCACTTGAAAGGCATCGAAAGAGATTTCCAACTGTTCTATTAGTCAACTCAATTTGGCCATCGAAGGAGATTTCCCGGGAAAATTAAAGTCACGTTGGTCCGGACCATTCGTAATTAAATAGGTATTTCCGCATGGCACGGTTGAATTATCAAATGATGATGGAACCAACATATTCAAAGTTAATAGGCAGCGAGTAAAGGAGTATCATGGAGAAGGATGGCATCGCCAAGTTGACTCCATGGAACTCAAGAATTTTGAATAAAGAAGGAAGTAGGAGGTCCCTACATTATCAGACGATCGCAATCCATCAGGGACGCAAGTTTTGGGAATCATGGAATCTTCAATTCTTCTCTACCACTCAGAATTTTCACTATATCTTCACTATATCTTTTCAGTCCTTATCTATTCTTACTCTTATTATTATTTTAAAATAAAATGGAGATTGCGATAAAGAATTTTGTTTTGTTTAAAATTATTTGACCCTCTCTCTGTTTTTCTTGTAATGATCGAGGCATTGGATTGTGGAGATGATGCACGAAGAAGCAATTTATTTTATTCCATCACCGCAATCCAAAGAAGATAGATCACCGCAAAGATGGATGCGTCAATATACAATGCGGGCGACAATGCAGATTTAGGGGTGTATTCTTCCTTATCTCTATTTCAAATTTTGCACTATTGCATCGCATCTTAGTTTTAAAAGTTTTATCACCGCATCCTCTTTGATTACCACAATCATTTGACATGGATAAATTTAGTAAGTTACCACATTTTGTCTCTTTGCCAATTATGATTTCAATGATGAAAAATATGCTTCTATGTCTTACATATATACTAGAGTCAACTTAACTTTAAGATAGTCACCTCATGAAATATTTCTAGAAGTTAGGGGTTTCCTAGCTTTCTTTTAAACTCTCTTTACGAAGCTTTCTAAGAACATCGTATGACTTCTTTCAATCTTCTGGCAATGAGGATATTGCCGCATTTTAAATTTGGGGGTGAGGTATTTATTTTCAACCTTGCTATTTTGAAGAAAAAAAAAAGAAAGAGGAAGATTTTGAGAATAACAACTCTACTGTCAACGCAATGGGAAACCTATGTTGATAAGAGTTAAGTTGTGAAAGGCACTTACCCGTAGTTGGATGTCCGTATGACACACGTGGGGGCAAGCCAAAACGAAAGTAAGTCACCAGGATGAACGCATAAATAAATGACCGCAACTCCGCTGCCAAATAGGTATGAGTTTAGTCTGAGGAAGAGTGCATTGCTCGTAGTTGAATGTCCGCATGACACACATGGAGGCAAGCCAAAACGAAGGCAAGGCACTTGGATCAGCGCAAGGTTAGAAAAAAAATAATAACAATGTCAAGAAATATGCAAGGATAAAACCATTTGACACCCCGATGGAAAATTTTTTTCTCTTTGAAATAAATCATGCGATGTCTCAAAAGTTAGTAAAGTCTTTTTGAAGGTTAAGTTTGCAGTCCCTAGGTTCTTAGAAATATTTTAAGAGGAGACTTGAATAAGACTTAAGGAAACTTTTGTACATAGGATTTGAACGAAGTATCATTGAGAAAACTAGGAAAAGAACATTGCGGTCAACTTGCTAAAGAAAGTCTTTAGCTTATGCTTGAGAACAAGTATTGTTTAAATTTGGGGGTATGATAACGGACAGAAACACACGTGGGGGCAACCCAAATGTATTAGATTCTGTCTAAAAAGCATTAAGTTTATTATATTGCGGCCGCATGCGTTCATCGTATAGGAACAGTTGATTTTTGTATTTTTGTGTAGAAATTGCGTTGACGCAAGGCAGAAATTGGTCGAGCGCAGCATTATTGCAAGGTTTTGTGGTGATTGTGTTCGCAAACATTTGCCCAAGAAGGATTGCCGCAACTTGGTCAGTGCAACATGGTGGCCCATCTGGGTGAAAGGCATAATTAATCACGAAGGGACAGAAAGCTGATGACAATCGAATCCGAATTAAGTTGACAGTCGCTAACGAATAAGTACATTCAGCTTTTCGGTGAAAAATATTCGGCGCATTAGTCAGGAATTAAAGTCATCCCATCTATGCAATCATAAGAGAGAAGCCACCTTTCACCCTGGAAGTTCTATAAATACCAGAGGCATCCTATAGAAAAGAGGTTAAGGAGTTCACTAGTTTACGAATTTAACAGCTCGGCTTGTCTTTGTCCATAGTGTTTTCTTTTTGTTTTAAGGTGGAGCAAGAGAAGAGTAAAGACGCCAGAAATCGCTCAGGGTAACTCGAGAGAGAACCTTGAGGCGTAGAAGCAGAGAGCGGGCCGACTCTCGCGAGAGCAAGAATATCTTTTAAACACGAGTAGAAAAAAAAATAGTGTAAAAGCCTGGGCAGCAAGAGATTGCTACCAGGCTCTTTATTCTATACTTGCATTGTTATTTTGTACATCTTCATATTTATACAATGGAAGTTCTGATTCTACATCTGTTCACTCTCTTAGCACGCATGAGTAGCTAAACTAGTCGAATGGGTTGAGAAGAACTAAGCTAACATGACCTAGGAAGTTCATTGCTTGCGATTGTCCTGCTTTATGTTGTGCTAAATACCCTTTTAGAGCTACTCGAAAGAGAGTCTAAAGAAAGAACCTAATGACTCAAGAAAGCTAGGTTAGAATCTGGACTCGAGAGAGCAAGATTAGAACTTCATAAATAAGAGATAGGGACTTAGAGATAAGCTTTGTTTGTCAACCTGCATCGCATGCATCCTAGAGATGGGAATGATATTATGTGGTCGCCTTATTGTGTGTGTGTCATTTTGTCATCGCATAAATAAGAATAGAAGCTTATGCGTAGGTCCTATAGATTTATCGCATATATCGCATGCGTTCTAACCTTAGAAGCCGTGGCATTCGCACCGAGAGGTGGTTTACTGTTGTATGCATGTTGCATGATTGTATAGCATGAATGCATCATAGGAAATGTTAGCCGAAACTTTTCTCAACTTGTTCACCGCATATTCATCGCATTTCCCGTTTAATAAACTCTTTTCAAACTCTACCGCATTTATTTATTTTTCATCATCGCAAACAACAACCTCAACAACTATTGATTTATTTGGTTACCGCAAAGTTTTCTAAAAATTACCAACGCAACCTATTTTCACAAGTCCCTGAGTTCGACTCTGGACTTACCAGGAAACTCAATGGAGTTTACACTTGGATTCCGCTGAGGAAACTTGAGTGTTCAACGCAATTTCACCATCGCATTTCATCCACATTTCCACATCATAAAATAACGCATCAAGTTTTTGGCGCCGTTGCCGAGGACTTCGACAAAATAGTGTGCTAACGGCAATTTTTCTGATTTCTTTGCAGACTCTCAATCTCTGACGAATTACGACCTGGAGATTGAGAGGACATTCAGACGGAGATTAAGAGATCACCAACAACAACAGTCAGATAAAAGAGATGGCGGAGTAGCCTGGAAACGGAGCATCAAACGAAAACAACGTCATGGCGAATCCAATCCTTCTGGCTAACGATCCCAATAGACCCATTAGGGACTATGCATCACCAAACCTCTATGATTTCTCTCCAAGAACCATAAGGCCTACCCTCGATGGAAGCAGATTCGAAATGAAACCGGTGATGTTGCAGATGATCCAGACTGTAGGACAATTCGGAGGACGGCGTGGCGAGGACCCGTATGCCCACCTCCGAAGCTTTATTGAAATCTGCAATACTTTTGTGTTCCCAAACATCTCTGCCGAAGAAGTTCGACTAACTTTATTCCAATTTTCTCTTTGTGATCAGGTAAGGAAATGGGTGTATTCTCTCGAGCTGGGAGAGATCACTTCATGGGAACATGTCGTAGAGAAATTTATGAAGAAATATTTTCTGCCTACTGAGAACACTAGACGAAGGAAACTCATAACAAATTTTGAACAAGACATGGACGAATTTCTCAGTGATGCCTGGGCGAGGTTTAAAAGGTTAGTCGGGGACTGTCCACACAATGGTTTGCCAAACTGCCTTCAGATGGAAATCTCTTATCATGGTTTGAATCCCGACTCGCAGACCGCTACCAATGCGGCAGCCGCTAGTGGTCTCTTGATAAAGTGTATGACGAGGCTAAGAATATCTTGGATCGCATCTCTAAGAACCACGAAGATTGGAGGGAGAGTGATAAGAGACTGAGAATTAAGGATAACAACGCAAGTATTACTTCACTACAGAATCAGATGACCGCAATGATGAACTTAATTCAGGGAATTGTGATCAGCAGTCCAACACCACAAAATGGGCAAATCAACGCAATTAGTCAAAACACCGCAAGGTGTGCAACTTGCAGTGATGGGCACGCAATGGAAGAATGCCCACAGAATCCTCAGTCTATTTACTTTGTGAAAAACAATCCCTTTTCGAATACCTACAACCTCGAGTGGAGAAACCACCCCAATTTTACATGGAAGAATCAGCAGTAGAATTTCCAACCTATGGCACAGAAAAAAGGGCCACCAGGATTCTTCCCACGCAACAATAGTCAGACAAGCAATCAAGCAAGTAGCTCGCAACCATCGCAATCTTCCTCCATGGAAAGCCTATTGAAGCAATATATAGACAAAAATGAAATGGTGCTTCAAAATCAGGCTACGTCCATCCGCAATCTAAAATTACAGATGGGCCAGATTGCAAGTGAGCTAAAGAACAGACTGCAAGGGACTTTGCCGAGTTCAACAGAACTCCCACACAACCCAGGGGGATCAGGTAAAGAGCAATGTCAGGTTGTGACATTACAAAGTGGGAAAATTATGGAGAGAGAAAAGAAGGAGCTTAGTCGGACAGCTCCCATTGCGGCAGAACCAGAAGTTACAGTGACGCAAGAAGAAGAAGGAGAAAAAGAAGCAATAGAGTTAGAGGTTGCGTCGACTTCAAAGGCAACTGAAACGGGGACCGTGAGAGTGCAGTTACCATTTTCCCGCAGAGACTAAGAAAGAAAAAGAATGAAGAGGTATAGTACCAATGCTTTTTGTCTATGTTAAAACAATTACATATTAATATTCCATTCAGTGAAGCGATTGAGGAAATGCCTGCCTACGCAAAGTTTCGGAAGGACATGGTAACCAAGAAAGGGGGAGCTGGTAAGTTTGCCACGGTGGCTTTAACGCAAGGTTTGAAATCAATCATTCCACCGAAGATGAGCGATCCTGGGAGCTTTACTATACCTTGCTCCTTAGGAGGACTGTACATCAGGCAAGTCTTGTGTGACCTTGGAGCCAGTAACAATTTGATGCCTCTGCCGATCTTTAAACAGCTGAATGTAGGGCAACTTGTACCCACAATCGTGACTCTCCAATTGGCAGATCGATCTCTGGTGCACCCAGAGGGAAAGGTGAAGGACGTGTTGATCACCATTGACAAATTTATTCTACCAACCGACTTCATCATCTTGGATTACGAGGCCAACAAAAATGTGCCCATCATCTTGGGGCGACCATTTTTATCAACAGGTCGCGCCCAGATCGATGTGCATAAAAGGGAGATCACTTTGAGCATCAATGGACAAAAGCTTAAGTTCAACATAATTCGTGCCATGAAGTTTCCTGACAAAGAAGACCTTCATGACTCAGATGACGACAGAATTTGATTGAAGAAGAAAAGTTTGATGAAGAGAATGAAGAAGAGGATGCAAACGCATCCGTTGCTGCCTGTAATGCAATCATAACAAAAACAAGCAAGGAAAAAGAGATGATTGCAAACCAAGAAGAAGAGCCAACAGAAAAACAACATAACCATCCCTAGTAGAACAACCAACACTGGAATTAAAGACCCTACCGAATCATTTAAAGTACGCATTTTTTGGGGTAGAATGAGAAGCTACCATTTATTATTTCCTCTGTGCTTAACGAAGACCAAGAGAATGCGTTGATGAGCATTCTGAGGAAACATGTGCGAGCAATTGGCTAGACGCTCGCCGACATTCAAGGAATTAGCCCAGTGTACTGTATGTACCGCATTCGTCTTGAAGAGAACCATAAGGCAACGATCAAACATCAACGCAGACTCAAACCTGCAAAGAAAGAGGTCATTAAAAAGGAGATCATCAAATGGTTAGATGCGGGCATTTTTTATCCTATAACAGATAGCAGTGGGTCAGCCCCGTGCAGTGTGTGCCGAAAAAGGGTGGCATGACAGTAGTCCCAAACGAAAACAACGAACTAATTCCACAAAGGACCATCACTGGGTGGCGCATTTGCATGAACTACCGCAAGCAAAATACGGCCACAAAGAAGATCATTTCCCGCTACGTTCATTGATCAAATGCTAGACCGTCTAGTTGGAAATGACTTTTACTGCTTTCTGGATAGTTATGCCAAGTACAACCAGATTATGATAGCTTCAGAAGACCAAGACAATACCACATTCACCTGCCCATATGGAACCTTTGCTTATAAACGCATGCCATTCGGTCTCTGCAATGCGCCAAGCACGTTCCAAAGGTGCATGATGGCCATCTTTTCAGAATATCTTGAGGACTCTGTCGAAATCTTTATGGACGACTTCTCTGTTTATGGGAACACTTATGAAGTCACTCTAGCCAACTTGGAGAAGATACTGAAAAGATGCGAATAGACAAATCTGGTGCTTAACTAGGAAAAATGCCATTTCATGGTAAAGAAAGGCATAGTGTTGAGGCACAAGGTTTCCCAGAACGGGTTGAAAGTGGATAAAGCAAAAATCGAAGCAATTGAAAAACTTCTACCTCCAACAAGCGTGAAGGTTGTACAAAGTTTCTTGGGGCACGCTGGATTCTACAGACGCTTTGTCAAAGATTTTTCGAAAATAGCACGACCACTGAGTGCGTTATTGGAGGCTGATAGAAAATTTGATTTTGACAACAACTGCCTCAATGAATCCAGAGTATTGAAGAATGCGCTGATTACCACACTTGTATTGATTGCACCGGACTAGACACTTCCTTTTGAAATAATGTGCGATGCAAGTGGGTATACGATGGGAGCAGCTTTGGCACAGAAGAGAAAAACAATCTTGCATCCCATTGCATATACGAGTAAAACATTAAATCCTGCTCAGATAAATTATACCACCACAGAGAAAGAGCTTCTGGCGGTAATTTTTGCATTGGAAAAATTTTGAGCATATCTGCTAGGGACAAAGGTACTCATCCATACTGATCTTTCGGCAATAAAGTACTTAATGACAACGAAGGACGCAAAGCCGAGGTTGATCAGATGAGTTCTCCTCCTTCAAGAATTTGACATAGAAATAATTGACCGGAAGAGGACAGAGAACCAAATTGCGGATCATTTGTCTAGATTGGAAAACCTTGAAGTTGACCGCAATGAATTAGAGGTAGGTGTGGTGTTCCCGGATGAGTAGCTGTTCCATATTGAAGAATTACCTTGGTACGCTGACATAGTCAACTATCTGGTTTGCGGACAATTTTCTGAAGATTATACCTACCACCAACAGAGAAAGCTCAAACATGAATGCAAACATTATTATTGGGATGAGCCAAATCTGTATAAAAAGGGGGCAGACTAGATTCTGCGACTATGCGTTCCAAATGCTACTCAACAACGCATATTATCGCAATGTCACGACTCACCATATGTTGGGCACTTGAAAGACAGCGCACCGTAGCCAAGGTTTTACAGAGTGGATTCTTTTGGCCTACACTGTTTAAGGATGCAGCTAACTATGCCATGAAGTGTGATCGGTGCCAACACACAGATAACATTTCATGGAAACATGCAATGCCGATGAACACCATCTTGGAGCTTGAATTGTTTGACGTATGGGGTATTGATTTCATGGGACTATTCCCTCCCTCGAATGGTAAACATTATATTTTATTAGCCGTTGATTATGTATCCAAGTGGGTAGAGGCAGTGGCGTGTGCCACAAGTGATGCGGTGGTAGTCTCTCAATTCCTAAAGAAGAATATTTTCACTCGTTTTGGCACTCACCGTGCCATGATAAGTGATGAGGGGGCACACTTTGTCAATCGTACTGTTAAGGAGCTGCTGTGCAAATACAACATTCTCCACAAAGTGGCCACCGAATATCATCCGCAGACAAATGGTCAGGCTGAGGTGTCCAATCAAGAAATTAAGCTGATACTTGAGAAGGTAGTAAGGCCTTCACGAAAAGATTGGGCAACAAAGCTTGACGATGCATTGTGGGCATACCAGACTGCATTTAAAACACCCATAAGTATGTCCCCATATGCGTTAGTATTCGGTAAGGCATGTTATTTGCCTCTGAAGCTGGAATATAAGGCATTATGGGCAATAAAGAAGCTGAATTTTGATTTGAAGATAGCAAGAGAAGCGCGTAAAATACAACTGGTCGAGCTAGAAGAATGGAGGATTAACACATATGAGAACGCAAAGATTTACAAGGAATGCACCAAGCGCTGACACGACAAGCACATATGCGGTAAAAACCTCCAAGTCGAGTAGAGGGTCTTACTATTCAACTCACGCCTACGGCTCTTCCCAGGAAAATTAAAGTCATGTTGGTCCGGACCATTCGTAATTACACGGGTATTTCCTCATGGCGCGATTGAATTATCAAATGATGACGGAACCAACATATTCAAAGTTAATGGGCAGCGAGTAAAGGCGTATCATGGAGAAGGCTGGCATCGCCAAGTCGACTCCGTGGAACTCAAGAACTTTGAATAAAAAAGGAAGTAGGAGGTCCCTACGTTATCAGACGATCGCAATCCATCAGGGATGCAAGTTTTGGGAATCATGGAATCTTCAATTCTTCTCTACCACACAGAATTTTCACTATATCTTCACTATATCTTTTCAGTCTTTATCTATTCTTACTCTTATTATTATTTTAAAAAAAATGGAGATTGCGATAAAGAATTTTGTTTCGTTTAAAATTATTTGACCCTCTCTCTGTTTTTTTTTCAACGATCGAGGAGCTGGATTGCTAGATGATGCACGAAGAAGTAATTTATTTTATTCCGTCACCGCAATCCAAAGAAGATAGATCGTCACAAAGATGGATGCGTCAATATACAATGCGGGCGACAGCGCAGATTTGGGGGTGTATTCTTCCTTATCTCTATTTCAAATTTTGCACTATCGCATCACATCTTAGTTTTAAAAGTTTTATCACCGCATCCTCTTTGATTACCGCAATCATTTGACATAGATAAATTTAGTAAGTTATCGCATTCTGTCTCTTTGCCAATTATGATTTTAATGATAAAAAATATGCTTCTATATCTTTCATATATTATTAGAGTCAACTTAACTTTAAGATAGTCACCTCATGAAATATTTCTAGAAGTTAGGGGTTTGCTAGCTTTCTTTCAAACTCTCTTTACGAAGCTTTCTAAGAACATCGCATGACTTATTTCAATCTTCTGGCAATGAGGACATTGCCGCATTTTAAATTTGGGGGTGAGGTATTTATTTTCGACCTTGCTATTTTGAAAAAAAAAAAAAAAAAAGGAAGATTTTGAGAATAACAACTCCACTGTCAACGCAATGGGAAACCTAGGTTGATAAGAGTTAAGTTGTGAAAGGCACTTACCCGTAGTTGGATGTCCATATGACACATGTGGGGGCAAGCCAAAACGAAAGTAAGTTACCAGAATCAACGTATAAATAAATGACCGCAACTTCGTTGTCAAGTAGGTATAAGTTTAGTCTGAGGAAAAGTGCATTGCTCATAGTTGGATGTCCACATGACACACGTGGGGGCAAGCCAAAACGAAGGCAAGGCACTTGGATCAGCGTAAGGTCAGAAAAAAAAACAATAACAATGTCAAGAAATATGCAAGGATAAAACCATTTAACACCCTGGTGGAAAAAAATTTTCTCTTTGAAATAAATCATGCGATGTCCCGGAAGTTAGTAAAGTATTTTTGAAGGTTAAGTTTGCGGTCCCTAGGTCTTGGAAATATTTTAAGAGGAGACTTGAATAAGACTTAAGGAAACTTTGGTACATAGGATTTGAACGAAGTATCCTTGAGAAATCTAGGAAAAGAACATTGTGGTCGACTTGCTAAAAGAAGTCTTTAGCTTATGCTTGAGGACAAGTATTGTTTAAATTTGGGGGTGTGATAATGGGTAGGAATGCACGTTATCATAGTGCTACGTTCTTAAACAATGCTGGCTTGCGTTGATAAAATGTGTTAGATTGCGTCCAAAAAGCATTAAGTTTATTATATTGTGGTTGCATGCATTCATCGCATAGAAACAGTTGATTTTTGTATTTTTGTGCAGAAATTGCGTTAATGCAAGGCAAAAATTGCGATAATAGGAAATCATTGGTCGAGTGCAGCATTACGGCAAGGCTTTGTGGTGATTGTGTTCACAAACATTTGTCCAAGAAGGATTGCCGCAACTTGGTCAGCACAACATGGTGGGCACATCTGGGTGAAAGGCATAATTAATCACGATGGGACAGAAAGCTAATGAAAGTCGAATCCGAATTAAGTTGACAGCTGCTAACGAACAAGTACATTCAGCTTTTCGGTGACAAATATTCGATGTATCAGTCAGGAATTAAAGCCATCTCATCTGTGCAATCATAAGAGAGAAGCCACTTTTCACCCGGGAAGTTCTATAAATACCAGAGGCATCCTTCAGAAAAGAGGTTAACGAGTTCACCAGTTTACAAATTTAACAGCTCAGCTCGTCTTTGTCCATAGTTTTTCCTTTTTATTTTAAGGCGAAGAAAGAGAAGAGTAAAGACGCCGAAAATTACTCAGGGCAACTCGAGAGAGAACTTTAAGGCATATAAGTAGAGAGCGGGCCGACTCTCGCGAGAGTGAGATTATCTTTTGAACACAAGTAGAAAAAAATAGTGTAAAAGCCTGTACAGCAAGAAATTGCTACCAGGCTCTTTATTCTATACCTGCATTGTTATTTTATACATCTTCATATTTATAGAATGGAAGTTCTGATTCTACATCTGTTCACTCTCTTAACACCTAGGAAGTTCATTAGTTGCGATTGTCCTGCTTTATGCTGTGCCAAATACCCCTTTAGAGCTACTTGAGAGAGAGTTTAAAGAAAGAACCTAATGACTTGAGAAATTTACGTTAGAATCTGGACTTGAGAGAGCAAGATTAGAACTGCATAAACAAGAGATAGGGACTTAGAGATAAGCTTTGTTTGTCAACCTGCATCGCATGCATCCTAGAGATGGGAATGATATTATGTGGTCGCCTTATTGTGTGTGTGTCATTTTGTCATCGCATAAATAAGAATAAAGGCTTATGTGTAGGTCCTATTGACTTATCGCATATATCGCATGCGTTCTAGCCTTAGAAGCCGTGGCATTCGCACCAAGAGGTGGTTTACTGTTGTATGCATGTTACATGATCGCATATCATGAACGCATCCTAGGAAGTGTTAGCCGAAACTTTTCTCAACCCGTTCACCGCATACTCATCGCATTTCCCGTTTAATCAACACTTTTCAAACTCTGCCGCATTTATTTATTTTTCATCACCGCAAACAATAAGTCATCAACTATTGATTTATTTGGTTACTGCAAAGTTTTCTAAAAATTACCAACGCAACCTTTTTTCACAAGTCCCTGAGTTCAACCTTGGACTTACCAGGAAACTCAGTGGAGTTTACACTTGGATTCCGCTAAGGAAACTTGAGTGCTCAACGCAATTTTCACCATTGCATTTCACCCACATTTCCACATCATAAAATAACGCATCAATTATTTTGAGCTTGTTTGAGTCTACTTCAATTCCTTTTCCACACAATGAACCCTAAAAAGGAGATGGTATTTGTCATAAATGCACACTTCTTAAAGTTTATATATAGGGAATTATGAGCTAAAATGGAAAATACTTCCTTGAGGTGTAAGAGGTGGTCCTTGGTCGATTTACTGTAAATCAAGATATCGTCGAAGTAGACCACCACATATTTGTTGATAGTGGGAGGAATAATTAGTTCATCAAATGCATAAACATGCTAGGAGCGTTTGATAGCCCAAATGGCATTACTAACCATTGGAAGAAACCTTCATTGGTCTTAAATGTTGTTTTCCATTCGTTTCCTTGCTGGATTCGGATTTCATGGTATTCACTAGAAAGGTTGATTTTTGAAAAAATCTGAGATCCTAGTAATTGGTTAAGTAAATTTGAAATTCGAGATATGGAAAAACGATATTTAATGGTTATTTTATTGATTGCATAGCTGTCAATACATAAATGCCATGAACCATCTTTCTTAGGGGCTAAAAGAGCTAGAATGACGCAAGGACTAAGGCTAGGCTGAATATGTTTTTTATATAACTGATCTTGAATTATCTCTTGAAGAACTTGTGGGAAAGGATCATTTTATAATACGGAAGATGAGGTAATGTTCAGCTAGGTATGAAGTCTATATTGTGTTGAATATCTCAAAGTGGTGGTAAGTCTTTTGTTGGGATGTGAGGGTAGGAAAGTTGTCTAGAAGTTGTTGCACCCTACTGTTTACAGGGATGGCACAATAGGTGAATTCTTTTCCTTGATAAGAAGAGCCATACAAAAGGCAGATACATATGACTTCACATTCAAATCTTTCTCCTTTCTTGGCATCATCCCATCCTTAGTTGTGAGTATTATTCATTCTTACATTTAAAATGTAATTAAAAAAGAAAATAAAAAAAAAGATAAGCAAATCGTGGATCGGGTCCACGAGTTTGCATCTGAACGGTCAACCAGCCAGTCGACATGGTGCTAACTGGATTAAACAGTACTCGTGTACTGCATGTGTAATGGCCTTTTTATTAGAAAGAATAGTAAATAAGTGTCCCTTTTTCTTAGTTTGAGGTGAGCTTGAAAAGGTTAAGATATTTCTATTGAATGATAGAAAGAGAATTTTCTTCCCCATCCAATCAAATTCCATTGTATTATCACTTCCTTCATGAATTGTTTGGTTGTCATATTGCCACGGTCTACCTAAGAGAATATGGCAAGCGTTTATGTCTAGGACATCACAAATTATTTGATCCTTATAATAGTTCCCAACAGGTAAAGGGACCATGCAAATTTGGTTTACTAGGAATTCTTCGTCCTTTTTTATCCAACTCACTTTATATTAGTTAGAATGATTATCAACTTTAAGTTTTAAAGCCCAAACCAACTTTTTAGACACTAGATTTTCATTACTGCCTCTATCCACGATGATTGTGCATACTTTGCCATTAATAGTGCACTTTGTTCGAAAAAGTGCATGTCTCTGAGCATGAGAATCTAAAGTAGGGGTAAGTAAAGTACGTTGTACCACATGTGGAAGTTCATCCCCTTCATCTAAGTTAATTGGAGATCATCCTCCTACTCTTCATCTTCTTGGTTGGATTCTTGGTTTTATTGAATTGTTAAATTCCTATGTTGAGGACAATCATTACAAAGATGACCTTGTTGACCACATCTAAATTATTTACCAAGGTTAGGTCTATTGTAAGGATTCAAATTTTTAGATGTATTAAAATTGGTACTCCCTTCATTGTCTTGCTTGGGTTTGGTTGCATCAAGATCCTTTGGTTTGGAGGTAGGAGGATTAACATCTGAAGAAGATTTGAAGTTGTCTTATGGTTGTCTTTTCCCTTGAGATGAAGCCTTCTCCCAAGTGTTTCTTCTAGATGACCACTGTTTTTGTTTTTGCATTTCATCTTCCTATATGGTGGATGCAATGGACACAACCTTAGACAAATAAGAAATGGGATGTAAATGGAGTTTCTCATTGATTTCAATTCAAAGACCATCAATGTATCGAGCAATTGCGGATTCTTGTTCTCACCCAAATTATTTCTTACACTAAGTCATTGAAACTCTTCCGTGTAGTTTTCCACATTGCGAATACCTTGCTTACAATGTTGAAATTGTTCATAAAGCAATCTTTCATGGTGAACGAGTAAGAATCTTTTCTTCATTAATCAAAGAATTTTGGGCCAGCTTCGAATCGGGGCCTTGCCGTACAGTTTTATATTAGATTGGATTTTATCCCACCAAGAAGATGCCATACTCTTCAATTTAAGGCTTACCAATTTCACCTTTTTATCATCCGAAGTTCCTATATAATAAAAACAAAAACAAGTTCTCAACGCTCTTTACCCATGATAGCTCTGAAAAGAAGCTATAATTCCTAGCTTACTCAAACTCGTTAGTAGATTTTTTATGTTAATTATCCTATTTTGTAGGTATTGAGCAACCAAGAGGTAGAATCGAGTGTTTGGAGCCAATCAAGGTTAATTTAAAGCTATTTGGAGTCAATTTGAGCATCCGGGCTAATGAGTGAAAATGACCAGCCTACCTTTATTAGCAGCGTCGCAACGTTAGAACAAGCCGAAGCCCAACGCTAGTGCAACGCTATAAGGCAGTAGGCTAAGAAGCAGGGCAGCGTTGCAATGCTACAGACATTCGACAAAAACACCAGCCATCGGACGCACGCCTTTACGCATGTCAGCATCAGGATCAACATTGCGCCTTTACCCTAATGCTCGAAAGCCAGCCGTGTATCGGCGTCGCAATGCTGTTTTTAGTGTTTCGATGCTACGAATATTTTTATAAACTTTCTTCGTTTTACGTCAAATTTTTATGCTAAAAATTATGAAGCCCAAGGAGAGGCCTGGTTTTCTTCCTTCCTCTTTGCATTTTCAGTATCAATAGGTTAGATTAGTTTTATTTTGGGTTGCAATTGACGGATTGGATGGTCTTTCTTGATTTGTTTATGAATTAAGAGGTAACTCTAATTTCTTTTAATAAGAGGTTCTATGTTAATTTTCTTGAAATTTCTTTGATTGAATTTAACGTTCTTAAATTCCATGCTTTCTTTGAATCTTGATCTAGTTTAGATTTGCATTTATGTGTTGGATTGACGAACTTATCATGTTTGCATATCTTTGCTAGTCAATTTCGAGCTCGAGCATTGCTCTAATGTTCGTCAATACTTGAAATCACCCTAGTAGCATAGGATTGAGTGTGAATGCTTAGGTTTATAGGTTGGACTTGGACCTTAGCAATGCATGTTCAACCTAGGTTCAAAGAACACTTTGATTAGTTAATTAGGCTATCTATTAATTAATCAACACAGTGGAATCCTTAATCTTCATGCATGTGATTTTTAACTCTATATGATCGTTGAGAACCCAGTATAATTAAAACACATATAGTTTAGTTAAGGTAGGTTTTCTAATCTTAATTAGTGCCTAGGACGGTTGATTGATTTGGTTTTAATTAGTTGTTGACCTTTGTAGAGACTAGTTAAATTGAATTGATTTAGTCGTTGTGCACGCATAGAATGGAACGTTTGCTTAATTATTGAGCTCCATGATAAAATTTGCATAGAGTTCTCCCTCTTACTCTAGAAATAAGATAGACTCCAATTCTATATTACATTTACCCTTTTGATTTTAATTTCTTGCATGTTTTAAATTTTATATAAACAAAATCCCCCGTTTTTACTGCTTTTCACAGTCAAATTTAGCTTAGGAGAGATTTAATTCTTGGCCACTCTATAGTTCGACCCTGTGTTTTCCATTTGTGCTCCCCAGTATATAAGTAGTAGTCCAGTGATTTTTATAAATATATTCGTTTGATTCGGGCTGGAGTCGAGTTGATGACATCAATCTTCAGGACCAAACAAAATGGCGTCATTGCCGGAGAGACAAGCCAATTAATCACTTTTATTTGAATTTGAAATGTAAACTTTAAAAACCCAAAAATATTTTTTTTCTTTCTTATATCTACTTGTTTTATCATGGCAAATGATATGTATATCTATTATGCGATTTGTGCGAAGCAAACGGCTTAGTAAAGAGAACAAGAGGTAAGAGAATATAATGAGCTTAAAAATCAAATTTCAAAACTAACCTCTCTTATTCAAGTTTTGGCTACTACACAATTGTAAAAGCTTGAGACATGCCAAATATGTTGCTTTCAAGGTCATCCATTTGAAGCATATCTTCGGCCTTCGTGTGGTCCTAAGTGCGATTACTATTCCCCTTGGGAGATTCCTAGTCCAAGCTTGACACGATGTGCTCTTCTTTTGCCAATTCAGGTATGTCATTAGAAGATTTGGTTAGGAAACTTTCTTATAGCTCTAGTGAGTTTGTGTAGGAACCCACCTTTAGTCAACAAGCATTCTACAATTTACAGTAGTATAGCTTCCATTCTAAATCCGAATCTAGAGTTGAGTTTCAAAGTCTAAGTGACTTCGTTGCTCAGATCACTGAATCAATTGGGAGACTTGAAGAGTCCTTGTTGCAATCTTCTGAAACTACCGAGCTGAGCATGGACGTGGCTGACATCGATTGTCAAGTTGAGCAACTGGTTCCTCAGAGTGACGATCAAGGTAAGACTTTGGATTTTATAATGTGTGAACTTGCTAATAATTCTTCTCAGTATGCACAGGATTCTATTGAGTCTCACTTGGAGACTCAAGCCCCCGTGCTTGTTGAGGCTGGTCCTTGTTCCTCAGCTTGTACATCTCGTGCTCGCTAAAGAACCGTCCATCCCATCGTTCATACCACTAAAGTTGAGTTCGTGGAGAAATTTTATCCTTTAAGTGATGATGACGATGTTCATTCTCTGCCATGTCTAGAACAACTTAGTAAGGTTAAGTATGAGCCCCTGCCTCACTTCGAGGAGTTTCAGGTAAAAGAGTTAGAGGCTTCCAAGCCTCAATTTGTTCTTTCGCCCGACATTTCTTACATTTTTTTTAATATTGCTCATCTTTACCTTGCGAGCCAGAGTTAGTTGAGTCAGTTGAGTCAGAATCTTTATTTTCAAGAGAGTCAACCCTTGAGTCTTTTATTTTATTTTTTTCTCTTTTATAAATCTAAAAATACAAAATCCGACATGTCTAGTTCTTTTCAAAAGATGGAAACCCCTATAGCCTTACCGAGTTATATCAACTCATCCAAGAAAGAAACCAGAGAAATATGAGAATTTCTTTGTGTCTTGATACAGTATAGGTCACATTGTGCAATCGACGTTAAAATCTGCTCTTCCTGGAGGCAACCAAGTGATAAATTTTAATTACTTTCTAGGAGTAAAATTTAAACTAACTTCTTTTTATGTATAGTTTTCTTTTGTTTGTTTTTTTTTTCCTTTGTTTTTCTTCTTTTTTTGTTCTCTCTAAAGCCTAATAAGAAAGAAAACCAAATTGAATTGAGCATTAACCCAACCATCACCCCATGCACGATAATGTTATCAAGGGAGGTTTTTCTGTTCTCTTTGTACCTTTTTATTTTAAGAGCTTCATTTAGAGATACATTGGGGACAATGTATCATTTTAAGTTGGGGGTGGGGTACTTGTTGGGTAGTTTAGTTTTAGTTTTTATATGATCTACAGTTCTTGAGCGTTGTCCTCAAACAATATTTCTTGATTGATGATATGAGCTTTGAATGTTTGCTTGCTCTGTTGCTTGGTTGTTATGATGAGTAGTTTATGACACACTCATATTGTGATTGAATTTGCATGAAATAATGTTAGGAAAGCATAATCATGAATTTTAGCCCAATTTTTTTATAAAAAGAATATTATCTCTCATGCATCTTTAAGTCATTGTTCTTGCAACATTAAAGTCTTGTGTGCTTAGAATTGCGTTATTTAGTTCATATTTCTGTTGTCACCACGAAATTCCTACCTTTGACTTAGGAGTAACCCTACTTATTTTAGAGAAAAACTAGTCAAAGTGGATAAAATAGGGTCTAGTTGCTTGAATTAAAAAAAAGAATAAAAACAAATTAGTTGCTTGAGAAAAAAAAAGGCAAATATATAAAAAAAAATTGAGGCAAAAGCTAGCTTGCCTACAAAAAAAAAAAATAGTGTGTGTGTGCATGGATAGAGATGAAAAGAACCACCTCCATCGTGTCTAGTTAGGACCTCGAGAGAAAAGAGTGGTTAGGTTCCTGACAGTTGAGTGTGAAAGCTAGTCCTCTAGGTAAAAGAAATGTCTTTTACGTTTTGTGTGCATGAGTTTAGGCACCCTTGTCTAGTATTGCCCTTTTTTGCAAGTTAGGTATGTTCAAGGTTGATAACCGAGCCAGATTAGGGGAAAACAAATTAAGAACTTTATAAAACCTAGAAGGTTATGCAAGCTTAACTAGCAAAACTCTAGGCTCACTCATGCATGAATAGATTTAGAATCATTCTTAAAAATATACTTCATTAATTAATTGTACTCGAATTTCATTATTGATTGCAAATTTCATCCTAGTTGACTGTTGAGACCAGAGTAAAAACTAATCATAATTTTAGAGATAGCATGATATTTTTTAATAAATTTTTGTTTGAATGTGTGTTTCTACCTTGCTCGAGACGAGCAAGAATTAAGTTGGGGGTGTTTGATAGTTCTCAAAAGGAGCTATAATTCCTAGCATAACTGAAGCTCGTTAGTAAAATTTCAATGTGAATTATCCTATTTTGTGGGTATTGAGCAACTAAGAGGTAGAACCGAGTGTTTGGAGTCAATAATGATTAATTTGAAGCAATTTGGAGTCAATTTAAGCATCCGGGCTTCAAATGAGTGAAAATGACCAACCTGCCTTTGTTATGAAGGATCTCATATCTAAGAGTTCCATGAGCGCATTTGGATCACTCCGATCTCACCGTGACCGAAATACATATTATACATTCAATATACAGTTATGCAACAAATACTAATTATCGGCATGCTAAGAACAAGATAAATAACAAGGGAAAAAGTTCCATACTAGTTAAAGACGGTCTTCAAAACTTTGGAACTCAACGTAGTGGAAACCTCCACGCGATCTACCAACACCCAGCAGCAGCGTCGACAACAGCAGCACGAACAACGCACGAACACGAACGTCGTGGGGACGACACCACCATTAAGGAGCCCCGGGTATTCTCAGAGTGAAACCCAAAGGATGGTCTTTGGTGAATTTGGTAGAGGAAGGAGGAAACACAAATCGTGTAGGCGATAAGCAAGTGGGAGGGAAAAAGACGCTATTGCATAACAGAATGCTTATCGTTTAGCAGGAGTTACATGATAGTGTAGATTTTACTGAACGATCGTTTAGGAAAAGGTATACGATCGTTTAGCAAAATACGACACTATACGATCGTTTAGAGAAGCTATCCGATTGTGTAGAAACAATGTGTGATTGTTTAGGCACGAGGCAACTATCGTATAGGCTTTTGAAAAAACTTAAGCGGTCGTTTTCTTTCACCAACGCGCGCTCTCACTTTCTTTTGGACGATTACGATGGGCTCTTAAAAAATGAAACAATTTCATCTTTATTTTATCGGTTACAATAACCGACTCATTCCCACTAACCCACGTCCAAACGTGAAAATTGGCTTAATTATCATATAATTAACCACTGATTCCTCTAATGAATAATACAACATAGTCCAACTATGTGTGAACACCTCTCGGGCCAAGAGAATGTGTGTGGCATCACATCGTTCAAGCCCCGGAATCAACCCTGGGGAGCTATCTATCTGCTTACCCTTGTCTCGAGGAAGGAGTGAGTTCTATCTTGTGTAGCTGAGTTCCCAGCTCCTAAATAAGACGAATCCCTAAAATGGTAGGTTTGAATCGGCGACCTGGCCACTCGCACCCATACAAATCAAAGGACCGCCCTCAATGGTAGGAGTTCCTAACTCACTCGGGATTGAGGTCATGTTACCTATGGTCATCCTAATGAAGTGAAGTCTCTGTCACGAATGGTGTTACATAATGAGATGTTAACACTTCGTGGTCAGGTCTTATACAAACTCTTTGTATAGGACGCCCCCGCTCGCATGTCCCCAACACGAATGACCAGGATCAGACCATCTGTGATAAGTCACAACACTTATGACCATTCCACAAAGTGGGTCGCATCCGTAGCGTTACCAGGATAAGGTTTCCCTCCTATATCCACATACTACATACCATTTTGGTTATCACTCAAGACATGATCCACTTGTATGTCACCCATACATGCTTGAGTCACATACAGACAACCAGGGATTTTATGTTTATTGTTTTGTGGTAAAGCAAATAAAACAAGTAACTGAGCAAAATACAAGATGTGAAGTAAATATCATATATTAACAACACAAGTGTTCGTACAAACTGTTTACTAACTACAGGACACAAGACTTTGGGGCATCAACCCCAACAATCTCCCACTTGTCCTAAAGCAAAGTGGGATGTGCAAAAACTTAGTACAAAACAATAAATTAGGACATAAAAGCCGAGTACAAGAAAATTTCCCACTTGCCCTAGTCCAACCACGGGCAATCCTGTAGACCCATGCTCCGTAGGTGACCCTCAAATACTGTAGCCATGAGAGCCTTCGTAAACGAGTCAGCAACATTAAAATGGCCTGGGTTAGATTGATCCGTCTCATCTCCTCAACCTCTTGAGGCGTCTGAGGACACATGTCCTTAGACAAAATGACTCTATGCCTAAATGGCAGTAGGCCCCTCCTGGAGTCCTGCATCGAGTACTTGAGCAATATCTTGTAAACGTACAATGCCTGAAATAGTGCTAGCACTTTGTTCTTACGATCCCGAAAGATCTCTATACCTAGAATAAACTAAGCCTCTCCCAAATCTTTCATTTGGAATTGGGGCTAGCCAGTTCTTAATCTAGATCTGCTTACTTCGCTTAATGCGTTCAACTACTTACCCTCCCAGGTAGTTGGTCGCTGCTGGTTCTACTTATAGACAAGCATTGTGTCCACTTATAGACAAGCGTTGCTACAGCTTCACACTAGGCAAATAGGATTTTCTCACAACACTCGCGCAACGCACACCTTTCGGTGGTTTGCTACATGCTTCATATGTCTATGTCGCATGATTAAGTATGCGATACTCTAGCAGTCTTACTTAATGGTGCAATGAAAGTAAAGGATGCTAAGTAAATGAAGATGGAGATGGAATTGAAGGAAAATATAGAAATGCATTGATCACAAAATGTATTAATCTCTTAAGCCACAATGTAATACAATACAAAGATAGAAGAGATATGGAGGGCCAGATGGAATCAATGTCTTGCTTCCCTCATATCAGTGTCAAGGCTGTCGGTGGTGCCATGGATGGACGGTGGATTCTCTCTCGAGATCTAACTCCGGTGGAGCTCCGGTCGTCACTCGGAATGGTTAAAGGGATGAAGAACTCTCAAGAATATCTCCTTACGCTTTTTCTGGATCACAAGGATCTGCCCTAAGGCAGAAAACCTTCGATGCCTTCAGGCAGGGAACCTTGGATGATTTGAAGTTAAGCTCTAAGGCTTCTATTTATAGAGCTTAATCGTCGACAGCATTAATGGTCCTCTCTGAAATTCTGCAGCTAACAGCGTGATGGACCTGCTTTGAATCTCTACTGCTAACAGCATGATAGGTGAAATGTCAACATCACCTTTTGATACTCCCGAGGTATGCGTTCATGCTTGGGTTCCGGAGTATCATCGCATTCCACCACCCTTGCGGTCATCCCTCTATTATGGTTATACTCTGTAGTCGCAACCTCTATGCGATGGACGCATGCAATTAATAACTGCAACATCCATACGTCGAACGTATGCATTCGCCTCTATGATGGAGAGATTCCTCACATGCGATCGATTCCTGCGTTTGCTATAAAAATAAACAATTGGACGCATAATAATTCATAATAGTAGGTTAGCCGAGATTCTTAATGTCGATCAACGCAAGCTCGTTTTCTCATGAATTCTTAGTACAATTGCCGCATATTCTACTTAACAGCCCTCATAATTCTAAATAAAGGGCTTATAATGACGTACATTTCTGCCCGTCATCAATATTCTCTTCGTTTTACGTCAAATTTTTATGTTGAAACTTATGGAGGCCTAGGAGAGGCATGGGTTTCTTCCTTCCTCTTTGTATTTTCAGTATCAATAGGTTAGATTTATGTTTTTATTTTGGGTTGTAATTAACGGATTGGATGGTCTTTCTTGATTTTTCTATGAATTAACAGGTAATTCTTCTATAGAGGTAGAACCAAGCGTTTGGAGCCAATCGAGGTTAATTTAAAGCAATTTGGAGTCAATTTGAGCATCCGGGCTTCAAATGAGTGAAAATAACAAACCTGGCCTTGTTAGCAGCGTCACAATGCTAGAACAAGCCTAAGCCCAATGCTAGTGCAAGAGCTAGAAGGCAGTAGGCTAAGAAACAGGGAAGCATTGCAGCGCTACGGACATTGACGAAGATACCAGCCATCGCATGCGTCCGCCATTATGCATGTCAGCATCAGGGTCAGCATTGCTCCTCTACCTCAATGCTCGAGGAGCCATGTATCGGCGTCGCAATGTTGTCCTCAACTTTGCGACCCTACGAATATTTCTCTAAATACTCTCTTCGTTTTACGTCAAATTTTTATGTTGAAACTTATGGAGGCCTAGGAGAGGCATGGTTTTCTTCCTTCCTCTTTCTATTTTCAGTATCAATAGGTTAGATTTATATTTTATTTTGGGTTGTAATTGACGAATTGGATGGTCTTTCTTGATTTGTCTATGAATTAAGAGGTAATTCTTCTAATTTCTTTAAGTAAGAGGTTCTATGTTAATTTTCTTGAGATTTCTTTGATTGGATTTAACGTTCTTAAATTCCATGCTTTCTTTTAATATTGATCTAATTTAGATTTTCATTTATGTGTTGGATTGATGAACCTATCATGTTTGCATATCTTTGCTAGTCATCGAGCTCGAGCATTTCTCTAATGTTCGTCAATGCTTGAAATCACCCTGGTAGCATATGATTGAGTGTGAATGCTTAGGTTTATAGGTTGGACTTGGACCTTAGTAATGCATGTTCAACCTAGATTCAAAGAACACTTTGATTAGCTAATTAGGCTATCTATTAATTAATCAACAAAATGGAATCCTCGATCTTCATGCATGTGATTTTTAATTCTATATGATCGCTGAGAACCCTACAGAATTAAGAATATATAGCTTAGTTAAGGTAGGTTTTCTAATCTTAATTAATTCCTAGGACGGTTGATTGATTTGGTTTTAATTAGTTGTTGGCCTTTGTAGAGACTAGTTAAATCGAATTGATTTAGTTGTTGTGCATGTATAGAACAAAATGTTTGCTTAATTATTGAGCTTCATGATAAAAAAAAATTACATAGAATTCTCCCTCTTACTCTAGAAATTAGACAGACTCCAATCCTAGATTATATTTACCCCTTGCATTTTAATTTCTTGCATGTTTTCAATTTTACAAAAACCAAAACCCTCGCTTTTACTGATTTTCACAGTGAAATTTAGCTTAAGAGAGATTTAATTCTTGGCCTCTCTGTGGTTCAACTCCGTGCTTCCCGCTTGTGCTACCCAGTAGTATAAGTAGTAGTTTGGTGTTTTTTATAAATATATTATTTTGATTAGGGTTGGAGTTGAGTTGACAGCATCGATCTTCGGGACCGAACAACATGATCAAGAAAGTGATATATATTCATTCTACCATTGTAAGGGGGTAGATCAATCTTCATGTTGTAGTCGGCTTCTTGCCTCGAATATTGATTTCCACACTATTGTGGGTAATTATGAGGATCTTGATATTGTTATTGGTAGAAATTTCTATTGTGATAGCCTTCTTAAGGTGGTTCTTGATGTTCTTTGAAGTAAACTTGATATGAAGGTTGAGGGAGTTGGTGTCTGTGTTGCTGAGTAGCTAATGGAGGGAGGGTTTCCTCATCCTCAGATGAATGAGTTTCATAACCCATAATAGGGTGTAGAGGTCCTTGTTGTATAAGCTGGTGGTTAGGGAAAAAATTGGTTTAAATCTTGAATTTGAGTCGAATTACCTATTGGTGTCCCAAGTAAAGCCTTTCTTGGATGAATTCTTGTTAAATCTTGATTCTTTAGAGAGCTAATTTGTAGCCCTTGTCGTTTTTTTGTTTGTTGGTCAGGAGCTCCTCTGTTTTCTTGATTTTCTTGACTGACTTGATCAACCTCTTTTCCTTTGCCTTTGTTTTGGTTATTCAAAACTTTACCAATTTCAGCCTCGAGGAGCTTAATGGAATGCTGCATACCCAAGATAGTGGTGTTGATATTGTTGATGGAATTTTCTACCGCTGACAGCCAATGATCAATAGTTTGGGGTGAAGAAGATGCTTCTGCATCGGTGAGGCTAAAGTCATTGTTTTTGGGGTTTTTGGTGCCCATCAGGTCTCTTTCATGAGGTGCTCAGATACTAGTTGATGAAAACAAGAATCTTGAAGCAAATCTTGGAGAGAAATTTTATTAGTTGTGAATGAGAGATGGAAATAGGCTTCCCTTAAATAAACCCAAGGGATAAGGGTTTTTTCACACCGAACTACCTAATTAACGAACTAAACCTAAACCCCCTTAAATAGTCCCAAGGGGGAAGGGTTGGATCACACCTAGACTAAAATTAACTTATTTAAAGTCAATTTAACATATGGATATTTTTCCCAAAATGCCCCTTTTTCAAAAACTATTCGTATAAAAAACCACTACTTACATGTCTACACATGAATGATCAGGATCAGATCATTTATAGGACTTTACAACAATTGTAACAACTACAAAGCAAGTCATATTCATAATGTCATCAGGATAATATACTCAGCCTTATCCATCTACTACAAACCATTTAGGTTATCACTTAAACATGATCCACCTGTATGTCTCTACATACATGTTTAAGTTATAGAAGATAACCCTGGATTTTAGTTTATTGCTTTTTGTGGGTTAATACTACTAAATGTTAAAAAAATACCTCTTTATTTTATTTGATATATAAAGTGTTTATACAATACAATTACAAACTATGAGACCCACGAATTTAGGGCATCAACCCCAACATACATTTCTCTCTCAATTCTCTACAAAATGGCGGAGCCAATATTCTGGTGCAGCATCATAATCAGACATTCTTGGCTATACAAATTTATAATTCGTTCATTGCCACCCTTGAGTCATCAATAGACCCTAGTTGGTATGTTGATAGTGGGGCCTTAAACCATGTTACCTTAGATCCAAATAGTATGAATCACTCGTTTGAGTACGAAGGTAACGAAAAAGTAACCATTGGTAATGGTAGTGCCTTGTCTATTTCCCATATTGGATCATACTCTTTACCTACTTATGATGATGGAATGTTAAATTTGAAAAATGTATTGTGCATTCCATAAATAGCTAAAAACCTTATTATTGTTCCATAAATTGGCTTAGGTAGGATAATAAGGTTTTTCTTGAATTTCATGATGGATATTGTCTTGTAAAAGATACCTATACGGGCAAGGTGGTGCTGTAGGGGGAGCTTAAAAATGAACTTTGTCGAACTGGGACAACAGGAGCCATTGGTAGTGCTTCAGGTTCAGTAGCCTCTTGCTTGAAGTCATTGGTAGTGCTTCAGGCCCAAATCTTGTTCATAAAGGGAACAAATGCCTTAGCCCATTTGGTAAAATATATATTTCATACCACGTTAAATTTAATGAATTTTCATTTCCTTATGCCATAGATTTTAGGCTCTTGAGAGACTCAAAAGGCCCATCAGGCCCTTCTGTCGTGTGGTGCTTCCCGAACCCACCATGGGAAGATCAGTCCAGTAATAAATTTACCAACCTTCAATCACCACCCATAAATATAACTCATCAAAAGAATGCCAGACCAATATCGTTGCCCCCCACTCTCTTGGTCTAGAAATAAATGACCCACTGTCCACTACCGCACCACCCAATATCTCTACTGACCTCTTACTTGCTGACTTAAGCCCAAATGCCTCGACTTCCTCATCCTTAAATCGAGCTCACCCTAATTCACGAACTACCTTTGATCATCTGCCTTCCTCTTTTCCATTCTCCCCTGCCTCCCTCTATTGGGTTGTATGTCCTAAAACTCGCCGTTTGTAAAATTAAATATTTTCTATTATTAATAAAGATGTTATTCAACATTTATTCAATAAAGTTGTCATTGAATTTGTAAATTGCACTTATAAAGACTAAATCTAATAAACTAAGATCCATGACTATTATATGAATACTTGAACTTTATGTGGAGACATAAAGATAGATCAAGTTCGAGTAAATAACCAAAATGGTTTGTACTATACAAATAAGGTTGGGTGCCTTATTTTGGTAATACTATCGGATGCAGTCCACTCTGATCACTCACTAGACTTCCTAGCTCATGTTTTCTAAATGTTTTGTTCCTCCCCCTCCCCTCCCCAGGTAGCCAAAGGAAAATAGTTTTGAGGTGTCACTTGGGGTCAAGATCTGCCACACCACAAGGTTGATTTATCTTAGCTATTTGAGGTTTATTTTATTATTATTTTTTAAAAGCTTGGTTGTAGGTAGTGAGTTGGGAGCTTGTAAATACAAAATGTATAAATATTAAAACTTGGTTGTAATAAAGTAAACTATTTGTAACTAAGCAATCTTCTAGATTATATAAGTGGTGGGCAAAATAGGTTAGAGTAGATAGTAGGTATCACAAAAGGTAGTATTTACTGTCTTCACGTCTCTTTTTGGGTGAAAGAGGTAAACCCGGAAGGGGTGTGATAATTAATATATTTTTCTTCCAAATTTTTGTTTACTATGTGTGTATGCACTAAAATGTTTGCAAACATACTTGTTCGAGCCCATCCAAACAACTCATTTTAAGTATTTAATTGTATCTTGCCAAATGTACGCATGACTATGCGTTGACGTATAACATATTTGGGAGTATTCTAAAATGGTTGAAATAACTTTTCTTATTTTTAAAAGCACTTGAAAAATGCTTTTGATAATTAGAAATTAATTTTGTGTATGAAAATTTCGTTTGCATTAAGGGTGTTCGTGGGTTGGGTTGAAGCACTTTTTAAATCCAACTCAATTGTTCGGGTTGTAAATTTCTTCAACCCAAATAACTTTTATAAAAAAAAAAAACCCAACCTTACCCAACCTAAAATATTTGGGTTGGTTGGTTCTGGTTACTCGGGTGATTTATTAAAATTTTTGTTCTAAAAAATAAGTAAAATATTAATACATAGAAATTTGATTTAATTATTTTATATATTGAATTAAGATTAACAACTCGATTTCAATTTATATAATGCAAATTTTCTTTCCAAAGTTCTAAAAAACTTTTTTTACGAGTTGTTAGAGAATAAGTTATCTAAAAAGTAATGAACTTAAATAAAAGAAAAAAATATATGTACATATAATTGAATCCTAAGTGTGTATATATCGGGTTGGTTTGGGTTACTTTCGGTGAACCATTGAATCAACCCCACCCAAAAAAAAAAATTATTTATTTGAACCCAACCTAACCCAAATGAGTTGATAACCCAACCCAAACCGCACAGATTGAGTTGGGTTGATCGGTTTCTTTGGGTCATTGAGTTTTCTAAATACCCCTCGTTTGCATGTGTAGAATTAAACATTGAATCAATTTTGAATTATGAAATGTTTGTTTCAAAATAATTTTAAGCACGACATTCACCATTTCAAAATCACTCCCAAACATGTATTTATATCTATAACAATCAACCCCTTTTTCCCCTATGAGTTATGATAGTTAACTTAATGAATAGCAAAGTTCGGTAAACGAATGTGTATTAACAAAGCACAGTTCTAGCTCACTCGTCGTTGATAACTTGTAGAAATGCAAGTTACTCTGTCTCTTTTATCTAAAACAATTAGGAAAAAGTGTCGAAGATAATAAGGTCATGCGATCACACACACACGAAGTTTAATTGCTTACATCATGCGATCACACACACACAAAGTCTAATTACTTACAAATAGTTATAAATTATGCTTTATTTGGTGTAGAAAGTCTGTTTATCCGATCACGTGGAAAGTCTTAATGCCAAAATGGAGATCGCATAGTTAACCAATTCAGTGGATTCTTGCAATGGAAAGTGATGCGACACGGCTGATGAAAGTCAAATAAAAAAAAACAAGTTGGTAGTTGACAAGAAAGCTTCACGGCAGAACCAATGAACTTTTGAAGCACAGCAGGCGACACATCTGGGTATGACATTTAATGCGCTTTATCAACACAATCATTAGTGAGAGAAAAGAAGTTGCCCCTGGACGCCTATATATACTCCACAAGAATGCCATGCAAAATGGGGGATATAGAAAAACAAAAGAGAAGGAGAGAACTAAGAAATTGGAGGAAACTCCGTAAAAAACCTTACTTCTCTTTCAACCCATTTGTGAACCTTAAGTGAGAACTTAGGTTTTCTTTGGAAGCAGAAGAGGAGCATCGTCTTCAACACAATCTAAGTGAAGTAATCATTGAAAAGTCGAAGGAAGCAAGAGATTGCATACCACGACTTGACCTTCTTTCTCTATTTTTTATTATCTTAGTTGTATATATATTGTGTAACATTGAGAAACATCTTTTACCAATATGAATGCATATTTAGCTCATCATTTATCCATCTTTGTTATTATCATCATGAGTAACTAAATCACTTATGGGTTGAGAAGCATTTAGCTAACATGAACTAAGTAAAAACATAAAGTTATGTGTTCAACTTATTTTATGCATGCTTATTGAATACTTGAACAAATCAAAAGATTATACAAAGTAGATTAAACCTAAGTTTGGAAGAACTAAGGGTTTAGATTTCATTAACAAAAAAAGAAGCTCATTTAGAAATAAAGGCATATCTCTTGCAATAAACACTCATCACATGCATCTTAGAGATATGATATTGTGGGCTTTGTGCATTGAAATATGTAGATTATAATTTTGAGTGATCTGCTTGAACGCATGATTTATGCATTTACTTATGAATATTAGGGAATATTCTTCTCAACCTTACTTCTATCCATTTGAATTATACACTCATCAGACTGTCTCACATAGATTGTATTGTCCATCACGTTTGTCACTTAACCAACCTTAGTGTTAGAATAACATAAACCAACTCATCACTCATTTAGTAATTTAGGCACGTCAAGATCGAAACAAAAATTTTCAACGCATACTTACAAAGTAATCCCTAAGTTCGACCCTAGACTTACTAGGACTCTAGCTGAACTTTGACTTGGGTTCGACTAGATAAAATAGTGCATTATAAATCAACATTTAGCATTCATTCCATCGCATAGTAAAAACACATCAGTTGTCAATCGTTGTCAAACATAAAAACAAACAAACAAACAATAATATTAGTTTCAACTATCTCATTAAACATTTTGAATTTGTGGTTGTTTTTTTTTCTACACCATGTTTCATTATTAATTGTGTAGGTCTATTTTTTAAATTGATCGATGTGCTATACCAATACGTTATCATGAGCCATTGGCAAAACTAGATTTTTTTATCTAGAAAACTTCACCTGAGTTTTTTCAAGAGTAATTTGCGAGCGAACAATTAAAAAAAATATACAAATGAATGTGAACTATATATTTAATACATATTCGATGAATTTTCATATCTTGTAGTTAATTTTTCTTTACAAAATGATAGATTAACAAACGGATTTTAAAATATTTTTAAATATGCTTGACATTCAAACTAATTGAGTTATATAATCCATTAGCAAAATTAATTCCCATGATATTTTCTATATATTTTGATGGACTTTTAGTGCTAGATTTTCCAACAGGCCCAAATTAATCGTAAGAAGCTGAAAGAAAAATGGGAAAAAAAAAACCCACTCTAGCTCACAAGCTCATAATGAAACCAATTAGGTGGGAGAAATGGTTGCAAGAAGACCACGTAGAGGCTGAAATTACTGCACACATGGAGGGGAGGATAACACTCAAAGACCAGAAACTAGTATGAATAGCATCTGAAAGTAAAACACATACACACATACTCTCTAACTTTCCCTTTCTTCCTTGTTAGCTAAATTCTCTCGATTCTTTCTCAGAAAACAACTTACAGTTATACTCTTGTTTGCATGAAGGAGAAATTGAATAAGAAATAAGAAAAAAAAAAAAATAAGAAGATGATGTAGAGCGAAATAAGAGGAACACTGGGATTACGTGGTTTGGATGCCTACATCCACAAAAAGACACATCTTGAAGAGAATAACAGATGAGTACAACTCTAATATTTTCTAATGTGTATCTTATATCCTAATTGATTATGAGGGCTCACTATTTTATATATGTTGAAAAGGAGATCAGATTACATGTAAATATGAAACAAAAGAAAAAACAAATTCTGTTACAAAGATATAGCCATTGGATTTATAAATTCTCCCCTTTAAATCCAACCTTGTATTTTCTTCAAGTGTCTTTCGGATTTTTAACCTTTCTCAAGAAGATCGTATCCTATCAGTTCAGAGTACTTATGGAGCTTCATCGTCGTTACTGGCTTTGTGAGCATGTCCACTAGATTATCAGAGGTATGAACCTTCAAATTTTGTATTTCTCCATTCTCAAATTTATCTCTAATGAAATGGTATTTAACATCAATATGCTTGGTTCTACTGTGATATTGTAGATTTTTAGATAGGTGAATGGTGCTCTGATTATCACAGTAGATTTTAACTATTATTTAATTCAATCCGAGGTCATTCATCTATCCTTTAAACCACAAGCCTTCTTTAATTACCCATGTTAATGAAATATATTTAGCCTTTGTTGTTGATAAGGCCACAATTGATTGTAGAGTGACCTTCCAGCTGATTAGGTTTTCCCCTAGTAAGAATATATATCCTGATAATGACCTTCTTTTATCATTATCCCCTGCAAAGTCCAATCAACATAGCCAACAAGGTTAAACACTGATTCATCTGACTTTTAATAGGTTATGTTAGCATTCTTTGACCATATTAGGTATCGTAGTATCCATTTAGTGGCTTCCCAGTGCATTTTTCTAGGGATGGACATATATTTGTTCACTAGGCTAGCTGAGCAGGATAGATTAGGTCTAGTAGAGACCATTAAGTACATCAAACTGCCCACAACTTAACTATAGGGAATTTTCTCCATCTGCTGCTTGTGTTCTTGGTCACTGTCATTTGGTGAATTTACAGATGAAATGTTTAGCTATAGGAATATTAACTGGTCCAACTTCATTTAGGTTGAATCTCTTAATTACCTTTTCACAGTAGGATGTTTGATTAATGCTTAGGGTAGAAGAGCCTCAGTCTCTCACAATGTCTATCCCTAAGATCCTCATTGATTCACCTAAGTCCTTCATGCCAAATTCTTTACTTAAGAGACTTTTGACTTGAGTTAGACAAGCCTTATAACTCTTTACCAGGAGCGTGACATTCACATATAATAGTAAGTAGACATTTCCCTTATAGAAGGTAGTGTTTATATATGCACACATGTCATGAGAGCTACTATGAAACCCTACGCTAGTAACATAGTCATTAAATCTTCCATACCAGCACCTAGGAGACTGCTTGAGGCCATAGATTGACTTGTGTAGGAGACGATACAAGTCCTTTTCCCCCTTCACTACATAACCTTGAGGTTGTTGCATATAATTGTTTCTTCTAGATATCCATGTAAGAAAGCAGTTTTTACATCTAGTTGATGCAATTCAAGGTCATGTTGAGTCACCAAAGATAATAGAAGTCTGATTGTAGTATGTTTTACAATAGGGGAGAAGATCCTAGTATAGTCAATACCCTGTCTCTGAGTAAAGCCCTTAGCAACTAATCTTGCCTTATATCTAGGCTTCTAATCTTTAGTGATACCTTATTTCAATTTGAAGACCCATTTGAAAGCAATTGGTTTGCATCCTTTAGGAAGAGTAGTTAGGGACCAAGTGTCATTGACCTTTAGGGAGTCAATTTCCTCATTCATAGCCTCGATCCACTGCCTGGCATAATAACCACTCAATGCCTCTTCAAAAGTGGTTGGTTCTTGATCATTAGAAGCCACAGTGGCATTCAACACTAGATTCATATAGTTCGTGTCTGCATATCTGGCTAGAAGGACTATATTTCTTCTTTGTTTGTCCTTTACAAGAGAATATTGACTCAAATTAGGTGGACAACCAACATTTTCAACATGAACACTTGATGTACCCTCTATCTCTTTTGTGCTAGTATCAGGGTCTCTTTCTGTAGGGGTTTGTCTAACATTTTCCACCTTAAAATTAGTGGTACTAGTTGAAGCTTATTCTCTAGGACTCTCCCCTTTTTGCATGAACATCTCTTTTTCTCTAAAGGTGACATCTCTACTGATTATAAATTTTTTCTCAGTGGGATGCCATAACTTGAACCCTTTCACACCTTCAATAAAACCAACAAACATACATTTAGCAGCTCTGACCTTGAGTTCCCCCTGATTCTGATGAACATACCCAACACAACCAAACACCTTATGGTCATTTAAATTGGGAGAGTATTTGGACCACTTTTCTTCAGGTGTTAGAAATTTTAGGGAGGTGTGAGGACTTCTATTTAGGATATGCACTAAATAGGCAGCAACTTCAACCCAAAACTTTTCATTTTGAACCCTTTCTCCATGATGGTTCTATTTAACCTCTCATACTATTTAGGTGTGTGTCTTACTATCCTATGCCTTGTAATCCCATGTTCTTTACAAAAATTTTTAAATTCTTCTCCATAGAACTCCAAGCCATTATCAGTTATAAGGTATTTGATTTCCTTTGCCTTTTGTTTTTCTATCATCAATTTCCATTCTTTAAATTTTCCAAAAACCCGATCCTTAGTTTTTAAGAAATACAACTAACTTTTTCTTGAAAAAACATCTATGAAGGATAGTAAATACCTTGAGCCACTTAGGCTTGGAGTTGAGGTTGGTCTTATAAGTTTGAGTGAATGTAATCTAAAATGCCCTTTGTTGTGTGTTGAGCTTTGATAAATGAATGTCGTTTAGCTTTTTCCAACACACAGTGCTCATAGAATGACATTTTGTTACTGGTCTTCTCAGGCAGGATGCCTTGTTTGGACAGGGCATCAAGGCCTTTTGAGCTAATAAGAGACAGTTTCTTATGCCATAGGTACGTCTCTGTTAAATATGAGGTGATAACAGCATTTGCTTCACTTATCATTTCAAATTCTCTGACGATGAACAAATCATTCACTTTTTCTCCCACTAAGACCAACTTAAAGTACTTTAGGACTTCCAGATAGCCACCTTTATCCTTTATTCATAACCAAGAGAATCAAGGATACCAAGGAAAATGAGATTTCTTTTAAGATTTGGGACATGCCTAACATTTCTTAGAAGTATCACCGTTTCATCCTTTAGTTTCAATGAAACGAATCCAATTCCAATAATCTGGCATGCCTCATTATTTCCCATGTACACTGACTCCCCACTGATTTCTCTGTAAGAATTGAACCAAGGCTTGAAGAGTGTCATGTGGTAGATGCATCCAGAGTCAAGCACCTAGTCGTGTTTGCCTAAAGGACTTACTAGTTTGCTTGGTTTTGAGTGGAGGCAAGTGCATCAAAATATATGAAAGAGCCTTCAATAATAGATGCTTTAGGTTGTTTACCTTTTGCATCTTTCTCTTTTTCTTGGTTCTTTCTCTTCAAAATGAAACAATCTTGGATTACATGACCATTTTTCTTGCAATACTTGCACTTCAATTTCTGTTTAGCTTTATTTTCTTCATTTGGTTGCTATTTTCCAATTTTTCATTGGTTTGATTGAGGTTTTCCTTCAAAAAATGAAAATTCTCCACTATGATGATCTCTCTTTGATGATTGAAGTTTCATCTCTCTGGTTTTAAGGGCTGAAATAATTGTGTATATGTTGATTTTATCTCCACCATACTTCAATGCATTCTTTACATCTCTATGTGCTTCTGGTAGAGAATTTAGAAGCACAAATGTTTCATTTTCTTCACCGGATTTTTCTCCAAGACTCTAGAATTCAGAAACAAGTTTCTTGTATTCATCTACATTATCTGATAGGGGCTTTGAAAAATCCATCTTGAAGGTAAAAAATTTCTCCCTTAGATACATTTTGTTTGTTAGGTCTCTTTTTGTATATAGATCTTGAAGTTTAATTCAGATCTTATAAGTTGTCTCTTCTCCAATTATTTGTCTCAAAACACTGTCACTTAGATTCAGAATCAGTGTTCTATATGCTATTGATTCCATGTCCTCTTTTTCTTGAGCTATTACTATTTCAGGGAGTATTGATGGATTAATAAGGGCCTTGAGAGCCTTTTGCTATACAAGAATTTCTCTGATTTTGGGCTTCCAAAAGGCAAAACCACCATTTCCATCAAACTTCTATATCTCTACTCTTACTACTGACATATCAGGTAAGTTTTAAGATCTTGATCCTCCAAAAAAATGAATCTTGATCTTTAATTCTTGCTTTGATACCACTTTTGATGGGCTTTTAATGCTGGATTTTCCAACAAGCCCAAATTAATTGCAAGAAGTTGAAAGAAAAATGGAGGAAAAGCTCACTCTAGGTCATAAGTTCATAATGAAACCAGTTAGGTGGGAGAAGTGGTTGCAAGAAGACCATGTAGAGGCTGAAATTACCGCACACGTGGAGAGGATGATAACACTCAAAGACCAGAAACTGGTCTGAATAGCATCTGAAAGTAAAACATACACACTCTTTCTAACTTTCCCTTTCTTTCTTGTTAGCTAAACTCCCTCGATTCTTTCTCAGAAAACAAACCCTTACTTACAATGATATTCTTGTTTGCATGAAGGAGAAATTGAGCAATAAATAAGAAGAAATAAAAATAAGATGTAGAGAGAAAGAAGAGAACTACTGAGATTAAGTGGTTCGGCCTTAAGAATGCACACATCCATGGGAAGACACAATCTTGAAGAGAATAACAGATGAGTACAACTCTAGTCTTTTCTAATGTGTATCTTATATCCTAATTGATTTTGAGGGTTCACCTTTTTATATCTTGAAAGGGGTATCAAATTACATGTAAATATGAAACAAAAGAAAAAAACATATTCTGTTACAAGAATATAGCCATTGGATTTACATTAACATATTTTCCCACTCACATATTTTGTTATTAGTTTTTTAGTTTAATCTCTTAGTTGGAATTAATCTTTAAATTAAATTGACTATTAGTATTTGTAGTATTGTGAACCGAACACTAATTCAAAGGTTGATATTCTCACATTTTATCGCTATATAAAAAGGATGTAGGGGTTAAAGTAATATATATGATATATTAAAGCTCGGTACATATTCTCATTCCAAAAGTAAAAGTAAATAATCTATCAACTCTATCATAGCCCAAAGTGGAATTAAACTACTGAAGGAGGGTGTTGCAACGTAATTGATAATTTAACATTATTAGATACATAAGAGATAAACTACACAGACATTTCAAAGCTATGATTATCAGGAGACGTATATATTTTTGTATCTATATCCAACTATAATGGGAGTACAATATTGCAACGAGTGATAACTTCATTCCATAAATATTATTTATTTTTTAAGTAAGGCATTGATGATTGTGAAAATTTTGAAGGAGAAAAAGGAATAAAAAGAAAAAACAATATAAGGAATTTTCTTTCCAACCAACCCACCATCTTTTGGAGGTCCCATACAGCATTAGATTCTTTTTCTAAGTGACACGTTACTTCGGAGGCTAAAATATCAGCGGGGTGTACTCAAAAGTCCATATCAGCATCTCACATCGAAACATAACCCATAAGCACGCGAGACAAGCACGTGACCGCCCTTTTTGCTCGATTGCACCAAAACCCTTCACAAAATGATGCTCTTTCAAACTTCTTGTCTTTTTAACCTTTGCTTTCCTTTTAATGTTGAAACTTTTTTTTTTTTCAAAATAAATAAGACGATCCATAAAAGGTTTAGAATTTCAAAGATATCAACAAAATGTGGATGACTAAATATTTATGAATAGATTATAGAAATTAAATATATTAAAGTGGGAATAAATATTGAACTATCAACTTTTATGTGTGAGATTCAATTCCCACACTACATATATCGCTCAATAAGTAAGCATAGTTTGTACATAAAAAAAAATGAAACAAATAAATAAATATTTTCTAATTATATGTGAAGATTTGAAAATATTGACGAAATTTCAATACCAAATCAAGAAAAGGAAAAAAAAAAAAAAAGAAGGAAAAAATAACATATAAAAACTGGGCTTTAATGCCACTCAGTTCTGTCTCTCTCTCTGCCGGGCGGCTGCTTCCATAGAATTTCCAAAACCTTTTCGTTTCTCTCTCAGAAACCCTAATTCTCCTCCGAACGCCTTGCACTACTGAAAACTCTGTACTTTTCCATTTTTTGGAGTGAAGATAGATTTTCGGCTTCAGGTTTTACATTAATGGAAGGCTCTTTAGGGCAAAAGCACAAACCTCAGGAGTTCACTCTTGTTTCGATTTCTGAGCTTGCTTCTTCGTCTTCCTCCTCGTCATCTTCGTCCGCGCCGGTGGTTGCACGGTTCGGTGGAGGTTCCGGCGCGGCAGAGCTTCGGTTACGGCAGGAGGCTGATTCCGATGACCTTGCTTTCGATCTTCGGACTTCTCAGGTTCTTTTTCATTTTTAATGAGTTTGCGTATCGTGATTGTTGTTTTGTGTGTGGAAGAATTTAGAAGGAATAAAGAAGAGAAAAAAAGAGAACTACTTTTTGTTTTCTTTCTTTTGTTTTTTTTGGTTCTGCATTTTTTAAAAAAATTAGATATGGTGAGTGCATTGTAAGAATGCTCGTTTTGGTTTACAGGTGAGCTTAATGGCATACATTTTCCGTTCTTAAGAACATTGAGTGTTAAAAAGATGTATATAGAAGTTTAAGTATACCATAACCTGAACATCTAGCTTTTAAGCTCAGTGATGATTTACTATCAAAGCACGGGGTAGTGTGTTGAACTCTTGCACTGTCCTATGTTCCATATTGATCAATTGTTTACGTGTTGGTATTCACGAGTTAAATTAACATTCTACCTGACCCATGCGAATTTAAGAATATCTACAGAAGATTAGGTATGCTAGAATTCGTCAGCGTCAACGGTGAGCAATTTAGAGAATATAATATGATTGATTTCATATTTGTTTTCATATCTTCAGATATTTCGGTTAGGCCCTGTTCAGTCAGTTTGCATTTCCGAAGACGATGCCAATGAAGAGGTAAGAACGGTAGTCTCACGCTAATAACTTCGACATTGTGAAGAAATGTTTGCATGCTCTTCAATTAAAAAAAAGGAAAGAAATTTATATTTTAATCAACCCTGCCATTTCTTTTATGTGTTGCTTCCCTTACAAATCTGTCCCCACAATGGTAATTCAGTATCTGTAATTCTGTACAATTTAACTTGTTAAAGAACGAAGCCCTGTTCTTGTTCGTGTCATTCAATAATTTCACTTTTAAAACAGAAATCTCATTCCAGAGGAGTTACCATTCAATTTAGAAATGAGGAAGAGGGCAATGCGTTTCATTTTGCTTTTGATAAGAGGAAGAAGGATGATCTCGTCCAAGGTAGAAATCAGGAGTTCACCCCAATTGTTGCAACTATTGATGTACAAATTTGTTGATGTTTTCACTTTGAACACTTTACTGAAGTTAACCTTTTTCTATATTCAGGGACCACTCATTTACCAAATGGTGAAATTCCCTTCTTAAAAAGCAAGTTTGATGATAAAATAGAATCATCATCTGCTAAGATGTACTTCCACTACTATGGACAACTTTTACATCAACAAAATATGTTGCAGGATTATGTGAGGACAGGTTATATAAGTTAGCTGTTGTTTATCTTGTAATTTTATTTTATGGACCACTTTCAGAAATTTTCAAATCAAACGTATTATTATCTTTCTACTGATAGCTAAAACACTGGCGTAGCGTACGTGTTACCTGCCCATATGGTAATGCTTCAATTTGTTAACTGAACTGAATTACATGGTAAGTTAACTTCGGTGGTTTTGTGTTTTTTCAGGAACATATTATGCAGCAGTAATGGAAAATCGTGCTGACTTCACAGGCCGAGTGGTGGTTGATGTTGGTGCTGGTAGTGGTATTTTGTCATTATTTGCTGCTCAGGTACTCTAGGCTATGGTTGATGGTCTTGTTTTGTTGTTTTCTTTTCTTTCTTTCTTTCTTTTTCTTTTTTTTTTCTTTCTTTTTCTTTTTTTTTTTGTTTTTGTTTTTGTTTTTGTTTTGTCTTGTTTTGTTTTTTTTTTTTAATTTTTAAAATATAATATAGGAACAACTCTCTTTTGTTTATTCGCTTCAACAGTTCTGTAATTGAATTCAGATCTCATGTCTTATATCTTCAACAGGCTGGCGCAAAGCATGTTTATGCTGTGGAAGCATCTGAAATGGCTGAGTATGCTCGCGTATTAATTGCAGGGAACCCTGCCTTGAGTCAACGAATTACAGTGAGTTTTTTTAATTGTGTAAAATCTATTGCAAGTATCATTATCTGTCAATATTTATGTCATAGTCATATTCTTCAATTCAAAACTCAGGTAATTAAAGGCAAAGTTGAGGATGTAGAATTACCTGAGAAAGCAGACATTTTAATCTCAGAGCCAATGGGTGAGAGCTGTAGTCAAATTGTCATATATTATCAAATTATCTTGGGAGATTGTGCAATTTTGAATGATCCTAACACTTTTAGCTATTTACTCGTTCATATGTAAACACCCCTGAATAAGCAGATTAAATAATTAAAAGGTATAACCTCCAAATGAAAATGTTTGAAAGTTATGATTTCCTGTTTCCCTCCTTGATCTTGGAAACAAGTTGATCTTAGCCCCATTTCTCAATTTTCTTATTTGCTGTTAGGCACCTTATTGGTCAACGAAAGAATGCTGGAATCGTATGTGATTGCGAGGGATCGTTTTTTGCACCAAAATGGAAAGATGTTCCCAACAATAGGAAGGTAAATTGATAGTAGAAAATTTTCATCAGGCACCTTTCTTACTCTCACGTGGTTGGGGTAAAAATATTATCTCATAGTCATCCTTATCTTCATGAAAGAAAACAACAGTTTTGACTTCTTAATTGTATGCCATTTTATTATCATGGTTTATTTCACTGCGTCTTCATCTTCTCATTTCTTGTTCTTTTAAGTGCTTATGAATCAGTTATAAATATTATTTCGGGTTCTTATGAGTTAAGATGTTCTTCATGTAGGATTCACATGGCACCGTTCAGTGATGAATATCTATTTGTTGAAGTAGCTAACAAGGTGAGACTTTTAATGAAGTTCCTTAAAGGTTAAGTTACCATTTCTGTCTCTGAGGTGCAAATTTGTTTTCACATTGGACCTTGGAGTTCTAAAAGTTTTAGTTATTCTCAAATTTTTCATTTTTTTCCAAAATATGTCCTAGTCCTATCTTCGTTTAGGAAAATGAGAGGAAACATAGCCCTATTTTATTTCTAGCTTTCATGTTTAATAAAGGATATTTTTTATGTACTAAGAAAGGACGCAACATAGACGTTTATGAAATTGCATTTGAGTAAGAATTTACTCTCTTCCATTGGTATTTGAGTTGTCTCCCATAATCATATCAATCAAGCAAAATGTATCACATCATTTTATCTTTCATTGTAGAGGTCATTTTAGGATCAATTACTCAAGTTTTCAAAACGGAAGCATTTTCTAGTCTTCTCCTTTTGATTTTATTGCCTTTTCTCCTGATTACATTCCAACAATTTCCAAACATAATTAGCAGAATGAAAACACTCATGATGTATAGCTTTCACAAGCTTTGGCTTCAAATAATGACGCGCAATGTTTTGTGATTGAGGAAGCACATGGTTTAATAAACACTTCAGTGCAAATAATCCCGATAACTAAAGTGTATCCTCTTGGTCTTTCCTTGTCTCTTTTTGATCCAAAATAGTAATGAACAAAAATAAGCTTAATATGTTCTTTCTGTAGGCACTCTTTTGGCAGCAACAAAACTATTATGGTGTTGATTTGACAGCCTTGCATGGATCGGCATTTCAAGGCTATTTTTCTCAGGTGTGCATCCCTTTCAAAAACCTGAAAATAAAATTGTGGGCCATTTTTAATTTAGATCAAAATTTGATGATTAACTTAAAAGTTTAATCTGGATTTGCCCCATTACTCGAGGATTTCTGAATGACAGCAAAGGAAAACACATTTGTAAATTATGGCTTAATGCACATGCACCCCCGTTCACTATGATGTACCACAGTATTTGTAGTTATAACATGCGGCATTATCTCATTTCTCATTTCTGTTTCTGTTATTTAAACTTTGTATCCATAATATTCTGTTTTATGTTACAAACAGCCAGTGGTGGATGCTTTTGATCCAAGATTATTGGTCGCCGCTTCAATGTCTCATGTTTTAGACTTCACAAATATCAAGGTACTCCAGAACTGTTGTTTTTTTTATTAACGGAAACATTTCTGATAGGCCTTTCATTAACATATAATATTCTCTTTTTATCAATTAAAAGATTGGGTTGGGAAGATAACTTTTTTCACGTGTTTCCATTTAAGGGAATGCGTGGATTGGTTCTTGGCCAAAATTGATTGAGAGTCAACATGTCACTTTAAGGAAAAATTTAAACCTGCACAAAAACCAATGGACTGAAAATTGAAAACCAAATTTACCTAAACAAATGCAAAATTGAAATGAACTACCAAAACCAACCAACCACTTTATTTTTTATACTTTTAAAAGCGGAACTGACAGTCGGAGACTCGGAGTTCCATCTTCTTCTTGTTGTTCTGGCCTTTCTCTTCCCCCCCCTGGAAATATATGGTTTGAAATGTATTCTGACAGAACCACTCTTATTATCAGGAAGAGGAATTGTATGACATAGATATTCCTCTGAAGTTCGTTGCTTCTGTGGGTGCCAGAATCCATGGATTGGCCTGCTGGTTTGATGTATTATTTAATGGCAGGTAAATATCGGGTTATGAGATAAAATTTTGGCAACTGGCTACTACATCATTGATTGCTTATAAACTGCTTCGACTTGCAGCACCGTGCAAAGGTGGCTTACCACTGCCCCAGGTGCACCGACAACCCATTGGTACCAGTTACGTTGTGTCCTTTCCCAGCCAATTTATGTCATGGCAGGACAGGAAATAACCGGCAGACTTCACATGGTTGCTCACAGTGCTCAGAGTTACACGATTTATTTGACTCTATCAGGTTGATTTCTTTATCTTTCTCATATTTTTGGTTCCTTTGTTTTGTGTTTTGAGCTTGCTAACTAAGATTGCTGTGTAGCCAAAATGTGGGGCCCTGGTGCCGAGCAAGGAGGAATACTTCAGTCGTCGTCGTGCAAACTCGACCTAAAAGAGCCCTACTATAGAATGTCCCAACCACAAGCCTACCCCATGGTTCAAGATCAGCAACAACAGCAGCTAATTCCACCGCAGGTATTTCATTACACGTTTTCCACTATCTCCTCGACTTTCTCGTGTTTATTATATAGATTGAAATTGGTTCTGAAACTTCTAGAAATGTCTGCGTAACTGCAAGATCACGTTTGGAAAAGAAGTTCCCTTTTCTGCACATTCTTATATCAACTCGACAACACCAAAACTCAAAATTTTATTACCCCTACCTTTAAGATATTTTTGGAAATGAGAATCACTCCTCATTTCTATTATGTTTAAAATGAATGGCTTTTTTACCAGCCCATCCTGAACCAGACTGTTGATTTTGAAAGAATGGATTTTCCTCAAAAGGTGTGAGCAAGCTCGATTCGATTTGTAAATTTGTCTACCCCATTATAATCTTTTAATACAATGTATTTCTAGTATTTTTTTTCTTCCTGTAAACGTCTGTCGTGTCTACCTTGGCATTCCAAGATTTTGTGGGTGTCAAGAATTTCGTTGTTGCCAATTTGAGCAACAATTTGATTGGTCAATATATATATATCTTAGTCAAGTTCAAATTCTCTTACCTTGTATCTTTAACTAAAGAAATTGTTTATTGTTGCTAAAATGAACCAACTTTTTCAAACAGGATGCAGCCATTCAACCTCAGGATTTAGACGACGCCGATCTGATGCTACAGGCATCACCTAACTCAGGGGCTCCGCTCAATTCATTGATAGACAACATTTAAAGTGTTTGAGATGTGTTCGAATTAGTTTGGCTTTGCATTGGTGACAAGAACTGGGCAGAAGGTCTTCTCCTTGTTCATCTCTAACCTCCTCCCAGCCAGTGAGGTCATTGATTATGCTTCCACAGTGAGATTCTGTACAATTTTTACCTATGATTCAATTACGTTAAACAAATAATCATATCTTGTTTGCTGCAAAATTTTCCTCTTTCGATATTTATTTGGAGGCTTTTCGATGATGAGCCTGATGGATGATGTAGTTGGAATTTTTTTTTCTAGGAATCTTTTACTAGAATATTGTTTCAGGGAAAGTTTAGGCTGATTTTCTGAAGAAAAATGTGCCTCAATTTGCAATTCCATAATTTGGCTCAGCAGGTAACAATTATAGTTCTCGTAATTTACATAATTTTATCCTTCTATAATTAATTTTTTGAATTCTGTTGCACCCATGGGTGTGCCAGTCATTCTAAAACATTACAATAAAGGCTGAGAGCTCAAGTTAACCAAGATATTGATCTTGAATTCTTGATGGACAACGAAAATTTTTGGAAAAATGATTAAAATATTGTTTTAATCAATAAATATAAGTTTTATGCTTAATACTCTATTATCTTTTTGGTTAAAACTTTAGGATATAGAAATTTCGTTCTGTTCTCTCTTCTTTCTAGTCCACAACTATATGGACCAGTGTTGGATTGACTAAATCTCTTGATTTTTTTTTTTTTTTTGAGTTCCTAAGTTCGTATTATTAACAGCATTGGATAAAAATTTTCAGTGAAGGACAAGCGTAAGCATATATTAATGGAATAAATGCCATATTTTGGACCCTACAAGTTTTGAATTTGATGTAAGTTTCAGAATGTAAGAATTCTACTTCAAGGTTTTACGATTGTTTGGTTCTTAGGTTTTAAGATTTGTATTTTGACTTTTGATTTTTCATCAACTACTCACTTTTTTAACTTTTTAGTTTGCACAAAATTGAAAGTGAGTATAAAAGTGGAAAATTGAGTTTAAAGAGTAAATTTTGAAATTTAGAGACCAAATTAAAATAAAATTTAAATTACAATGATAAAATTGTAGGTCTTGTTTGGTGATTACTTTGTTTTTTGTTTTCAAAAAAGAAAGTCTATCTCTTTTCTATCTATTTTTTACAATGATTAGCACAATAGTTGAATTTTTAGTTAAATTTAAAAAACAAAGTAAATATTTAAATATTATTTTTTTTAGTTGTCAAAATTTGGCTTTATTTTTTGCTAATAAGCTTAATTTTTAAAAACAAAAAATGAAATGACTATCAAATGAGGTCATGAAATTTTGAATTCAAAACTAAATCGAATAACTTAAAACTAAAAGAAGCAATAATTTGAGATTTAGGGATCAAATGAAAATGGGACAAAAAAAAAAAAAAAAAGTACTTTTTCTACATTAATTTATTTGTTTGGTCAGATGGACTCTCAACCAATTAAAATATGATGGAGAGGTTCAAATCAATACCATATTAAATGAGCTAATAAATGGAGAATTTTTCACTACCCATTTTAGTCTCAATTTTAAATGAAACATTTTACCCTTAACATTGATTAGTTTTCTCCTACACCTTAGTTGTCATCGAATTGTCATCTTCAGTCACGTTACAAATTTAGATGCAAAATGCATAGAAAGCTTCAAACGGGTGATCTGAAATCAATGTAGTTTTTATGGAATCGACTTTGCGACCGACCAACACCTCTGCAAACAAGACTACCAACGTAGGAAACAACACCCCAAAACAACCACCCACATGCTGAAAATGCCTATGCAAACCGAGACTACCCATGTCGGAACACACCTCGAGAAAGCCATCTTCTGCAACTAGGTAACTATCGAGCTCTGATGGCACAACTGAAGCCCCACTCCAATCGATTTTATCTACGACGACAATTTCTCTCTCAGTCTATTTTTTTCTCTTTCTTGGGATTGTGCAACTGCACTTTTCCTCAAGAGTAAAGCCTCCACAATGAGCTCCAGGAAGTGGAAGATGGGTTTATTTGATAAAAGAGACGTCCAACGTCAGTTGTTAAAACGAATTCTTCCCGTTTTCCCTCTATTTTTCTTCAACGTTTCATTTTTCACTATTTGGTTGTTATTTTTCAATTTTCTCTCTCTTGGTTGTTATGCTTAACCAATGTCATTATGCTAAGTGACTCCATATACTTTAATAAATAGCAATTACACGATAGGAGTACACCATCGTTGAGAGCCTATCATTTAGCAAATTTATTTTCCTCTCTTCCGTCTCTTCGTCTTCTTCGTTTCTGTCTTTCCGTTTTCTACATGGTATCAAAACTTTAAGCATCCTATTCCTTTCTTCATGGCGTCAAGCTCGGGAACATCTGAAGAAGACTCTATTCTACCAGTGACATCAAACTCAGGTATTCATTCGACAGTTTCACCTCCAACCAACATCTCTATATCTTCCCCATTGTTCACTCCACCTGCTACTCAACGCATTCCTCCCCTTGCTCGAAACCCGTTTTACCCTCCTCAATATGGCCCTCCACCACCGCCCCTTCACCCTCAGTATGCCAGATTTCCCACCCATCATTCTTTTCCAACTCAGGTACCGCTTAATCCATTCTCCACACTTCCTCCCCACAATCTCCAGTAGTAAACTTCCCTCACATGTCCCAATCCCTCACTGGCAAACTAAATGATTCCAACTATCTTCTCTAAAAAAATCAGCTTCTCAACTTGATCATGGGTTACGACCTTGAAAGTTTCATTGACGGCACCTATCCCTAGCCACCTAAATACCTTGATCCTCAATAGACACATCTCAATCCTCATTTCTCTTATTGGCAGAAGTGAAATCGTACTATCATGAGCTGGTTTTACTCCTCTTTCAATGAAGATAAAATGGGTGAGATTGTCGGTTACGAATCAGCATAAGAGATTTGGTAAGCACTTCGAACGGTTTATGAGTCGTCTTCAACAACTCGGATTATGGGACTGTGATCTCAGCTTCAGAAAATAAGAAAGGATGGCACCAGTGTATCTCAGTACCTCGCTAAGATCAAAGACATTGCAGATAAATTTGCTGCCATTGGAGAACCTCTGTCTTACCGTGATCATTTTGCATATATTCTTAAAGATCTTAGAAATGAGTACAACCCTTTTGTGACTTCCATTCAGAACAGAACTGACTGCCCCTCCATCGCTGATGTCCGAAGCCTGCTTATCGCATATGACTCTCGGTTGGAAACACAGTTTGCCTTGGATCAACTTGAACAAATCCAAGCCAATGTTGCCCATCTCTCTCTACAACCTCGACGCCCTCACTGGCAACAAAATACTTGATCATCCTTCAAACCTCCTCCATCTCTTCTAGGTATTCTTCTTAATCCTCCTTTCTCTGCTATGAATGTTACTGACCATACCTTTCCTAGATCCCCTGCCCGAGCTCAACGACCACCGCCCATCAACCATCAAACTCCTCCAATAGGCCTCAGTATCAAATCTGCAGTAAACTTGACTATACAGCCCTATCCTGCTACAATATTGATGACCCCAAATACAAGACCATTCACCCTCCCCAAGCTCACTTTGCTTAAACTGCTCCAGCCCCCAATCAACCTTTATCCTATGTCACTGCTTCCCCTGCTCCAAAATCCAATCATCCAGATGAAGACTGGTATATGGACTCTGGAGCTACTCATCACATGACCCCTAACCTATCCAACATCCAACAACCTACTCCATATTATGATGGTGAACAAGTTGTCATATGAAATGGTAAGTCTCTTCCCATCTCTCATCTTGGCTCTTCATATTTTCTGTCTCCTATATCTAGTACTCCAGTTCATCTTCACTCTGTCCTTCACACACCTTCCATCTCTCGAAATCTCATTAGCATAGATCGCTTATGTTATGATAATCACACTTATGTTAAGTTTTTCCATGACTCGTTTGTTGTGAAGGATCTTCAAACCAAGAGTCCACTCCTCCGGGGCACACTTGAACGTGGCCGATACAAGCTTTCTATCACTCCAGCTACTCCAAGAACATCCACTCCCTCTTCTCATCCCACTACCTTCATCTCAACACTTACAGACTTTTCCTTATGGCATCGTCGCTTGGGACACCCCTCCACTCCAATAGTTCAGTTCGTTCTGTCCAAATGCAAACTGAAGTACAAAAATAATACAAATGTATCAGTTTGCAAGCATTGTCAAATAGCCAAGAGCCATCGTTTACCTTTCCATACTTCAACTTCTCGTCCATCCTCTCCTTTTGATATTGTGTATGTCGATGTATGGGGTCCTTCCCCTATAAATTCAATAAATGGAGACAAATATTTCTTATTGTTTATTGATGCTTTCTCGCGATTCACTTGAATATACACCATAAAAGTGAAATCAGATGTTCTCCCCTGTTTCATCAAGTTTCAAAAAATGGTATCAAATAAGTTTTCCACCACTATAAAATCAATCCAAACTGATGGAGGAGAGTTCAAAGCTCTCTCACCTATTCTAGACAAACTTGACATACTCCACCGTTTATCTTGTCCTTATATCCCTCAACAAAACGGTACTGTTGAGCGAAAGAACAGACATGTAGTTAAGGTCGGATTAGCCATGCTTGCCCATTCCTCTGTTCCACATACCTTCTGCCCCTTTGCTTTCCACACAGCCACATATCTCATCAATCGGCTACCCACACCTCTTCTTGCCAACAAATCTCCCTATGAAACCTTATACAATAAGCTTCATAATTACCAACTTCTTAAAGTATTTGGATGCACCTGTTTTTCCTTTCTTCGACCGTTTAATGATCATAAACTTCAATACCGGTCTCATGAATACATCTTCTTAGGCTATACCTCTTTGCACAAAGGATATCTCTATCTTCATCCTACAATAGGTCGCATATATGTTTCTAGGCATGTAGTATTCAATGAAGCTGCCTTTCCTTTCCTAGATAACTCTCAAACAACAACTCCATCACAGTCTCCTCCCTCCTCTGTCATTTCCATTCCTATTCCCATCAGTCCTCTCTGCCCCTCCTCACCAAATCAATCTATTGCTAATTCTCAAAGAAATATTGTTCATCACCATGATTTCCTCTATCTACCCTCTTCCATTCCATCTCCCTCCTCCCAACCTACACCAACCAGCCAACCTACTGTCCATACTCTTCAGTCACCTGATCTTCAACCAGTTCACCAAGTTCCATCATTCTCCCTCATTCACCAACAGTCACCTCTGCCCTCCCAACTCACTCTGATTCACCACACCTAACCATTCCCAACACTTCAGACCCACCACAACCCTTCCCTCTCACAACCAATAACCATCCTATGATTACACGATCCAAAATGGGCATTTTTAAACTAAAGGCTTGGTTATCCGTTGTCACTGACTTGGACAAAACAGAACCACGATCGTATAAGGAAGCACTTCTTCATCCAAGATGGAAACAAGCTATGCTTGAGGAATATGAGGCACTCATACGAAATAATACATGGTCCCTGACACCTATGCCCTAGGATCGCAAGGTAATTGGCAGTAAGTGGGTATTCAAGCTTAAACAAACTCCATCAGATGAGATTGCTTGATTCAAGGCCCGCTTGGTCGCTCAAGACTTCAGCCAAGATTATGACATTGATTACTTTGAAACATTTAGTCCAGTGGTCAAGCCTACTACCATCCGGCTTGTGCTATCCATTGCTGTATCTCACAATTGGGCCATTCAACAGCTGACGTGCACAATGTCTTTCTTAATGGTGACTTATCTGAGGAAGTGTATATCAAGCAACCACCTGGTTTTATAAGTCACCAACATCCCGATCATGTCCTGTTTCTGCATAAGGCCTTTGTATGGTCTCAAACAGAGCCCTCGGGCATGGTTTTCAAAGCTCAGCACTTGTCTGATGTAGTGGGGCTTCTCAAATGCGAAATTTAATACGTCCATGTTCATTTTCCGCAACTCCCACATCTTAATCTTCTTTCTCATTTATGTTGATGACATCATTGTAACTGGAAATAGTTCTGCAACCATACAACACTTTATTAGTTGTTTAAACACCCACTTTGCACTTAAAGATCTTGGTGATCTATCTTTTTTCCTTGGTATTCAGATAGCTCGCTCATCAGACCATTTACACTTATCTCAGTCAAAGTACATTTATAGCCTACTTGATCGTGCACAACTCACTGACTGTAAGCCCATTAACTCTCCTATGGTCGTTGGTACTACATTGTCCCTCACTGATGGACAATTACTGGACAAACCCTCTAAATACAGAAGCTTAGTAGGAGCCCTCCAATATTGTACCCTGACCAGACCAGACATCAGCTTCAGTGTCAACAAACTCTGTCAGTTTATGCACGCCCCAACCTCTTCACCTCTTCAAGCAGAAAAACGCCTTCTTAACTACCTTAAAGGCACGAAAAATCATGGTATTCTTCTGACCAAATACTCTGCTTTGGCCTTAGCTTGCTACACCGATGCCGATTGGGCCAGCTACCCGGATGACAGACGAAGCACAAGCGGGTTCTGTATCTTCCTAGGTTTCAGCTTCATCTCATGGAGCTCCTCCAAACAAAAGGTAGTCTCTCGATCCAGTGCCGAATCAGAATATCGTGGCCTGTCCAATGCTACCGCCGAGATCCTCTAGATCCAATCTGTTCTGACTGAAATTGGCATTAACCGCATCTCCACTCCTTTGCTACTATGTGACAACCTCAGCGCTACATACATGGCCGCCAATCATGTGCTTCACAACCAAACAAAACATCTTGAGATTGATCTTCATTTTCTTAGAGAAAAGGTTGCATCCAAACAGCTTTCAGTCAGATTTCTTCCCTCCGAAGACCAACTTGCAGACATCATGACAAAAACTTTACCAAGTCCTCGTTTTCTTAATCTCAAGACCAAGCTTACAGTCGCGACAGCTCCTCGTTCGCTTGCAGGAGGATGATAAAAGAGACGTCCAACGCCGGTTGTTAAAACGAATTCTTCCCGTTTTCCCTCTGTTTTTCTTCAGCGTTTCATTTTCCACTATTTGGTTGTTATTTTTTTAATTTTCTCTCTCCTGGTTGTTATGCTTAACCAATGTTATTATGCCAAATGGCTCTATATACTTTAATAAATAGCAATTACACGATAGGAGTATACCATCGTTGAGAGCCTATTGTTTATCAAATTTATTTTCCTCTCTTCTGTTTCTTCGTCTTCTTCGTCTTTATCTTTCCGTTTTCTACATTATTTGCAAAAACATCATTATGCATGATTAATTTAATACCCTTAATCGACTAGGCCATATGAGATTTTTGCATAAGAGAGTGGTAGGGTTGAAGTAGTATGTCGTTGGCTGAGGTAATTTCATTTGCATTGAGATTTATAAACTGATTATAATTGAATTTCAAGATTTGATTTCTAAGATTTAACAACCACACGTTTTTCTGGTTGTTCAGGATTGATGAGTAGCTCGTCAAATTACTTCTAGGAGTCACCATTGCAAGAAGGGGTAAAAGTTAGGGCTGACCAAACAAATAACAAAATTTAAATTTTCATTTGGAAAAATAGTAAAAAGTTTTAAAAATTGTGATAGAGCTGACCAAACAAATAACAAAATTTAAACTTTCATTTGGAAAAATAGTAAAAAGTTTTAAAAATTGTGAAAATGACAAAACAAATTATAATATTAGAAAATAATAATTAACGATTGTCAAAATTTCCCCCAAGCCAACCCACATTCCATAAAGTTCAGAATTCTAAAGGTCAAGGGTTTCAAAACCATTTTAAAACAACAAATATACTCTACTTAAATAGCTATCACATAATAAATAATGCATTATGACAAGTGTATAATCTACACTTACAACAACTTATTAGCACACTAAACAAGACATTTATTTAACAAAAAACCCAACCAAATCAATTGCCAACAAAATCAAATTAGGGATTTCAAAAGACTTGCGACGTCCTAAAACAACTTCAAGGGAAGAAAGAAATCGTTTCTGGTGCCTTAAAAATAGGTTCATCGCAGGAAAATAAAGACGTGCTTCCGTTGCCCTAAAATCATTAAGCCTCAAACACCATCAATGTGAGTACATAAAGACCTTCTCCACAGGTATTGACTCTTGACCCTTGGCAAATATTTCTTTTGTTCCATTTCACATATTTATATGTGTACATCTCTTTATGAATCCAATTCATGTAAATTTAATATTTGAATCTTATTTAAATATATCTCTCTTACATAATTTGGATTATAGATCATATCTATAATTAACCATTATATATTAATCTCATTAATATAAAAATCCCTCTTTTAATTTGAACAATTTAAATCATTCCTCATTACTATCCTTTAGTGAGTTAACAATGAGACCTTATGAACCTACAGATTAGAAGCTCCAATAATATGAGATTAATTGATTAAACTTCTTTTGTCCAGTTAATCAATATTCATTAACTACCGATCACTCCACTAAAGACCGATAGCTGCACTCTTCGCACTGTAGATATATTTCTGTGTTCGTGGATATAACCAATCAACATAGCGATGACCCTTCACAAATGCTCATAACTACAGCTGGGTCAAAATACCGTTTTACCCCTACAGTTACATCTAACTTCTTAAGTACCACTGATTCCACTAATGAACAGACAATTTATAGTCTAACTATAAACTAGCACCTCTCGAGCTAATGAGAGGTTGAGGCCTCATTGTTCAAGACCCGAAACCAGCTATTAAGAGAGCAATTTATCTACTTTCTCAAGGAATGGGAAGGAGTGAGTTTCATCTTGTGTAGTTGTGTTTCCAGCTCCCTAATCAGAAAAATCCTCAAAATGATAGGCTTATTGAGCTGACTATCATGACCATTCTCACCCATACAGATCAAAGGACTGCTATCATAAGTAGAAGTTCACAGCTCACTCAGGATTAAGGTCAAGTCTCCTATGGTTATCCTAGTGAAATATTAGTTTCTTCAAGTAACAGTGTTATAAAGAGAAATTAATTATTTCGTGGTCCAATCTATGTATAAACTTCTTTATACAGGATATCTTCACTTAACATGTCTTTACATGAATAATATGGTTCATATTGTTTGTAACACTTACATCTCATGTAACAATTACAAAATGGGTCGTATCTGCAGTGTTACCAGGATAAGACACCTAACCTTTATCCATTTACTATAGATCTTTTAGGTTATTACTTGAACATGAACCACCTTTATGTCAACCACATACTGTTCAATTGACATCATATAATCTTGGATCTTAGTTTATTGGATTGAATTAGTGTTGTATAGATGTCAAATAAAATACCTATGTTTTTATCAGATAAATAATTTGTGTTAACAAAACTACAAACCATGAGATACACTAGATTTGGGACATCAATCCCAACAACTTAAATATTTACTGTTAGCTGTAAATATTAAGTAATAACTAGGTCAGAAAAGGGAATATGCAAAATAACAAGCCGAAAGGGAGAAACAATTGATATTATGGATATACGTGAGGTATTGTTACTTAAATAATTTGTAATTGTATTTATTGGTTGCATATTATTAAGCTTGTGCTTATGAAAATGTGTTAGGATTGTTCGTATCTGATTGGATGGTGCAAGGAGAAATGAACTACTGAAAATAAACTTGCAAACAAAGACTTCTGTAATTGATAAAATCAAGAAAAATTTAAATGAAGAGTTACAAGAGAGATCTAGAGAAACTAATTTTGGACATTTCCTTGATTTTCTATTATAAACCAATCTTCCTAGCTGTTATTACATCTAATACAAAGAAAATGTAAACTAAAGTCATTAGTTAAATTTCTTCATAGGTGGTCAAGTACTGAAATTTTTTTAAGAGAGTTTGCATTGATAATTGGTTTAAATTGTGCTGAATTGCCAAGCATTAATAAAAGTGAGATAAAAGAAGGAGGTAATATAAGAAAGACGTACTTCGAGGGTATGAAAGTTGTGACTAGGTAGTTTATTAACATAACTTTTAATATTATCAAGGCAGGATGTGAAAATGATAGGATAAAAATAGAAAAGTTGTATTTTTTGGAATGTTTTCTTCTCCTAAGACAAGATTCGGTGAATGTGAATGTAGACCACATATTGATTGTCGATGACAATGACCTCTTTGATAACTACCCATGGGAAGGGTTGCTTTTGATTTACTTGTTGATGTTATGTATAGAAAAATATACAATAAAGGAAAATCAAGAATATGAATGGGATGATTAATATTCCTAATCTTAGCATGGGCATACGAGGTCATACCCACCTTGAGCTCCTCACAAAATTTATTTTGCAGGAAGATTTCTAACAGTGTTCAAAGGATAGTAAGTTGGATTATGGACAAACAACCGAAATGGAAGGATTTCAAGCAAAAAGTATTTGATTCAAAAGAGGTATAAGCATCTATACAAACAAAATAGACGTAGGTCTTAAATTCTAAACTATAAACTAACATCTTATCTTCTTGTTTACTTGACAACTTAAAATTTGTCCATTACTTGCAACTCCAAAGGAAATGAATATGTCATATTTTGCCCCATTCATTAGGGAGGAAAAAGGGTTTTGCAAGAGGTCGAAGAAAAATTAAGCATATATAGACCGAGAGAGAGTGTGGTTGAAATATCCTTAAATAGAGGACTGACTTCTGCATCTAGTAAAGATGAAATGAAACAAAGGCTCGAAGGAATAGAGAAAATACAACAATTGATAAACACAAGAATGGACCAAAAGTTTGATGCTTTGAAGATTAGTCTGCAAAGGTTGACAAAGAAGATAGATGACTTGGTGGAATTGTCAAACACAATAATTGAATACATGAAGACTACACAGGCTGGTCAATCACATGCATCAGCGAGCAATCTGTTTATGGCATGCAAACTAACTACACTGTATTTGTTGTATAATCACGTGAGTTGCCATAAATCTTATTATTTGTCTGTTTTTCCATTTTCCAAAATCAAACCTTAACATTTGTCATACGCTCCAATCTCCTAAAAGTTATTTCTTAGGAGACATTTGGTAATGCACATCGAGTTGGGTTGGGTGGCTTTTTAAGCCCACTCAGCGTTTCTGTCAATGATGAAGAAAAAACAGTGGGTTAAATAACCCGCCGTTTTACTCCCAACTTAATATCCCTAAAAAGGTGCATTTTAAATAACTCTTCTCTTAGCTCTCCTCTATCGTTCCTCTCTCTCACTCATCCGTCATTTCACATTACTCTCATTCTTATATCTTCCATCTTCTCTCTTCTTCATTCGTCTGGTTCATCCTCTTCATCTCCTCCGTTTTTCTTTCTCCAATTTTCTCTTCTTGCTCGATCGTATGGGTCTTTTCTTGTTGAATCACTCTTTTCTCTTCTTTGTGTATTTTTCTGCGGTTGTTTTCATGATTTTTTTTTCTGAAGATCTACTATGTATGTGGTTGTTTATTGATCTGACTAAGTTTCTTCTTCCTCTTTTGTTTTAAAATTTTTTTTGAGTTTTTTTGTCCGATCTTCTTTTTTTTGGAGTTTTTTTTTTGGGTTTTTGATATGTCTTCTCCGTATGTTTTATTGTTCATTGCATGTTGAATCTATAAGGTTTATTTGTACCATGGATTTTTGGGCTTCGATTTTCTTATTAGGTTTTTTTCCTTAGTTTTTTGGAGTTTCCATTTTCAGATTTTTAGAGTTCTTTTGTCCAATAGATTTTTGGGCTTTGATGTCCCAGGTAGATTTTCATTGGCTTCTTGGGTTTCGATTTTATGAGAATATGTTACACTTCTAGATATTTTTGTAGAATTTGTTGGTTTTGATTTTCTTATTGCTTTTATGTTTTTGTTTTCCTTTTTACTATGTCTTCATAGCCTTCATTCGGTCAGTTCAACCCACTGTTTTTCTTCCTTTTTTGTAGATCTCCTCTCATCGCTTCAATAACAAATTCGTCCCTTTGTTGTTTTTTTTTTTTTTTGCTCTTTCTCAAATTTGATGTGCAGTTAAATTCCTGGTAGGAGCTACTGACTATGTTATTGGATATTGGTTAGGGAAGGGAGTTCGATCGTCCCTACAACAAGTTTGTCTTCTATCATTTCTTTCCAGAGGTCACGATGATTAGTTTATTTTTTCAATATGTCTCTTGTGTTCCAAACTTCATATTTAAATATTCCGAGTCTGGTTTAGACTTCATCTTTCCATTTTCTCTTCAGTTAATTCATCCTCTGTTATTGTTTCTATTTTGTACATTGATTTGTATTAATAAAAAATATACATCTAAATCATCTTTTTTTTTTCTTTTTTTTTTTTTTTAGTTCGCTGGTGATCTGTTTTAGCTTTTATTTAGATTGTCTTTTGTTAATTGATCCATTTTTTTTCTTCACAATATATTAAAGTTGATGTTGAATTGTTTATTGGAGTTGAAATTTCATGTTTTTGTTCTAAGGTCTCTAGAACTTTTTTTTTTTTTTTTTTTTTTTTTTTTTGGCAATGTTGTGTGATATATTATATATCAGTTAATCAAATATTAATTGAATAATATTTAATAAAATTCTCAACTATACATTTAATGCCAACTTGACCCTACCTACTTTAGTTAATACTGATTTTACTCTTTGTGCATTATGTTTAATGAACTCATTATTCAAAATTATTGAGGTTAGGTGCATTTAAGTGCACCTAAATCCCCATCCAACCATCCAACCATCCCCCATCATCTCTTCTATTTATATATGTCTTCCTCCCCACATTATCTTGAGAAATCTCCACTGTCTCCTCCAATTTAGATTGTTGATGAGTCATTTTTCCCATCTTCCCTTCCATTTTTTTCCTCACTTCTAACTTCAATAATTTGGATGTTCTGCCTTTTGTAATATGTTTGTTTCCCCCCTCATACTTCAGTGTTTTATATTCATACATGGGTGGTCATGAATCGAACGATTGTGCTAAAAGAGGTACACTTTCTATTCCATTCTTTTATAATAAAGTAGATCTTTCATTAATGTGGCTTGTTACTTTTGTTATATTACATCTTTGTATACCTCCCATCTATTCTTGGTGTTTTGGACTCTAGTCACTTCGAACTTAATCAAAACGTAAGTTGTATTATGTTCAATACTTATTTCATTTGCAATACATTCTTCCTAATCTAAATATACATTGTTTTGTTTCTTATAGGACCCAAACTAATTACACATTTCCAAATTCCATTCCCAATTAGTTTGAGGTTTGTTAGTTTTACATTCATAGTAATTTTTTTCATAATCCAATATCTGTTTATAAATTTTGGTGAAGTATTTGCAATGAATTGCGACTGTGTTGGTGAATGCTATTTGTTGGACATTTATTGAAGACATTATTATTTGCTTGTAGGTAGTTCTTACACATTATACTATCCGGTGTGAGTGTAATACATGTTTAATAAGAAACTACAATTTTTTTTCTTACTACATCATAGGAATGAAATCAATTTATATTTTTCTAGGATGTTTTTTTTTATACTTTGAAATATTCAAAACCCACCAATAGAAATATATGATGGATCCATAAAAAAACTTGTACTTTAATTTTCAAAAGTCATTGAAGTAAAAAAGTTTTTCAACACTTTCATTTGAAATGCGAAATAAACTTTTTGTTGTATTTAATGGTAAAAATGCAATAAATTTTGGGCAAAATGTAATTTTAACCTTATTGAAAAGACTCAATTTTAAAAAAGGTTTAATCCATATTCCAAATATTGGCCACAAAAGATCATATATAGTCGGTATATGCTGAAAGGATACAGGAGTATCCAAAGCGAAAACGATCATATCCTAATTCTAATTTTACAGAACATACAGAAAACAAAGAGGACGGAAACAAGATATATGTAATATAATAAGCATGTTGTTGTATAGAGAGTAAATAGGAAATACAGATCTAAAGATCACATACCTTTAAAGATTAGCCTCTTGAAAATTCCTTTCTGAATCTCGAACACAACGAACACTTCAAAATCTCAACAACAAAATTCAAATCAATGAAATATAACCACGGAAAAATCTCGTTATTCTTGGGGTAGAGAATCTTTAGAATTTATGAGCTTCCAGATTAATTTTGAAAATAAATGGAAGATTGATTTGAGAGAGTAGAGAATACGCTAAGAACGACAACACCTTATGTCCTAATATGTGTTTTTTTTTTTTCATCTTTTGCACTTCCACTTCCATGTATTAAATATGAGAAAATAATTGTAGGGGGGGGGGAGGGGGGTTCAATAAAAATCGACAACTTCGAGGGAATTGTTGTCGAATGAGCATTCGTATTGTTGAAGGGGTGATTGACAATTATTAGAGGCACATCCTTCTCCCCAGTACTACGTGTTGCCTGATACACAACTGTTGGATTTTATGTCCTAAAACTCATAGTTTGTAAATTAATAAACATATTTTGTTTTGTTTTTCTATAAAGTTGTTATTGAAATTGTAATCTTGAATACAATAAACTAAGGTCCTGAGGCTATTCAATGTAGTTTAAACTTTATGTAGTGACATAAATGTGGATAAGTTCAAATATATAGCCAAAATGGTCTATAGTATATGAATAAGGTTGGGCGCTTTATTCTGGGGACACTATGGATGCGACCCACTTTGTAGTTAGTACAAACAATGTGATCCTGAATCGTTCATATAGAGATATGTGAGTGGGGGCATCCTATGCAATGAGTTTGCATAAGACTGAACCATGAAATAGTCACTTTTTACGTTCTAAATGCCGTTTTATGTATAAAACTGACTATTTCGTTAATTGATGACCTAGGTAACTTAATCTTAATTCTGAGCTAACTATGAACTCCTGTTCACTCGGAATTATTCTTAGATCTGTATAGGTGAGGGCAGCTCATTATTGCTGGCCCAATAAGCCTCCCATTTCAAGGGTAAGATCAAGTGGATAGCTGGGAACATAGGGTGCAAGACGGAATTCGCTCCTACCCGTTATAGGGATAGTAGATAGGTTGTTTCCTTTAGTACTGAATCTAGATCTTGAACAAGGGGCCCCACCCTCTCCTTGGCCCGAGAGGGGTTCGGTTTATAAGTTGGACCTTAAACCAATTATTCATTAGAGGATTAGTGGAACTTAAGGAACAAGATGTAGTCTTTGGTGTACAACGATTTTTATGACCCAACCGAGATTACGAACAACGATTAGCTTACTAATCATTGTTATATCAAATGGACACAAATATATCTATAGGAGTGCAACTACGGGACTAGGGTTGGCAAAAAAATCCGACGGGGCGGGGATTCCCCGCTTTGACCGAGTATGGGGTCAAACCGGGGAAATTATTCGGAGCCCCGTCCGAGGACAGGGACAGTATCCCCACCCCGACCTCGACCCCGACTCCGAATAATCCCCGATTTCGAATTTATATATATATATAGAAATTTTGTAAACTTATATATAAAAAGGCCCAAAAAGTAAAAGCCCAAAACTAAAAAACCCAAACCCAAAAATCCCTAAATCCCTAAACTTATTACTGAAAATTGAAATGAAAAAAATAAAAATCCCTAAAATCCCTAAAATCCCATCCCTCCCCTCCCCTCTCTGTCTCTTCTATTCTTCTACAGTCGAGCCGACTCACACCTCACTGCCTCCTCTCTCTGTCTCTGTCTTTACACTCTACAGCTGACTCACTGCCGAAGTTCCGAACCCACGTCTTCTGCTTCAAAACCGCGCCTACCACAGCGAACCCTCCATCCACTGCCTCTCTGTCTCTTCTGCTTCAAAAATCAAAACCGCGCCGCATCCACTGCTTCAAAAACTGCGCGAAACCGTCCGTCCGTCTGGCGCGAAACAGACCACAGCGAACCTTCCATCCACTGCCTCTAGTTGAGAAGTCCGTCCGGCAGCGTTTCAGGTGAAGATCTAACTTCTGTGTTTGGCCATTTGATAATGAATCGCTGTTTTTTATACCTATTTTATTGTTCTAACTTCTGTGTTGTTTTTCTTTTGAAAAAAACAGATTTGTGCTATTTCGAGATCTATCCGTTCAACTTATGTTCCCAGGTATTCATCTAGTCTTATCCCTAAAATGGTAAGCTTATTAAGCAGGGGCAATTGGTCTACTCTCACCATTTGCAGATTAAAGGATAATCCTGAACAAACAGGAGTTCATAGTTAGCTTAGGATTAAGGTTAAGTTACCTAGGTCATCGCTTCGAAATAGTCAGTCTTAAATAGTAAACAACGTTATAAAGTAAGAGTGACAGGTTTCGTGGTCTGATCTTGCACAAAACTCATTTGCACAGGACACCTCCACTCCTCATGTCTCAACATGCACGAATTATGATCACTTCGTATGTAGCACTTTACAACTCTTTGTAACAGTAGGCTGAATCCAATAGTGTTACCAGAATAAGGTACTCAACCTTATTCATATACTATAAATCATTTTGACTATTTACTTGAACCTGATCCACTTGTATATCTCCACATAAAGTTCAAGTACTCATATAATAGTCAAGGAACTTAGGTTTATTGGATTTCTAAAAAATAATATATTCAACAACTTTATCGAATTCTTAGAATAAGTTCTGATGTTGAAAAACCACGAGTTTTAGGACATAAAACCCAACAAACTCCCATTTGGACTAAAACTCCAGTGGTAACTTATATATCCGATATATAAGATTGAGTTTTTGAGTTTTATAGAGAAATACAATAAACTAGGGCTACCCATGGTTTTTGACATTTGGTATCTCATACCTGATATTTCTCCCACTTGCCCTAGGTTATTAACCTCTGGTATTTCTAGTCTTACTAGATGATTCTTAAACACTTTAGCCGAGAGAATCATTGTTAACATATTAGTATACAAATAGGTTTCTTATGGGGAATTCATCTATTTTTCAATAATGGCTAGGAAGCATATTTTCCTCCCACTACATTGAGGTACTCTCAAATCTTTGATTAAGATGGTCTGACCTACCTTAACAACTCTTGTTAACAGTTAGAGCTAGAAATCTTAATGTCATTATACTTCGATCTTAGTCATTTAAATATCTGAATATTTGCTGATGGCTATCAACAATTTGATTCTTAACAGAAGTTGCTATGAGATAGAACAAACATATATTTTTTTTTTTAGAAAAACATTTCATTCATAACAAAAAAAATATGTACAAAAGGTTCATTACAAGTTTTAACAAAGTGATAATGTACCCATAATCATTATTTTTTGCAATGATATTTAAGTGATTTAGAACAAATGCTACCGTGGGGCAGTAAAGAATTCCTTCACAAAAGTAAGACAGTTCTTGACCAAATACTATCTCCAGAATAACTCATATTCTGATAGTCATTTAGTTATCATTTTCGGTCAAGATCATTACTAACACTTAGTAAGTCTTGTAAGTGTAGACCCGTCATTTTCAGATCTTACAGAACGGTATGAGTATGCCTCCGAAGTAGAAGACAATACCCAAGACGGAACTATAAGACCCTATTCATTTTACTGAAATCTGGGTTGTTCCAAATCCTATGTTACAACCCTCCATAGGGATCGTCGCAGTTAACGACTAGCTAGTGTCGCATAAAAAACGACAGCAAGCGCAACATAAGAATCTCACGGTTCAAACTAATGGAGGAGATTGTAGGACAATGTTGACACATTTCCTTCACCCACTTACTATGAACAACTTCCCCCATTCACCTTATTATTGACCCATGCAAACACTTTTCGTATGGAGCAGTCGAGGTAAAATCGACAAGGAGTTGAGCATGGATCTCATGGTGTGAACTCTTGAGGACGTGAGAACTAATAACTTTTATTCTCCCACTAAAGTGTTCTAAATGTTTGGGTATTTTACTTAGGCAAGATGGCTAATTTCATACAACCTAAGTCTAAGTAGTTTATCCAAATATAACTCTTATAATTGGATTTAACCTACAATGTCTAGGTGATAAACCATTTTATTACCTCACATCGCTCAAGAATGCTCATAAAACTGGTTACCAATGCTCAATTATTCGGCTATAATCCCCAGGTAGGAGGTATTCCGTAGACCGTCAACTTAAATACCCCCAGCCTTCTACAGAATCATGTACCGGTTGAGTTTGTAACCATAGTTTTACAAGTTTAACGACCTATTTTAACTATTAAAATAAGTGGTTAACCTAAGTGAGCATACAACTATTCTTTGTTATGGATTTTAAACGTTTAACTCAATTTTATAATGGCTTACAAAATTTAGACATAATATCCATGACAAACAACGAAGGTATCTAATATAACTATTATATTAAACATAACCCTAACATGCATACTATATATCATAACAATTATAACATACTGTCAATGCATGTATCATGCTTCCTACAGTGGGGTTTTAAAATCTACATGGCATATTGTATGCATATACATGAATTTATTTGATTATCGCATACATCTCATGCATAAACAATCAAATACTAATTGTTATGGTTTTCGTTTTGGCATAAACAAGCAAACAGATAGCTAATTATTACAAATAGCTTCATAACCGTCTTTGAACCGCTCGAACCACTCCAAACCGAACCCAAAACAACTTGAACCGAGCTGGACGAGTCTGAACCGGACCAACAAAGCCTGAACCGAACCAACCACAACCATTTGAAGCTGAACCGGATTGAACCTTGAGTAAACCGGTCAAACTGGTTGCTCTCGGTCCAACCTCAATATGCTGCTAAGGCCGATCGTGTAGTGCTTGGAGGTAATCGTCTAGTGTCGTCGCCTTGGGTTGAGAGAAAATACACGATCGCATAGTGTTTGCTGAAAGCTAGACGATTGTTTAGCTCTATCGCATAGGACTAGGCGATCGTTTAATTCCATTGCAATGTAATCATTTAGTCCATCGCATAATACTAAGCAATCGCTAACACCATCACCCATCGCATTCAAGTCATCATTTATATCCGCCGCAGCTAAACGATCGCATAGCTCCATCGTATAGAACATCATCGCATCGTATAACATTTATCTACACGATCGCTTAGCTCCACGACCAAACGATCCCTTCGCGCTAGCGCGTAACACTTCATCGCATTGCTTAGCGTGCATCGTTGCTAAACGATCGTTTAGCGCCATTGTTTAGCAAAATCAACGAATCGTCTAATTCCCACGACTAAAACTAAACGATCGCGTAATGCTATCGTATAGAAAATGAACACATCGCTTAGCTTCTGTAGGTACACGATCGTTTAGCGTTCAACATCACAACGACCAACGCATATTACTAAACGATTGTATAACTTTTCTTCTCATCGTGTAATGTCTGGAGCTAAACGATCGTTTAGCAACTGGACCTCAGCAACAAATTTAAGCAGAAGCTGAAAACTCTAGAACAACAGCTCGACCTCATTCGCTTGTTTCTTCAATTATATATTAATTTCAACTCTAATGACTCCAAATAAATTATAGACTCTTACTAACACATAAATGCTCATCAAACAAGAGCCAATTTCAAATTTAATTGAGAAATTAAAGAGAATTAAAATGCCAAAACAGAGAAAATCATAGCAGTACAACAGTTTCATATATCTCATAAAAAACACCCACCTTGCCAAAATTAGACCGAATTGAAAGCTTAAACCTGGCTTTGATACCAATTGTTAGAGTTAAACAACATGCAACGAAAGTATCAAGGATCCATAAGCATTCTAATTCACTAATTTTGGCAAAAACTAAAGAATGTTGTTTATAAAAATGGGTTTCCAGAACATACCTTTGATGAACTTTTCAAGAAAATGTCTGTTCAGCTGTTGTCTTCACTTGATATCAACGCGAACCACCTGCCTTCTCTACTATGCTCTTGGAGTATTAGGTAGAGTTATGGGACTCAAGAATAGATTGAAGATGTGGAGAAACAAGAAAAGCTCACAGCAGCAGCAAGTTGAAGAAGACAGTCTATTCTTCACCGAAATTTCTCTCAAAATTCTGTACTCTTCTTTTTATCTTACTCTTCTCCAATAACTCCAATCTTCTTTATATATCAAGATGAACATGCAAAGAGATGGAGTGCATGGCTTGCAGCTCATGCTTGGATAATCAAAGTAGAGAAGAAAATGCTTTGTGTGTGAGCATAAAGATGATTATAATGGAGTAAACTCTTTTTCCACTTTGTGCAATCCATGCAAAACGAATTTCCATTTTCTTTTTAAAATACAAAATGACTTTTAAATCATTTTAATTTAAAATTTGATTTTCTTAAATTAATTTAATATCAAATATTAAATTAATTTTTGCATAATAATCATCTTTATATATTTAAATAATATTTAAATATTTATTCTCTTGTCCCGTTTAATTTGAACGTTTCAAATTAATTTCTCAAGCTACTCTAAAGCTTACCCATTTACGAGCTAGTAGGGGGACCTCGTGGACCTACAGATCATGGGCTCCAACGATCCGAGATTAATTGACTAAACTCATTAGACCGATTTAACCCCCATTTGTTAACTAATTGGTGATTCCACTAAAACCCATAGTTGAACTCCCCTCACTGTAGATATATTATGTCTACTCGATATAACCATGATTAGTAAGTTAACCCTTCACAGGTTGCTCGTAATAACGGCTGGGTCGAATCTCTGTTTTACCCCCGTAATTACCTCTTGTTCCTTAAGTTCCATTGATCCCCTAATGAACAATTTATTTGTGATCCAATCAATAAATTGAATCTCTCTCAGGCCAATGAGAGGGTAAGGCCTCTTGTTCAAGACCCGGAGTCAGCACTTGAAGAGAACAACCTCTCTACTAACCCTAATCGGGTAGGAGTGAATTCCCTCTTGCACCCTATGCTTCCAGCTATTCATTCGGTCATATCCCCAAAATGGTAAGCTTATTGAGCAGAGGTAATTGGTCTACTCTCACCATTTGCAGATCAAAGGATAATCCCGAACAAATAGGAGTTCATAGTTAGCTCAGGATTAAGGTTAAGTTAGGTAGGTCATCGTTTCGAAATAGTCAGTCTTAAACAATAAACAACGTTATAAAGTAAGAGTGACAGAATTCGTGGTTCGATCTTGCACAAAACTCATTTGCACAGGACACCCCCACACCTCATGTCTCAACATGCACGAATTAGGATCACTTTGTGTGTAGCACTTTACAACTCTTTGTAACAACTACAGAGTAGGTCGCTGATGCGTTATTTTAGGCGATGAAATAATAAAAGGAATTGCGGTGATGGAAATGCATTGTGCAACAAGTTTTCTCAGCAGAATCCAAGTATAAATCCTACCGAGTTTCCTGGCAAGTCAAAGGTCGAACTCAAGGAATAAGGAAAACAATATGCAGTGATAATTTTTAAGATCACTTTGCAGTAACAAATAAATTAATGGTTTGATTGGTTTGTTGGTTGAAGTATAAAAAGTATGCAGTGGATTTGCGAAAAAATTGATTATGCGACAGATACACTGAGTATGCGGAAGAACGGGTAGAGAAGGTCTTTAGCTAGCGTTTCCCGAGGATGTGTTCAAACTATACGATCATGCTACACTCATGCGACAACAAATCATTTTCCAATGCAAATGCGGTAACTCCTAATTCTAGGACGCATGCGATGAATGCGATAATATCCATAGAGCTTATTCCTAAGTCTCTACTTCTTGCCTATGCGATGATGCAAGATGCACACAGAGACAAGGTGACCGCATACAATCATAACCTATCTCTAGGATGCATGTGATGCATTAATAGCAAACAGTGCTTATTCCTAAGCTCCTATCTCTTGATTATGCGTCTTATTTGACACTTCCGAGCCTAGATTCTAATCTGACTTTTCCAAACCTAGATTTTATCCTTAGACTACCCTCCCGAGTATCTATAATGGACGAATGACGCATACATAATACAAGATAATCGCATGAAGATCCCCAGTTATGCTAGCTAAGTGCTTCTCAACCCATTCGACAGATTTAGCTACTCATGCGTAATAAATAGAGAGTGAACAAATATAAAGAAGTAAATTCCATTTCTATAGGTAAGTTCGAAGTACAAAATGATAATGGAAGGTAAGGATAGAGAGCCTGGTAGTAATCCCTTGCTTTCCAAGGCTTTTACACTGTTAACTCTATTATGTTCAAAAGATGTTCCTGCTTCCGCAAGAGTTGGCTCTCTCTCTCTGATCTCGACGCATCCAACACTCTTTCAAGTTCACTGGAACAATCTCTCGGTACAATCTCACTTCCCTCGCTTTTGCCTTCTTAATAAAAGAAAAACTAAGAACAAGTCTACTTCTAACTATGGAGAAAATTATCTAACTGTCGAAATCCTTCATTGAAGGTAGCCTCTGGTATTTATAGAGTTTCCGGGTGAAAGGCTTTTTCTCTCTTACTGATGGGATGACATTGATCCTCTGTCTGATGCGCCAAATATTTGTCACCGAAAAGTTGAGTGTACTTGCTACAGTAGTTCGTTAACGGCTTGTCAACTTAATTCGGAATCGACCATCATCAGCTTTCTGTCCCATCATGATTTATTATGCTTTTCACCCAGATGCGCCCACCAAGTTGCACCGACTCTATGCGCAACCTTCTCGAGTAGATATTTGCGAGCGCAAATGACCGCATAGCCTTGTGGTAATGCAATCTCTTAATGTGCTCCGTCGTTGATTTCTTGTGATCGCATTTTCCGCCTTGCATCAACGCATTTTCTGCACAAAAATACATAAGTTAATTGTTTTGATGCGATGGATGCATGCGACCGCAATATTATGAACTTAATGCTTTTTGGACGCAATCTTATATGTTTTTATCAACGCAACCTTACATTGTCTTATAACTTATGTAAGACCCTTACATTAAATCTAAAGTGGAAAGTTAAATAGAGAAGAAAAATCCTAAGTAAGGATATTGGAACAAAGGGTGGAAAACATCAAAATTATCTAAAAGGTGACCAAAAATCCAAAACGCCTATGAAGGGCTTAAAACATGTTGGACGCAAGAAGGCATGGAGGATGGAAGCAAGAAGACTTGAAAAATGGCTAAAGGTTGCATACAACCAACGCAAGGACATACATGAGCCATGGCAACACGGGCAGGAGATATGCGTCGAGTGAGCATGCTAGGCACACAGGCCATGCGTTGAAGCTAAATGCACAAGCCATGCGCCAAGCACGCAGCCATGCGTCGAGGACAAGCGCACAGGTCGTACGTCAAGCGCGCAACCCATGCGTCGATGGTGTATGCTGAGCGCCCTGCCTATGCATCGAATGGGCAAGCAGGCAAGCCATCCTATGCGTCGAAGCGCTGCCGAGTCTGCTGAGCAACCATGCGTCGATGCTCTATGCCAAGCGCACACCCATACAGCGAGGCACGCCCATGCGACAAGACACGCCCATGCGGCCAAGCGCGCAAGCGCCTAGGCAGCACACCCATGAGTTGATGGTCAGCGTCGTGCGTCCATGCTTAGTAGGCCGAGCAAGCACACCTAGCAAGCCATGCGTTGGTGATGGCTAACTCATGCGTTGGCTAAGTGGGACTTTGATGAAGGAAAGGTGAGTTGCTATGCGTTAAGGATAAAGTATAAGGCTAATTGATGGAAACTTCAAGGGAGGATGCCAATGGTATACGAGCATAAGTCTTAAACAATTTAAGTAGAGAAATATGTAAAGTATTTAAGTAATTTAGGTGACAAAAGGAGGATCACACAAAATTCTAGCATGAGGTGGACAAAGGAGATTTCATGCAATTGAAGTCTTATCACATCAAGCAGGAGGTGGGTGAAGGAGATTTCATACAAAAAAAGAGATTTTGGCTAGCAAGCTGAAATGAGAACAACTCAAGGCTAGGCTGGGTAGACTAAGTGTTGGCAGCTCCAAAGTGAGACAAATGGGAGTTGAGTTGTCACCATAGGGTGAGTTTGAAATGGCTATAAATAGAGGGGTTGTGCAAGAGGGATTTATTCATACCATCACCTAAATCGTGTGTTGAGAGCGTAATTAGAGAGTTATGTTTGAGTTATTAGGCTGCCAAGTTGATTGGAGATCAAAAGAAACAAAGGTTGCGTTGGTGAGGCATTGAGTCAGCTGGACGCATAGCCAGCCCACACCTTGTGCGCACGCAGCGCTGCGTTTGCTCGTTCACGCGTGCCTCGCTCGATGCATCCCGCGGGCCAGCCCAACGCAGCTACCTCCCCCGTGCGAAGTATCACGCTCAGCGCAACGCACGCCCAGCGCACGCCCAGCACCAGTCCCCTATGCGGTACAACATGCCCACCCTGCCTACCATAGTCCAAATAACCTCTAAAGAGGCTAATTTTGGGATTTTGCCTAAATTGGAGTAGGGTAAGCTGGTATTTTCATTATATAATGGTATTTTGGCTAGTTTGACATTATTTATTGATATAACAAGTATTAATTGAGGAATTTCCATTGATATGGAGGAATTCTTAGGAAGGTATTCTCAAGGTGATTTTAGTGGGAAAACTTGCTTACGGTGAGTGTTTACTTAGTTTTATGCGTTGATATGTGGATAAATGCATATGTAAGTGCCAAATGTATGCTTATGATGTTATGTTGTTGCCATGATATTGCTTGTGAAATTGCTATGGAAACTGAGATTATACCCAGATTACATAAGTTAGCATGCTTAATAAAAGGTGCTTGGCGGAAAAATATAGTCACGCTCGGTCGGCGGGAAATAATAATCGTTGACGACCGGCGGGAAATATAGTCAAGTTACCTAAACATGACTAGCGGGAAAGGAATTGTCGATGTGCACATTGGCAGGAAAAGTGGGTTATAGGAAAGTTTCCATAAAAAGTTGTTACGATTGATATTGTGTCTATGATATGAGCATGCCACGTATAGCATAGAACTGGAGGATGATGATTGAATGAATATACACATGATCATGCATGAATTATACTGGAATTGTGATTATGTGATTGATTTCCCAAAATATATATATATATTTTGCAAAGTGATTATTATTTTAAAAGAACCACTCACTGGGCTTAGTAGCTCACACTTTTCCAAATGTTTTCTTATATCCCCCCAGGTAGCATTCAGGAAGGAGTCTACTAACCACCAACACACTAGGACTTGGTAAATTCTCAGGGCACGACTCGGATCATGTAATAAAGAATATAGGAAATTGAACTATGTGTATGAAAGTTAGATAGATTATTGTAAACATGTTAAAATCTTAATAGATATGGGGGGAAATGTTAAATTGAAATATTGTTTTGGAATACTACTAGTGTACCCTCACGCTCCCTTCCAGGTCTTGGGGGGCTAAGGCTTGGGAAGGGGTGTGACAACTTGGTATCAGAGCAAAGGTTTACGTAAAACCTGGAAAAAGTTGAGTCTAGCATAAGATAAATAGAATCTAGGAAGAGTAAAGGAAAAAGGGATAGGTTAAAGCCAAAGCGGCATCAGGAAAAGTCTTACCTAAGGTAGGGAAGTCAGATAATATTAGAAACTAGGCCAGGTCAAAACCTAAAAAGGAATAAATATAATTAAATATATTAGGAAAAACCTATAGTAGAATCAGGAAAGGTTAGGAGAAAGAAATAAGGAATAATAAGTGGACATAGGGAAACATGAGAAAGGGGAAGTGAAAATAAAGAAATTAGTAAGTAATAACCTGAATAATGTCCACTGTAGGAAATGAATCCAAGCAGACAAGACTGGTGGTGGAATGACTCCGGAACACGAATTTGAGACCGCGGCGCTAGCCCAGGGGAAAACCCTGAAATATCTGAGAATAGTGTGAACAATAATATTGAATATCCTATTACCTTGAACAATGTAAACTTTGTGGGATCCTGAACTAACATGGGATGTCCACAATGTGGTAAAAATCATAATGGTCTGTGTCTGAAAGGGACCGGAATTTGCTATGGGTGTGGTAAGGTTGGCCATATCCGCAAAAACTGTTATACTTTTCAGAGAAAAACAAGAGAGATCCAGGAAAAATATCAACGAGAACTGGCCGGAGGTTCGAGTTCAGGAAGTAACAACATACTGCTTGAACTAACGGTGGACCAAGAATGGGCACGTGCAGGAAAGAAGAATATTCCTTGATGTATCGTGATCGAATTCGAGGAACAACCCACCTATGACTCTAACAACATGGAATCCTATAAATTTTGTATTTTCTGTAAGGAAATAGGACATATTCAAGAGAGGTGTGTATGGAGGAACGAGAGGATGCATCTTAATTTTGAAAACTTACGACTATCGGAGAACGAGTAAACAAATAACTATGTAGACTGGAAGAAACTACTAATGTAAATAGCAACAATGTTCATAAATTAAAATAGTATGTTGATAACATATGTCTAATTTATATGTGAATCGTTGTAGACAAAATGCTGAGAAGTGGAAAACGTAGAACGGGGCAACCCTCTGGGAATGAAAGTGAAAGTGCCTTAAACCATCCAAAAGAAAAATCTAGGGAGGAAGAACAAATGGATAAATTCACCCAAAGACTTCAAGCAAGCTTAGAGAATATCAACCTGATCCCGAGAAGAAATATGGGATAGAACGATTAAAGGCATTGAGAGCCACAAACTTTGAAGGAACAAAGGATCCTGCAGATGCAGAAGCATGGATGAATCAAATAGAAAAATGTTTTGAAATGATGAGATGTCCTGAAAACCGTAAGGGTAGTCTTGCCACATTCTTACTGCAAAAACAGGCAGAAGATTGGTGGAAGCTACTAAAGAATAGGAGGGGCGATCAAGAAGAAATATGTTGGGAGGAATTTCGAAAAGCGTTTTTCGAAAGATTCTATCCCCGATCATTCAGGGATATGAAACAAGAAGAATTCCTATAGCTCATGCAGGGAAACATGACTATAGCGGAATATGAATTAAAGTATACGGAGTTATCCAAGTATGCTTTAAACATAGTGGTGGATGAAAAGGAACGCCGTCGGAGGTTTGAAACAGGATTAAGACAAGAAATTTGAACTTCTGTTACAGCAACCGCAGAATGGGGAGACTTTTCAAAGCTAACAGAAGCCGTGATAAGAGTGGAAGAAGTTTAACGGCGGAAGAAGTAAGACCGGAAAGAGACTCATCAATGAGTCGGTGGCGGAGGGAAGAACCAAGAAATTTTACCCCCAGGGTGGAAAGCAGAAGTGGATGGAAAAGAAGAGGAGTTACCAACACTAAAGCAGACCCTGAACGGGAGAGCCAAATAAAGGAATCAATGATGAGCGTTAACCAAAGACCAAGATGCCCGATCTATAATAAATATCACTAGGGAAGATGTTGGGAGCAAACCTAAGAACAGTCGCACACATGTTTTAAGTGTGGCAGACCAGGACACTTTAAACAAGAATATCCTCAGTTAATGGATACTGGAAATGTACAACCATCAAATAACCTGGGAGGAAAATCAACGATGGTTGAAGGAGGACGAACTGTAGGAGGGAGAAAAGAGGAAATAGGAAAAATGACGTTGGGGAAACTATATGGACTAACTCAAGATAGAGGAGACAATATGTCGGTCGGGGGAAAAGGGAAAGAGAAAGTTTTAGAAGACTAGAATAAAAAGTCATGGTGTAATAAAACTTTATGAGGCAAATTATTAAATAAAAGTTCTATTGTAAATTAAGTTTCGTTTAATTTGGAGGACGAAATTATTCTAAGGGGGTGGTAAATGTAAGACCCTAACATTAAATCTAAAGTGGAAAGTTAAATAGAGAAGAAAAATCCTAAGTAAGGATATTGGAACAGAGGGTGGAAAACATCAAAATTATCCAAAAGGTGACCAAAAATCCAAACGCCTATGAAGGGCTTAAAACATGTTGGACGCAAGAAGGCATGGAGGATAGAAGCAAGAAGACTTGAAAAATGGCTAAGGGTTGCATACAACCAACGCAAGGGCATACATGAGCCATGGAGACATGGGCAGGAGGTATGCATCGAGTGAGCATGCTATGCATGCAGGCCATGCGTTGAAGCTAAGTGCATAGGCCATGCGCCAAGCACGCAGCCATGCGTCGAGGACAAGCGCACAGGCCGTGTGTCAAGCGTGCAGTCCATGCGTCGATGGTGTATGCCGAACACCCTGCCTATGCGTCGAACGGGCAAGTAGGCAAGTCATCCTATGCGTCAAAGCGCTGTCGAGTCTGCTGAGCAGCCATACATTGATGCGTTATGCCAAGCGCACACCCATGCATCAATGCGCTATGCCAAGCGCACGCCCATGCAACAAGACACGCCCATGCGGCTGAGCATGCCTATGCAGCCGAGAGTGCCTATGTGGCCAAGCGTGCAAGTGCCTAGGCAGCACACCCATGAGTCGATGGTCAACATCGTGTGTCCATGCTTAGTAGGCCAAGTAAGCACACCTAGCAAGCCATGCGTCGAGGGTGAGTGGCCACCCTATGCGTTGGTGATGGCCAACTCATGCGTTGGCTAAGTGGGACTTTGATGAAGGAAAGGTGAGTTGCTATGCGTTAAGGATAAAGGGTAAGGCTAATTGATGGAAAACTTCAAGGGAGGATGTCAATGGTATACGAGCATAAGTCTTAAACAATTTAAGTAGAGAAATATGTAAAGTATTTATGTAATTTAGGTGGCAAAATGAGGATCACACAAAATTCTAGTAGGAGGTAGACAAAGAAGATTTCATGCAATTGAAGTCTTATCACCTCAAGCAGGAGGTGGGTGAAAGAGATTTCATGCAAAAAAGGAGATTTTGGCTGGCAAGCTGAAATGAGAACAACTCAAGGCTAGGCTGGTAGACTAAGTGTTGGCAGCTCCAAAGTGAGACAAATGGGAGTTAAGTTGTCACCATGGGGTGAGTTTGAAATGGCTATAAATAGAGGATATGGGCAAGAGGGATTTATTCATACCATCACCTAAATCGTGTGTTGAGAGCATAATTAGAGAGTTACTTTTGAGTTATTAGGTTGCCAAGTTGATTAGAGATCAAAAGAAACAAAGGTTGCGTTGGTAAGGCATTGAGTCAGCCGGACGCATAGCCAGCCCACACCCTGCGCGTACGTAGCGTTGCATCCGCTCGTTGGCGCGTGCCTCGCTCGATGCATCCCGCACGCCAGCCCAGTGCAGCTGACTCCCCCGTGCGATACATCACACCCAGTGCAACGCACGCCTAAATGCGCCAGTCCCCTGTGCGGCACAGCACGCCCATCCTGCCTACTGCCCAACACCCAACTGCCTACCACGGTTCAAATAACCTCTAAAGAGGCTAATTTTGGGATTTTGCCTAAATTGGAGTAGGGTAAGCTGGTATTTTTATTATATAATAGTATTTTGGCTAGTTTGACATTATTTATTGATATAACAAGTATTAATTGAGGAATTTCCATTGATATGGAGGAATTCTTAGGAAGGTATTCTCAAGGTGATTTTAGTGGGAAAACTTGCTTACGGTGAGTGTTTACTTAGTTTTATGCGTTGATATGTGGATAAATGCATATGTAAGTGCCAAATGTATGCTTATGATGTTATGTTGTTGCCATGATATTGCTTGTGAAATTGCTATGGAAACTGAGATTATACCCAGATTACATAAGTTAGCATGCTTAATAAAAGGTGCTTGGCGGAAAAATATAGTCGGGCTCGGTCGGCAGGAAATAATAATCGTTGACGACCGGCGGAAAATATAGTCAAGTTACCTAAACATGACTAGCGGGAAAGAAATTGTCGATGTACACATTGGCGGGAAAAGTGGGTTATAGGAAAGTTTCCATAAAAAGTTGTTATGATTGATATTGTGTCTATGATATGAGCATGCCACGTATAGCATGGAACTGGGGGATGATGATTGAATGAATATACACATGATCATGCATAAATTATACTGGAATTGTGATTATGTGATTGATTTCCCAAAAAAAATATGTTTTGCAAAGTGATTATTATTTTAAAAGAACCATTCACTGGGCTTAGTAGCTCTCACTCTTCCAAATATTTTCTTATATCTCCCCTGCCCCCACAGGTAGCAAAGTGGAGCGTTCAGGAAGGAGTCTACTAACCACCAACACACCAGGACTTGGTAAATTCTCAGGGCACGGCTCGGATCATGTAACAAAGAATATAGGAAATTGAACTATGTGTATGAAAGTTAGATAGATCATTGTAAACATGTTAAAATCTTAATAGATATGAGGGGAAATATTAAATTGAAATATTGTTTTGGAATACTACTGGTGTACCCTTACGCTCCGTCCCAGGTCTTGGAGGCTAAGGCTAGGGAGGGGGTGTGACAACTTAGCACTGTAATAACGTGCATTTCTGCCCGTTATCACACCCCCAAATTTAAACAATGCTTGTCCTCAAGCATAAGCTAAATATTTCCTTTAGAAACTCGACCACCTTCCCTTTCCTAGATTTCTCAATGATGCCTCATTAAAATCCTATACGCCAAAATTTCCTTAATTCTTATTCAGGTCTCTTCTTAAAACATTTCTAAAATTTAGGGACCGCAAGTTTAACCTTAAAAAAGGCTTTACTAAATTCTAGGACATCGCATGATTTTTTTCAAAAAAACTTTTTCACTGGGGTGTTAAATGATTTTTTTATCCTTGCTTATTTTAGACATTATTTTTTTTTCTCTCTGATCTTGCGCTGATCCAAGTGTCTCACTTTCGTTTTGGCTTGCCCCCACGTGTGTCATGCGGACATCCAACTACGAGCAAGATGCTCCTTCTCAGACTAAACTTTTGCCCATTTGGCAGCGGAGTTGTGGTCATTTCTTTATGCGTTGATCACGATTCCCACCTTCGTTTTGGCTTGCCCTCACGTGTGTCATGCGGACATCCAACTACGAGTAGGATCTGATCGCAATGTTATGATTTTTTTATAAGCCTAAAAATAGCAAGGTCGAAAATAAATACCGCACCCCCAAATTTAAAATGCAGCAATGTCCTCCATGCCGAAAGATTGAAAGAAATCATGCGATATTCTTAGGAAGTTTCGTAAAGGTTCAGTTTGAAAGAAAGCTAGCAAACCACTAACTTCTAGAAATATTTCATGAGGTGACTGTCCTAAAATTATGTTGACTCTAGTGTATACGAAAAAAAGAAGCATGCTTTTCATCATTGAAATCATAATTGGCAAAGAGAAATCATGCAGTGACTTACTAAATTGATCAATGTTAAATGATTGCGGTAACCAAAGAGGATGTGGTGATAAAATTTTCAAAATTAAAATGCAATGTGATAATGCAAAATTTGGAATAAAGTCAAAGAAAGATACAACCCCCAAATTTGCGTTGTTGCCTGCATTATTTGTTGACTCATCCTGCTTTGCGGCGATCTTCTTTCTTTGCATCGAGGTGATGAAATTAAGTGGTAGCATCTTCGTGTAGCACCTTTGCAATCGTTCACCTCGATTGCTGCAAGAAAAACATTAAGAGGGTCAAATAATATTAAAAAAAAGGAGTTAACAAAATCGTTTACCGCGATCGCGATCGCAATTTTTTTTTTGATATAAATAAACGATAATAGTTAAAAGAAAGGTAATGAAAGTTCATGAAGCATTGCTATAAAAAGGATATTTCAAAAGGAATGCGTCCCTGATGAGTTTAAGTTACATAGTAACTCAAGGACTGCTTATTTAAGGCTGGACTTTTCACGTCCACGGTGGCTTTTTCTTCTTTTCTTGTCTTCTGGAATCTTGACTGTCTTAATCTGGAGCTTTTACCCAATAATGTTCATCATAATCTCCCTCTTGCGCACATCAGTTTGAGTGTGATTGGTCAAGAGGAATGGTCGTCCCAATATGATGGGCGCATCTTCGTACGCTTTATAATCCAAAATGATGAAGTTTTCCGGCAAGATGAATTTGTCAATTGAGATTGCAACATCTTTCAACTCTCCCTCGAGATGTATTTAGGATCTATCTGCAAGTAGAAGAGTCTCCGTCATGGGCGTGAGTTTGCCCATATTCAGTCGTTTGAAGATTGATAGCAGTGTTAAGTTTATACTCGCCCCAAGATCGCATAATGCTTAACTAGTGTAGACCCCTCCAATTGAACATGGTATCGTGAAGATTCTTGGGTCGCACATTTTTTGTGGGATCATGTCACACATACTCGCCCCAAGGGTTGTACGTATCGGAATAAAGGTTGTTCTTTATGAAGTATACTGACTGCGGGTTTCCTGGGCATTCTTCCATCAGATGAGTGTCTCCACAGATGACACAACCTGCGGTCATTTGAACAATTGCGTTGACCTGCCCTTTTTTCGCTCCCGTGCTATTAATTATGCTGCCTTGTATCAAACTCATCATCGCAGCCATTTAGTTCTGAAGGGATGCGATGGCCTCGTCGTTCACGTCTCCATCTTTAATTCTTAATCTTTAATCGCTTTCTCTCCAGTCCTCATGATTTTTTGAAATGCGATCAGGGATATTTTTTGCCTCCTCATAAGTTTTGTCCAGCAGACCTCTAGCTGCTGTCGCATTGGCAGCGGTCTGCGAAGCATGGTTCAGTCCTTGGTAAAAAATCTCCATCTATAAGCAGTCTGGTAAGCCATTATGTGGACAGTCTTTTACCAGCCTTTTAAATCTCACCTAAGCGTTGTTGAGCGATTCGTCAATTTCCTGTTCAAAATTCGTAATTAACTTCCTCCTCCTTGCATTCTCCATTAGAGGGAAGTATTTCTTCATGAACTTTTCCACGACTTGTTTCCACGAAGTTATCTCTCCCGGTTCGAGAGAATAAGCCCATTTTCTTGCTTGATCGCACAACGAAAACAGGAAAAAAATTAGTCGAACTTCCTCGGTAGAGATATTCAGGAACACAAAAGTATTACATATTTCTATGAAGCTCCGGAGGTGGGCGTGCGGGTCCTCGCCATGCCTTCCTTCAAACTGTCCAAGATTATTTGCAACATAACCGGTTTCATTTCAAACCTCGATTTGTCTAGCGTTGGCCTCATGATTCCTGAGGACAAATTGTAGAGGTTGGCCGATGCATAGTCCCGAATGGGTCTATTGTGGTCATTCGCCAGAAGGATGAGGTTGGCCATTATATTATTTGCGTTTGCGGCCTTTTCTTCCGGTTGCTCTGCCATTCTTGGAGTACTATCTTGTTGGTGTTGTTGGCGACTGTCTCTCAATCTTCGTCGAAACATTCTTTCCATCTCCGGGTCGTAGTTCGCCAGAGATTGAAAGCTACAAAGAAATCAGAAAAACTACCGTTAGCACACTGAATTGTCGAAGTCCCCGGCAACGGCGCAAAAAACTTGATGCGTTATTTTATGCAGTAAAATAATGAAAGGAATTGCGATGATGGAAATGTGTTGTGCAACAAGTTTTCTTAATAGAATCCAAGTATAAATCCTACCGATTTTCCTGGCAAGTCCAGGGTCGAACTTAGGGACTAAGGAAAACAATATGCAGTAATAATTTTTAAGATCACTTTGTGGTAACAAATAAATTAATGGTTTAATTGGTTTGTTTGTTGAAGTATAAAAAGTATACGGCGGATTTGAGAAAAGATTGATTATGCGGCAGATACACTGAGTATGCGGAGGAATGGGTTGAGAAGGTCTTTAGCTAGCATTTCCTGAGGATGTGTTCAAATTATGCGATCATGCTACACTCATGTGACAATAAATCATTTTCCAATGCAAATGCGGTAACTCCTAATTCTAGGACGCATGCGATGAATGCGATAATGTCCATAGAGCTTATTCCTAAGTCTCTACTTCTTGCCTATGTGATGATGCAAGATGCACACAAAGATAAGGTGACCGCATACAATCATAACCTATCTCTAGGATGCATGTGATGCGTTAATAGCAAACAGTGCTTATTCCTAAGCTCCCATCTCTTGATTATGTGTTCTAATCTGACTCTTCCGAGCCTAGATTCTAACCTGACTTTTCAAAGCTTAGATTCTTTTCTTAGACTACCCTTCCGAGTATCTCTAATGGACGAATGACGCATACATAATACAAGATAATCGCATAGAGTGAAGATCCCCAATTATGCTAGCTAAGTGCTTCTCAACCCATTCGACAGATTTAGCTACCATGCATAATAAATAGAGTGTGAACAGATATAAAAAAATAAATTCCATTTCTATAGATAAGTTCAAAATACAAAATGACAATGGAAAGTAAGGATAGAAAGCCTGGTAGCAATCTCTTGCTTCCCAAGACTTTTACACTATTAACTCTATTCTGTTCAAAAGATGTTCCTGCTTTCGCAGGAAATGATCCTCTCTCTGATCTCGACGCTTCCGACACTCTTCCAAGTTTACCGGAACGATCTCTCAGTACAATCTCACTTCCCTCGCTTTCGCCTTCTAAATAAAAGAAAAACTAAGAACAAGGCTACTTCTAACTATGGAGAAAATTATCTAACTGTCGAACTCCTTCACTGAAGGTGGCCTCTGGTATTTATAGAGCTTCGGGATGAAAGGCTTCTTCTCTCTTACTGATGGGATGACATTAATTCTCTGTCTGATATGCCGAATATTTGTCACCGAAAAGTTGAGTGTATTTGCTATAGTAGTTCGTTAACGGCTTGTCAACTTAATTCGGAATCGACCGTCACCAGCTTTCTGTCCCATCGTGATTTATTACGCTTTTCACCTAGATGCACCCACCAACTTGCGTCGGCTCTATGTGGCAACCTTTTCGAGCAGATATTTGCGAACGAAAATGACCGCATAGCCTTGCGGTAACATAATCTCTTAATGCGCTTGGCCGTTGATTTCTTGTGATCTCATTTTCTGCCTTGCGTCAATGTATATTCTGCGCAAAAATACATAAGTTAACTGTTTTCATGCGATGGACGCATGCGACCGCAATATTATGAACTTAATGCTTTTTGGATGCAATCTTATATGTTTTTATCAATGCAACTCTACATTGTCTTATAACTTAGCACTGTACTAACGTGCATTTCTGCCCGTTATCAACCGCATCCAATAGTGTTATCAGAATAAGGTACCCAACCTTATTCATATACTATAGATCATTTTGACTATTTACTCGAACCTGATCTACTTGTATGTATCCACATAAAGTTCAAGTACTCATATAATAGTCAAGGGACTTAGGTTTATTGGATTTCTAAAAAACAATATATTCAACAACTTTATCGAATTCTCAGAATAAGTTCTAATGTTTACAAACTACGAGTTTTAGGACATAAAACTCAACAGACCCCATGTTTGCTATCAACGGACTGGTTGAGGATGATAGATGCAACATTATTGATATCATTGCCATGAATATACAAAAGACATACTATTTCCTCGTTGTACCAGAACAAGCACGAAAACGGTATTATCTGTCTACTTGTTTGGACCCTTTAGGTCAACCACTAATATTTCAACCCAAACTATATATTTTGTGAACTTGTTTTTTGAAACAGGTATATGTTAGGTCGTCTTATATTATTTTGTGATGTTCTAAAGAATATAACTTTACTATACTATCATCTTCTGAACATCATTATGATATGAAAGGTATATATTCTATGTACACTTTCATTTTGACATAGACGATGCATATTATATAAACATAAACTGTTAAGTTATCGAGTGCTTGAACATTTATGCGTAGCATATGTTATTTTTTTAAAATAATAATGTTAAATTGGTATTTAATAATATATATATATATATATATAAAGTAATTGAGGATTAAATAAAGATTGTCAGATAGAAGAAAAAACGTTCATTTTATTGGAATATGACATGTATTTTAGTGGAAAAATATAATTGTTTCAATTGAGTGTTCAAATTATGTGATTATAACTAAATATGTTACACTTTTCAAAAAGAGAAAAAAATGTTGTCTAATTTTTAAGATTATTCGATGTCCATATTTGAGTATTAAGTACTTGTGTTTAGTTACTATTTAATTGGAAATGTTTGATGTTTAGAAATGAAGAAAAAATATGTTATGTAATTGAGTGTTCAAAAATTGAATTGAAGATTTTGTATTTAGTATATGAATACTTTTTAGAGAATCTCTTATGTCTTAAGAATGGAAAAAATTGATTTTTTTTTTGTCTTAAAAAGGTTATGGAAAATAGGTGTATAGTTGAAAATTAAAATCAACAATAGCAAAAAAAGAAAAAAAAAAAACAACAAAACAAAAAAACCAAGACATAATCAATTTCATTTAGAAGAACAATACCAAATACACCAACTCAACTCAATTCTGCATCCTAAATACAGACTTTCTGATTGAACTCAACTCAGCACCTCAAACACAGACAATTGAACTCATAATTTAACTCCCCAGACAATAATTACAAACTTAACTCGACTCAGTTTTGGGTTTTTATTGTGTGCCAAACGTCCTTTTATTAGATCCCATTTATTTTTTCTTTTCAACCCTCTTCTTCACTCTTTTGGTTTACGAATTTTACCTTTTCATTTTTTCTTTTAAATTAAGCCTCTTTTCACAGAAGGCACCTTATTGAATCTTTTCGTTTACAAGTTGTTTCTTTTCGTTTTTTTCGCTTAATTTAATCAACTTAATTCTACAATAATATATTTTCATATAAATCCTACCCACCCTTTTACATAATATATATATATATATATATATATATAATTAATTAAAAATCTTTTACCTTTGCCCTTTTACAAAATGATCGACGAAATCATTTCTTTTATTCGAGGATCAAGATCTTCCTAAAAGAATAGAGATTAAGGCTTTCATTCTTGAAAAATCGAATTTTGTCATAATGCAAGTTTGAAAATTGAGAAATCTATTTTCTAGAAAAGGTTAGTTTTTATCTTCAAATCTGAATACTTCCTCATATTTTAAGAACCTATTTGGAATGACTTTCTAAGTGTTTATAAACTTTTTTTTTTTGCGCATTATAAACACTTATTCGAACACTTAGAAAGTCAATCCAAACATTTAAAATTTTTGGATTATACCATATTTGCATGAGTTTGGTTAAATCTTTCATCTTCTTCTTCTCCTTCTTCTTCGATTTAGAGAATTTAGAAGAGTTTATTTGTTTATTATTTTCTATTGTTTTGTATTTAAACTTTTTTCTCCCATAAGTAATCTATGTTTTCATTGTTTTCCTCTAGGATTCGAAAAAACAAGCATGTTCAAGGTCAAATTTGTCAACAACAAAAATTCCTATCAAATCATGAGAGGATTCACATTTTTCTTTCCATACATACAAAAAAAATATTTTTTACAAAGAGATTCCCCTCTAATCAAGGTTCAATTTATTACATACTTATTCTATTTTTTTTTTCTTTTTAAATTTCAAAGTAATATATATATATATATATATATATATATATATATATTTGTCTCCAAAAATAATTTTCTTTCAAGCACCACAAAAGAATTATCCCATGGGGTAATAAGTTATACCTTTTTAATATAATAAACCTTATGTTATTATGTCACTTTTGTATCATTTTTTATTTTAACAAACTTTATTCTAATTATATCATATGTACTATATTTTGATCTATCCTACTATTTTTATATTTATTTGTTTATTTTTTTACTTTTAAACTCATTATCAACCATTTAAAATTTAAAATCAATTAGAAGTATATTCATTAAAAAAAATTTATCACCCTTTTATTATTTAAAAAATATGCCTCGATTATTTTCAACCATAGTGAAGTGAATGGGGTTGAAAATGTTTGAGGTCTAATTTTTTTTTAAAAAAAAAAGTTAACGATAAATATAGTTAACTTGAAACTATAAATATATAGTTTTAACCGATATTGTTTTAAGTTACTTAATTTCATGTGAAATATTTATTAATTAAATTTAATAAATATTCAATCTAAATTATAATTTATTATAAATATGTTTAAGCCGGCACACGTCTATTTCATCTAGTATTCTCAAATAGTAACTTTGTCATTTTTTTTAAATAGTGCCTCTTTTTTTAGCCACAAAATTACCCTCCTCTTTTTAGAGTGGGCTTGGGCTAATTGGTAATTTGATACTTCAAAATGTTAAAATGGGCCTAGGCCCATAGCATCATCCCTTACGCCATTATTTACCAGAAATTCAAACCTCATTTCTCAAGCTTCTTTCCCCGCTGGTTATGGCGGGTACGTACGGCTCCACCGTCTCTTTCTCCATTCCTTGCAATAAATTCACTATTTGCAGAGCCAAGCCACTGCTTTCAGTTTCATCTTCCATTTCCATTTCATCTCGTTCCAAGCTCCCAAGAAGAAAAAATCACTTGCGCATCAAAATTCTCAAAACCCTAACTAAACCTCCTCCCTTCACTGTCTCTCCCATTCCTCCTGAAAGCGAATCTTCAACTCCGATCGTATTGCCGGAAATATCAGGTCCTTCAGGCGTCGAGACTGAGGTTTTATCTCCGGCGGAATCTTGCCCTTCCTCCACAGCCACAGACGGCGAATCTCGACTCTCCGAGAGCTCGGACACTGCCTCGTTGCTTAATTTTGACGTTGCCAAATTTTCGTGGGGAAGTTTTGTCAGGTTTGGCGTTTACTTACTTGCTGTTTTTGCGTTTCAGACAATCTGTACTGTTTGGGTTTTAGAATATGGTAGTTCGATCAAGGAAGATAAGAATTCAGATGAAGGTTTGAGTGTTAGGAGAAAAAGCGGAAGAGAACTGTTGTTGAATGGAAATGAGAGAATTATCCTTGGGAATTTCGGGTCTAAAACGAACAAGTTGGTTTATTTGGAGGAAACGAAAATGAGGGAGAAAATTGAAGAGATCAGATTGATGGCTAAGGCAGCAAGGATAGAGGAGAAAAATAAAATATCTGATGATATTGGGGAAGACGACATGGAGGGTGGAAATGTAATTTCTAGGGCTAGGATTGGTATCGAGAAAGAGGTTGATGCTCGACTTGTTAAGTTAGAGAAGAGGCTAAATTCTGCCAAAGAAAAGATACCGGATTCACCGGTAAATTATTTGCTCAAGTCTGAAAATGTTGAAGATGCGGTTGAAAGGAAGGGTTTCAATGGTGAAGAGAGGAATAAGAGTCTAATGTTTAAGAAAAAGTTGAAATACAGAAATTCTTCTAGTGATAGAATGAAGAAACCTATGGGGTTTCAAGGTTTTGTATCTAATGGGAAAAAGGGTGGCTCAAATGGCAAGGGTACAACAGTGGAAGGTGCAAATTTTGTTGGTGGTAACATGGGAATGAAGGATACCAATAAACGGGTAGATAACAAAATCAAGGATAGTGGGGTAGATAATGAAATCAAGGATAGTGTGTCAGAGATGTTCGAAGATGATGACACAAATTTCGCAAGCAATGGATCAGTATTACCACGGGAAAACGATAGAACGAATTTGGATATTGGAACTAAGGTTTCAAGTTCAAAGAATAAACCAAGTAATGGTAATGTCTCTAAATTACAAGATACTCTTTTTGTTTAATGCTGGTTTTGTTTGTTGATCTTTTTGATGCGTTGAAGATTCCTCTTCTCAACCTTAAATTATGGTTGTTCAGAACTTTGTATTTCCTTGTTCTAAGAAATAATTATGGTTTGTTTCTTAAGTTTTTAGGTGTCGTTCAGGAGACTTCTTCAGTTGAGATATCGAAGTCACAGAATTTAGAAGATGTAATGGAGAAAAGATCTCCTTCGGTGAGTTCAGATGACAGTGTTAGAATGAAATCTATGGCTGGTGAAGATAGAGGCAAACAAACAAACAAGAAGGCTGATTTATGGTGGTTGAATCTTCCTTATGTTCTAGTAAGTTAGAAGATAAAACTTTACTTTCTGTACCTATTTTCTTCTTCATGGCATGATTTTAATTTATGAAGACATTACAAACGTGACAAATGGATGTTTGGATTATTTACTCAATCTTTTAGTTTTTAATTCTGATTCAAAACTGAATGGTCGCACACTTAGCATAACAACTATTCCAAATGAATTATATAGGCCTTGTTTGATAACACTTTTGTTTTTAGTTTTATGTTTTTGAAATCTATGCTTGTTTCCTTCCAATTTTCTTTATGATTTTCACCTTTCTTATAGAAACATTTGTATTCTCAGTCAAAAACCTAAAACAAAAATAAAGTTTTTAGTAACTACTTTTAATTTTCAAAACTTGACATGGTTTCAAAAACATAGAAGTTTATAGGTAGAAGAAATGTTTATATGCTTAAATTTCAAAAACCAAAAGTTAAAAACAAAAATCTATATGGTTATTAATTGAAGCCTTAGTTTATTAATAGAATGGCTACCCTTCAGCTGGTTCTATCTGCAAATAAATTTAGTTTAAGGGGTCCATGGTTGGAGGGATTTTCAGTCCTTGGTAAATTAATTGGTGGATACGCACGTACTTATAGTGCCACATAATACTGCTTTAGGCAGAATAACTCTAAATCCATGTAAAAAATTTAATGATTCAGAGGGGGGAACGCAGGAATGTTTTCAGGTCAAGAAAGGTGAAATGTGGTGAATATACACCTTCCCTTGGCTCCTTTTGGTGGTTTGTATCTCAAGATACGAAGTTTGGTCATGGAAAAGATTGATTTCATGGGTTTGAACAGAAGGAATGCTAATCATTCAGTTATGTTCATTTGAGTATATTAAAGGCTAATTTGAGGTTTGCATTTGTTGCAAGAATGCTCCTATTCTTTCAAATGTTGTAATATGGTCCTTGATCTTTCATAAATGTTTCAGAACTACCTTAGAGTAGAATTCCATTAAAATTTTGGGTGGAAATTGGGACATGAACTGGGTGTGGCCGTGACCTATAACAGTGTGATAATGTTTAGGTCTCAATTTTCACACTGTTTTAGGGTCCAATTTTCATCTAATGAGAGATTTATACTCTAATTAAATGTTTCTGATTTTTTTTTTTTTTTTTTTTTTGGTAATATTGTAACTTTTGAAAGAATAGGGGTATTTTTGAAACATATGGAAAATTCGAAGGTTTTTTTGGATGGTAATTTAGCATACATTAAATATTTAAAAAACAATGGAAATGTTAAGCATACATGTTTGAAGTACTTTTTTTCTTGTGGAGATCCATATTTCAATAATTGTTCTCTTAGTTTGAAGCGTAAAGCGTTTTTGAACCCTAAGATCCTTTTTCTTTTCCCCTTAACATTAAAATGTATCCATCACAGGTTATTTTTATGAATCGAGGTTCCAATGATGAAGAACTAGAAGGACTTTTCACCTTAAAGATTCCTTCCAAGACACAGGACATTGAGGAATCTACTTATACAGTTGCTTTTGAAGACCATGTTGATGCAAATAACTTCTGTTATCTTCTGGAATCTTTTTTTGAAGAGCTCGACAATTTCACAACTGATGTTGTTCCTCTGCCAACAAAAGTAAGAACTTTGAACTTTAATATCATGATATCTAGCTTCTCATTCATCGTTGCAAAAGTAAGAATTGTGAACTTCAATATCATGATATCTAGCTTCTCTTTCATCATTGATTTATGTTCACTTTATGCAGATAATGTATTGAGAAAGCAAAGATTAGAAAGATTTAAGACTTGGTTAGAATTGTTATAGCTTTTAAAATAATTGATGCAGAGAAGTAAATTTGTTTTTGGTAAATTAATAATATATTATAGTAGCATAACTATAGAAATCATAATAAGCACAATATTATAATGTTATGTTGATATTTATTTTCAATGTTCTTATGGGATAATTAATTTAAAATTTTATTTGTTTTAAATTACAATTTACAATATTGTGTTTAGTCCAGAAAATAAATTCAATTGAATTAAAATAAGATAATAAAAGCTGCCGATTAAGTTCAAAGTAAAAACTATGAATACGTCTCAACGACGTGGATGTATGACAGGATAAATAGTTAGTCAGCAAATCCACATGGACTAAAAATGGTAAGAATTCTTTTATAATCACTTTATCTTCTTCAAACTCCGTGCCAAATGTTCCCTAAGTCGCAATCATTCTGTCCAATTGATGAGCTTGTGTCTTTTATTTATTTGTTTGAGTTGAATGATTGTCAGGTTGAGGGATTAAATCATCAATATTTATGAGGATAATAATCTAATTGGTACTTTATTCACTGACCTATACTCGGATTAACGATGAATTTGTAGTTTTGTGGTTCTTGGTTTTGTTTCTCCCTCACGAGTAGCGCTTATATACACTACCTTTCTGGCATAATAGGAGGAAGAACATAACAAAAAGGAGAGGAAAGAAAACCACTAACATTTTTGGTTGGTGCTTCTGTAGGAACTTGAGAAGGTCATAAAATCACGTACTAGTAAAATGATTGTTGTGAAGAAGAAGCAACTGCAGCTCTATGCTGGTCAACCATTTGACGATGTCGAGACGGCTTTGCGTGCTTTGGTTGAACGAAATGAGAATGTTATTTCTTTACATTTCAGATAGGAACCAGATGTACAGAGAAACATTCAGTTTCATGCTCGATCCGTTGCGAATGCAGCCATCAAACTTGCCCAAGATGGTGAAAATTTGTCACCGGAGATGGGAGCGTAGCCCACCGAGAAAATTCGCAAGTCCTTTTGTTGATCTACGAGGCCTTTCCCCCCTTTTTTACTTAGTTCAGAGAGTCAAATTTAGATTTGAATTTCACTTCCACCCCACTTGGTTTTGTCTTACTATTTTTTTTTCCTTTGCCAAACAATGACATCCGAGTGTGTTGATAATTACGAGCTTCATGATTCGAATCTCCCAGTCCTTTATTGTTACTAAAAAATTTTTTTTTTTTAAGCATTCGTTTTTGAAATATTGGTTTGTTAGAGGATGAAAATAGATAACGAAAGAATGTTCAAGTTCAACCTAGTTGGTTATTCCCTTATCCAAATGTTTGAGAATAAAACTATGCAACTTTTTAAGATCGATTCAAGTAAATTTAAAACTAAATGATTTTATCTTTTGTTCAACAATATGTGGGATGAGAGATTAAAATCTTTGACATCTGAGTCTATACATATTTTGTCTAAGTATTTGATAAGCATTTTCATTCTCTTGTTTGTATATGCCTTTATGATGGTAGATTTTGTGGTTTAATATCTAATATTAATATGATCTCATGAGTCCCGTCGATAGTTGGTTTTCATATTAAAATCAATTCCAATTTTGAACACAACAAGAACATCTAATGCAATAATGAAAATATTACTGTTCAAACATAAAAGACTATAAGTCATCAAACGATAAAACTCTGAACTTAAAACATGAAATTTAGAGATTTGACTACTATAGATTATAGAGATTTGTCTCTCTCAATTAAATGGAGATTTGACTACTATAGTTTAGAGAGATTTCACTCCATTAGGAGTAGCAGCATGGGACAATGGATATCTCTAATGAATAATATATGGGTCTAGCTAATATTCATCTCTCTATGTTCTTTTCAATTACAAAGGGAAAAAAAATCATTTTTCAAAAAGTTAAAATTTTGCCACGCGAAGATTTGTGTTGAAGGATAAATTTTGGATTAATCACAAATTGCTACGTCATTTCCTAAACTAATGACGAAATTACAAACCATCAAATTTGGGACCAATTAAAAGCTGACATGTGTCCAAAATTGAAATTGAAGATATAAATTGGCAAATTCCAATGATGTCACTTTGTTTCATCATAGCCATTGGAATGAACGAAACTAATTTGATTCAGTTTGATATTACAATTTGGGCTAAGATCCAATTGAGCTTAAAAATAAGCTTAATCAAACCCAAATCCAATTAAATGAGTCCCAGGGCCATGTCCATGGACCAATCAAGCCCAAGCCCACCTGAGAGCTCTATAAATAGAGGAGTTCTCTTCATTTGTGGGATCAGCAATCCTACCCTCCAGAGAGCCTAGAGAGAATTCCCTATAATTAGAAGACTCCTTGATTCCTGAAGATTAAATCACTCTTTGAAGCTCAAGTTTTGAAGATCCAAAGATTCTTCCAAGACTTCAACTTCAATAACATCATGTGTTTCGCTTCCTCAAGTCAAGTGTGCGCATCCAATTGAGAGAGAATAAGAAGATCAAGTACTAGAGATTGAGCTACATCGCATCAAATTAACACAAAAACAAGTTCAACTCCACGAAGCAAGTTTATCCAAAAATGCCGTGCGAACATATTGGCACGTCCGGTGGGACATCTCTACCTTTTATCTCTCTCGTCATCCAAATCAACAAATGACACAAAAAAAGTTGCATCCAAAGCAACTGCTATAAGCAGCTTCTGTATGAGACCTATCACCCGAAGTCCCTTAAAGGAGATCCTGCACAGGCAAGAACAAGGCTCTGTCATCATGGAGAAAATCTAGGAACAACTAATGGAATTTTCTAAAGGTGGGATTGTCATAAGAGAAAATCCCTTATTCGACAACTCTGCTCCTACTTTTGATCGATAAGAGAAAGAATTGCACTTTGATGTAGTGTTTGTCATGATCTCTGACATAACAACTGAGTCGGCCATGGTAGAGATAAAGAGGAAGATAAATCTCTTAATGAAAGCTGTTAAGGAGCGAGACCATGAAATCGCGGCCTTGAGAGTCCATTGTAGGCTCGAGAAATTGCTGAGACAAGTCAAACTCTAGCTATCAAAGCAATGACAGAGGAAATACTATCTTGCAGAAAAACCAGTGACAACAATCTACCTTTGTCACCTCCCTATTAGTTCAACAGTTGCAGGATATAATCACAAACTCCATAAGGGCTCAATATAGAGGACCATCGTAAATTTCTTTTATGTAATCCAAGCCATTCACCAAAAGAATCAACAACTTGAGAATGCTAGCTGGGTACTAACCTCCAAAATTTCAGCAGTTTGATGGAAAGGGCAATCCAAAACAACACACTGTTCACTTCATTGAAACTTGTAAAAATGCAGAAACTAAAATAGACCAACTAGTCAAGCAGTTCGTCCGAACCTTGAAAGGCAATACTTCTGATTGGTACATGGATCTAGAGCCTAAGGTGATCGATAGTTGGGAGCAACTTGAAAGAGAGTACCCGAATTGCATTTTTAGTACAAGTCGTATTGTTAGCATGATGGAGCTGATGAACGCCAAGCAACAAAAAAGACAACCGATCATCGACTACATCAACCTATGGAGAGCTCTAAGTCATGATTGTAAAGACAGACTCATCGAACTGTTTGTTGTGGAGATGTGCACCCTGAAGGAACTCTTATCGAAGAGTACTTATGAGCAGAAGCAAGATCGTTCCAAATTCATCGTGACAAAAAATGAAGAAACTCTTATTCAAGAGTACCTACGAGCCAAAGAAGATCTTTCCAATTCATTGTGACAGAATTACCACATATACATTCAAACATACTAAAATGCATTCATAATGCTAAAGAGATCGAGAGATCATACTAGTTGAAGACTTCTTCTTCACAACAAATCTAAAACCCAATCATCTACCTCGAACAGTTTCCACACGAACAAAAAGAAATGCAGATGACACCACCACTCAGAGCCCTCAGTATTCTTAGAGTGAGAATCCAAAAGGTGGGCTTTGTTCAGATTTGGTAGAGGGAAAGAATAAAAGAGATCATATATAACGATCAAGCAAGTGGGAGATGAGCTCGTCTATCGTATAGACAAGATGCTTGATCGGTTAGGTGAAGTATACGATCGTGTAGGAAAAAGGTACGCGATCATCTAATCGATCGTGTAGGAAAAAGGTAAGCGATCGTCTAAATGATCGTGTAAAAAAACTAAGCGATCGTCTATATGATTGTGTAGAAAAAACTAAGCGGTCGTCTATACGATCATTTATAAATATTGGGAGCTAAACGATCGCTTAGGAAAAGGTAAATGAATGTTTAGTAAATAGCGCAAGAGGGTGTAATTGTTAAGCGATCGCTTAGCACTATCGTATAGGTAAGCGATCGTGCAGGCACTATCGTATAGGTAAGCGATCGTGCAGGCACTATCGTATAGGCACAGATTTTCTAAGCGATGACACACTTTTTAACACAATGTCCACGCATCTCATGCTTAACACACCGTGAGCTATTTATGCATCTCAAAGTGATCTTTCAACTCACTCGTCCATTATTAAAACAGAAGAGACGCTGTCCCATTTCCCTTTTAACCGTCCAATGAATGTAATCACATCATATTCATAACATATGAATTAATATCATATATTAATTATACTATTTTTCCTCCACTAGATATAAATCATATTTATATCCAATTTTCTCCAAATTAATGTATCTCATATATAAAGTTAATTATATCATATATAATCGAACTCGCTCTTGTCAATTTGAACATTTCAAACTGATCAAAAAACTGACTCTCAACTTGTATCCAAGATACCAAGGGGACCTTATGGACCTAAGGCTCGAAGCTCCAACATGTAGGATTGTATCAACAACAGCGGAAGCACAAGGATCATCTAAGCACTCAAATTCATAATTTTGGCATAATATAAAGCATGCTTCTGCAGAAAAATGGGTTTCAAGACATACCTCTTGTAGAACTTCTCCAAAGCTCATTCTCCAGCTGCAATCTTCTCCAAATCTTGTTGTAGACCACCTTAAGATCTTCCCCACTATTCTCTTGGTGCTCTAGATTGAGTTGTGGGACTAAAAATAAGCTTGAATCAAGGGATGAAGGAGAAAAGCTCACTACTGAAACCTTGTTGAAGAACCTTTCTTCAAACCAATTTTTCTCTCAAAACTCTTTTGATTGCATGCTTGATTTTCACTTTAATCTCTTCATTATATGCAGATCAACATGCAAAGAGAAGAGCTGCATGAGTTGCAACTCATGCTTGGAGAAGACAAATGCAAGATTAATGCTTCATGTGTGAGCTATTTAAGTGATGGATAATGGAAAATCCATTTTTCCATTTTGTGTTTTTGTTTTTTTCCAATTTTGTCTAAAAATCAAATTTTGATTTAAAAAATCTATTTGATTTTAAAAATGAAAAATTAATGATTTCATAAATTAATTATTAAATAAAACTTAATTAATTTAATATCAACATATATCCATTTTTATATATTTAAATCATATTTAAATATATAAATTCTCCTATTCTGTTTAATTCTAAAATTAAATATAATTATATCTCATATAATTACTAATTCTCTTAATTCTAATTTGAACGTTTCAAATTAACTTATCACGCTATTCTAGAGCTAGTCCGTTACGAGCTAGTAGAGGGACCTCGCGGACCTACAGATCATAGGCTCCAACGATCCAAGATTAATTGGCTAAACTCATTAGACCAGATTAATCTCCATTCGTTAACTAATGGGTTATTCCACTAAATCCCATAGTTGCACTCCCTTCACTGTAGATATATTATGTGCACATGATTTAACCATAATCAACAAGTTGACCCTTCACAGGTTGTTCGTAATAACGGCTGGGTCAAAATCTATTTTACCCTCAAGATTACGTCTTATTCCTCAAGTTCCTATTGATCCTCTAATGAACAACTGGTTTGTGATCCAATCACCAAACCAAACTCTCTTGTCCTATGCGATGATGCAAAATGCATAAAAGCAAGGTGACCGCATACAATCATATCCTATCTCTAGGATGCATGCGATGCGTTGATAACAAATAGTGCTTATTCCTAAGCTCCTATCTCTTGATTATGCATTCTAATCTAACTCTCCCGAGCCTAGATTCTAACCTGACCTTCCCAAGCCTAGATCCTGTCCTTAGACTACCCTCTCGAGTATCTCCAATGGACGAATGAAGCACTAATAATACAAGATAATTGAATGGAGCTATTCATTTCAATAAATGTTTCTCAACCCATTCAACTAATTTAGCTATTCATGCATAAATAATAGAGAGTGAACAAATATAGAGAAGTAGATTCCATTTCAATAAATGAGTGAAGTACAAAATAACAATGAAAGTTAAAGGTAGAGAGCCTGGTAACATTCTTTGTTGATCGAGGCTTTTACACTGTAATCTCTTTCAGTTCTAAATATGTTCCTGCTTCCACAGGCGTCAGCTTTCTCTCTGTCCTTAAAACTTTTGGTGCTCTCCCAAGCTTACCGAAATGATCTATCGGCACAATCTCCTCTTTCACGTCCACCTTAAAACGAAAGAAAACTATGAACAAAGGCGTATGAATTGATTAACTTGTGGAACCCCTTTTCTGAAGGTAGCCCTTGGTATTTATAGAACATCCAGGGTGAACGATGGCTTCTCTCTCATGATTGCACGAATGGGACGACTTTAATTCTTCTGACTGATGCATCAAATATTTGTCACCAAAAAGCTGAATGTATTTGTGATCGTTATCAACTGTCAACTTAATTCGGATTCGACTGTCATCAGCTTTTTGTCCCATCGCGATTAATTAACCTTTCACCCAGATGCGCCCACTATGTTGTGCTGACCAAGTTGCGACAATCCTTCTCGGGCGAATGTTTGCGAGCACAATCATCGCAAAGCTTTGCGGTGAAGTTGCGCTCGACCGATGATTTCCTATGCTCACAATTTTTGCCTTGCATTAACGCATATTCTGCATAAAAATAGAAAAATCAACTTTTCCTATGCGATGAACGCATGCGACCGCAATATTATGAATTTGATGCTTGATGGACGCAATTTAACATGTTTTATCAATGCAATCCAACATTGTTTAAGAACTTAGCGCTATGATAACATGCATTTCTGCCTGTTATCACACCCCCAAATTTAAGCAATGCTTGTCCTCAAGCATAAGCTAAAGATTCTTTTAGCAAGTCAATTGCAATGTTCTTTTCCAAGATTTCTCAAGGATACTTCGTTCAAATTCTGTATACCAAAGTTTCCTTAAGTCTTGTTCAAGTCTTCTCTCAAAATATTTCTAAGACCTAGGGACCACAAGCTTAACTTTCAAAAAGATTTCACTAACTTCCAAAACATCGCATGATTTATTTCAAAAAGAAATTTTTTCCACCGGGTGTCAAATAATTTTATCTTTGCATATTTCTTGTCATTATTTTCTTTTCTGACCTTGCACTGATCTGAGTGCTTTGTCTTCATTTTGGCTTGCCCCCATGTGTGTCATGCGAACATCCAACTATGAGCATTGCACTCTTCCTCAGACTAAACTCATACCTATTTGGTAGTGGAGTTGCGGTCATTTATTTATGCGTTGATCCTGGTGACTTACTTTCGTTTTGGCTTGCCCCCACGTGTGTCATGCGGACATCCAACTACGGGTAAGTGTCTTTCACAACTTAACTCTTATCAACATATTGCATTGATAGTGGAGTTGTTATTCTTAAAAAGTTTTGTTTTTTTTTTTGTTTTTTTTAATAGAAAATAGCAAGGTCGAAAATAAATTACCTCACCCCCAAATTTAAAATGCGGCAATGTCCTCATTTCCAAAAGATTGAAATGAGTCATGCGATGTTCTTAGAATGCATTGTAAAGAGAGTTTGAAAGAAAGCTAGCAAACCCCCAACTTCTAGAAATATTTTATGAGGTGACTATCTTAAGGTTAAGATGACTCTAGTATATACGAAAGAAATAGAAGCATGTTTTTCATCATTGAAATCATACTTGGAAAAGAAACAGTATGCGGTAACTTACTAAATTAATCTATGTCAAATGATTGCAATAATCAAAGAGGATGCAATGATAAGACTTTTAAAACTAAAATGCGATGTGATAACGCAAAATTTGAAAAAAAAAAAAAAAAAAGGCTAAGGAATAATACACCCCCAAATTTGCGTTGTCGCCCGCATTGTGTATTGACACATCCTTCTTTGCGGCGATCTCTCTTCTTTGGATTGCGATGATCGAGTGAGATAATTTGCTGCTTCATATAACATCTCTGCAATCCTGTGCCTTAATTGTTGTAAACAAACAAAGACATGGTCAAATGATTTTAAACAAAACAACATTTTTTTTTTAAAATAAGAACAGTGTAGATAGATAGTCAGTATAACAAAGTAATTGCGATAATAGATAATAACGAGTAAGATAAAAGTTCATGAGGTAATGATGCAAGAAGAAGGATGTTCAAAAGAGTTGCGTCCCTGTTGATATTGAGTTATATAGTAACTCAGGGACTACTTATTCCAGACTGGTTTGTTCACGTCCATGGTGGCTTTTCTCTCTTTTCTTTGTCTTCTGGGATCTTTACTGCCTTAATCCGAAGTTTTTCCCCATGAATGCTCATTACAATTTCCCCCTTGCGTACATCAATTTGAGCGCGACCGATTGAAAGGAAAGGTTGTCCCAATATGATGGGCGCATCTTCATCTGCTTTATAATCCAAAATGAGGAAGTTTGTTGGCAAGATGAATTTATCAATTGAGATTACGACATTTTTCAACTCTCCTTCAAGATGTTTTCGAGATCTGTCTGCGAGTAGAAGAGTTTCCTTTGTGGGCATAAGTGTGCCGACATTCAATTGTTTGAAGATTGATAGCGGCATTATGTTTATACTTGCCCCAATATCGCATAGTGTTTGGCCACTGTAGGTCCCTCCGATAGAGCATGGTATCGTGAAGATTCCTGGGTCGCCCATTTTCGGTGGGATCATAGCATTTTGCACTGCAGACACGATTGCGATATTTTCTTCCTCATTTTGTTCCTCTTTCAATCTTTGCGGAGTTACTAGTGGTTGAACTTTTTCTATCTCAAGGTCTAGAGGCTTAAGGGTGGACGTAACTCCAGGGTCTATTTTCTCGGGCTTTTTCAAACTATAGGTCAACGGGTCTTTGGTTGTCACCGCATTCAAGTTGGTCACAATGGGCTTCTCCCCTACTTTTGCAGTCATGTTGTCGCTTAGCAAAGAGACTGCTAAGCATTGTTCCTTCCCGTTACCCCCAACATTGCGAGGGAGATTAGTTGAGCTCGGCAACACTTCTTGCGGTCTATTTTTCAGCTCGCCCACAATTTTTCCCATTTGAATTTCGAGATTTCTAGTAGATGTAGCTTGATTCTGAAGTACTGATTTGTTTTTCTCAATGTATTGCTTCAGTAAGCTTTCTAAGGACGAAGTTTGCGGTGCTTGTGAGCTGCTAACTTGGCTATGCACTGGACCGTTTGTTTGCATGAAAAATCCAGGTGGCCCTCCTTTTTGTGCCACAGGTTTAAAGCTTTGTTGTTGATTTTTCCACACAAAATTTGGGTGGTTTTGCCACCTGGGGTTGTATGTATCGGAATAGGGATTATTTTTCATGAAGCATACCGACTACGGGTTTGTTGGGCATTCTTCCATCGGGTGAGCATCTCCGCAAATGACACAACTTGCGTTCGTTTGAGCAATTGCGTTGACCTACCCTTTCTTCGCTCTCGTGTTATTAATTGTGATGCCTTGTATCAAACCCATCATCGCAGTCATTTGATTTTGCAGGGATGCGATGGCCCCGTTTTTTGCATCATTATCTTTTATTCTTAATCTCTGATCGCTTTCCCACCAATCCTCATGATTTTTGGAAATGTGATCAAGTATACTCTTTGCCTCCTCATATGTTTTGTCGAGTAGACTACCAGCGGCTACCACATTGGCAGCGGTTTGCAAAGAGGGATTCAATCCTTGATAGAAAATCTCCATTTGTAGGTAGTCTGGTAAGTCATTATGTGGATAGCCTTTTACCAGCCGCTTGAACCTCATCCAGGCATCGTTGAGTGATTCGTCATCTTCCTGTTCAAAATTTGTTATTAATTTCCTTCTCCTAGCATTCTCGGTTGGTGGGAAATACTTCTTCATAAACTTTTCCACCACCTATTCCCACGAAGTTATCTCTCCCGGTTTGAGAGAATATGCCCATTTCCTCACCTGATCACACAAAGAAAAGGGAAATAGAGTTAGTCGAACTTCTTCGGTTGAGATATTCGAGAACATAAAAGTGTTGCAGATTTCTATGAAGCTCCAGAGGTAGGCGTGCAGGTCTTCGCCACGCCTTCCTCCAAACTGCCTAGTAGCCTGGATCATCTACAACATTACCAGCTTCATTTCAAACCTCGATCCATCTAACACCGACCTCATGATTCCTAGAGAGAAATCGTAGAGGTTAGGTGATGCATAGTCCCGAATGGGTCTATTGTGATCATTCACCAGAAGGATGGTGTTGGCCATTATATTGTTCACATTCGCGGCCATTTCTGCCAGTTGTTCCGCCATTCTTGGTGTTCTCTCTTGTTGTTGTTGGCGGTCTCTTAATCTTCTTCTAAATGTCCTCTGAATCTCCGGGACATAATTCGCCAGAGATTGAGAGTCTGCAAAGAAATCAGAAAATTACCGTTAGCACACTATTTTGCCGAAGTCCTCGGCAACAGCGCCAAAAACTTGATGCTTAATTTTTATGAAGTGGAAATGTGGATGATATGCATTAATGAAATTGCGTTGTGCACTCAAGTTTCCTTAGCAGAATCCAAGTGTAAATTCCACTGAGTTTCCTGGTAAGTCCAGGGTCGAACACAGGGACTTCTGAAAACAGGTTGCGTTGGTAATTTGTATGAAAACTTTGTAGTGGCCAAATAAATAAATTGTTGGTTTGTTGTTGATTGTGTTAATGAAAAAGTAAACTAATGCGGTGGATTTGAGAAAAGTCAGTTGTGTGATAGATGCACTGAGTATGCAATGAAAGGGTTGAGAAGATCTTTAGCTAGCATTACTTGGAAATGCGTCAGACTATGTGATCATGCTACCACCATGCACAACAATTAATTTTCCAATGCAAATGTGATGCTCCTAAGTCTAGGATGCATGTGTTGAATGCAAAAGTGTCCATAGAACTTATCTCTAAGTCCCTACTCTTGTCCTATGCAATGATGCACAATGCATAAAAGCAAGGTGACCACATACAATCATATCCTATCTCTAGGATGCCTACGATGCGTTGATAACAAATAATGCTTATTCCTAAGCTCCTATCTCTTGATTATGTGTTCTAATCTGACTCTCCCGAGCCTAGATTATAACCTAACTTTCTCAAGCCTAGATCCCGTCCTTAGACTACCCTCCCGAGTATCTCTAATAGATGAATGAAGCACTCATAATATAAGATAATCGCATAGAGTGAAGATTCCCTAGTTGTGCTAACTAAATGCTTCTCAACTTCTCAACCCATTCAACTAATTTAGTTACTCATGCGTAAATAACAGAAAGTGAACAGATATAGAGAAGTAGATTCCATTTCAATAAATGAGTGGAGTACAAAATAACAATGGAAGTTAAAGGTAGAGAGCCTGGTAGCAATTTCTTGCTCACCGAGGCTTTTACACTGTAATCTCTATTCGGTTCTAAAGATGTTTCTGCTTCCGCAGGTGTCAGCTCTCTCTCTGTCCTTGAAGCTTCCAGTGCTCTCCCAAGCTTACCAGAACAATCTATTGGCACAACCTTCTCTTTCACGTCCGCCTTAAAATGAAAGAAAACTATGAACAAAGGCGTATGAACTAATTAACTTATGGAACCCCTTTTCTGAAGGTCGCCCTTGGTATCTATAGAACATCCAGGGTGAACAACACCTTCTCTCTCATCATTGCATGGATGGGACGACTTTAATTCTCCTGACTGATGCACCAAATATTTGTCACCGAAAAGCTAAATGTACTTATGATCGTTATCGGCTATCAACTTAATTCAGATTCGACTGTTATCGGCTTTCTTTCCCATCGCGATTAATTAGCCTTTCACCCAGATGCGCCCACTATATTGCGCTGACCAAGTTGCGTCAATCCTTCTCGGACGAATGTTTGTGAGCATAATCATTGCAAAGCCTTGTGGTGAAGTTACGCTCGACCGATGATTTCTTATGATCGCAATTCTTGCCTTGTGCTAACACATATTCTGCATAAAAATACAAAAATCAATTGTTCCTATGCGATGAACACATGCGACCGCAATATTATGAATTTGATGCTTGATGGACGCAATTTAACATGTTTTATCAACGCAATCCAACATTGTTTAAGAACTTAGCACTATGATAACGTGCATTTCTGCCCGTTATCAGTCCTCAAAAAGAATTTGGTAACTGAGCGTAACTCATCATGGAATGAACTATGTCCAACAAGGTTTTGTTTCTCCTCTCTACCACACCATTCTACTGAGGTGTGCCAAGGGCTGTGAGTTGAGACTGAATTCCATGTTCTATCAAATAGTTCTGAAATTCTATGTCCATATACTCACTACCTCGATCCGATCGAAGCGTTTTAATCTTTTTACCTAATTGGTTTTCAACCTCAGCTTTGTACTCTTTGAACTTTTCAAAAGTTTCATACTTTTGGTGCATTAGGCAAACATGCCCATACCTAGAATAATCATCTATAAAACTGATGAAATATTCATACCCTCCTCTTGCTCTAACATGTCGAGGCCCACAAAGGTCTAAATGTATAACGACCTAACCCCCTAGGACTTAAGTTAGGCCGTTGCTAAACACATGCATGCATGAAACTTAAAACGACACTCTGTTATGGTGAAATAAATGCTAATTAAATAAGGTAAATTTAAAAAACTTTGCATTTAATTTCAAATATTAAAAACAACAGTATGGTACCCATAAATCATAAATGATAATAGATAAATCTGGAAGCGATTCTAAATAGTAAGTTTTAAACATCAACACTGAAAGCTAAGAAAAACATGAAAAGAAGTTTAAATCGCATGAGCGGAAGCATAAGACTGGTCCCAGTGGCTCGTTCACGAATTCTACTTGTCATTCGCCGGCGCGTCCCTACTCTTATCTGAAACATAAACATGAGAAAGGGTGAGTATAAAATACTCAGTAAGTAACCCCACTACTGGGGTCAAGCTAGGCATCTATGTCCTCTAGATGCCTACCTCTAGTGGAACATATAAACTACTCTAGTCCTCATGGGACACATACATACATGAAAAACTTATTTTTATCCTACTATAGTTAAGTATGCCCATTATCTCTAGTAAGTCCCGTAGGACCCACAACCTCTGGTGAATCCCGAAGGAAACACAATCTCTTACATACGCATGGTTATGCATATACCTCTTTCGTGTACACATAACCCACTTAATGTGTACCTCTTTCGTACACATGGTTACGTATACACATAACTCACTGAATGTGTACCTCTTTCGTACATATGGTTATGTATACACCTCTTTCGTATACACATAACCCACTGAGTATGTACCTCTTTCATACACCCAGATCCTCTCTATAAATGTAGGGATGTGTACCTCTTTCGTACACATGGTTATGTATACACCTTTTTCGTATACACATAACCCACTAAGTATGTACCTCTTTCGTACACCCCAGATCCTCTCTATAAATGTAGGGATGCGTACCTCTTTCGTACACATGATTATGTATACACCTCTTTCGTATACACATAATCCACTAAGTATGTACCTCTTTTGTACACCCCAGTACCCTCTAGGTATGTATCACTTTCATACACACCAGCCCTAGTACATCTCTTTCATGTACTAGCGCCTTTGGACGTGCACCACTTTCATGCAGTCACATAGTCTGGAAAGGAAAAGATATTGCATCTAACTTTATATTACATATAACGTTCACATAATCATGAATTCTCTAAAATCTCCTGATCAAGGTCTTGATCATGTTAATTAACCTCAACATACGTAATTAATCTAGTATTAATGGATCCACTCTAGTACATCACTTTCATGCACTAACTCATGTAAACAATCAAACATTTGAAATTTCATAATACATCATATAGCTTACACACTTTCATAATAAATCACATAAATAAGCACGTCAACAAAATGCTCTAACTTTTACCTAACTTTAAGACATTCCTGTAGTAGTGTCGCTTAACTCATAATTTAGGGTCATGCTCAATCATCCTTTTAATATATCTCATAAAATTCTAAATCATGCTTTAGACATATTATCACATGCTTATATATCTTTACTAAACAGTCCATTAAATCTTAGAACAGTCAAAATTATCCTGGTAACTAGTCTTACAATCCCTAACATGAATCATAAATTTATCGACACAAAGGCGGTTCTAGTAGTAAGATTACTTAGCTCACCTTGGTAAAAAATGCAAAACAAAATCTCCTTAGAACTTCTTTAGCACACTTGAATCAACCTAAGTTGTGGCTTGGTCCAAGACAAATTCCAATATTCGATTTAAATAGCCAATCTAATCATGAATTAAATCCAAAATCAATAACTTAATTTTCCCACTATTACTCTCAATCTAAAAGAATAACCATCCAACAATTTACAAAACTTACTGATCTTCACTAATTTTCTGCAAAACAAAATGGTATCTAACTTGATGATCAATGCCTCAAAACTTCCAAACCTTGAATCTAAGTTTCAAATCAAAGAGAGGTTACTAATTTAACCCAAAATCAAAGGGGTGAACTTCATCTCCCAAATTATATGAAAAAATAAGTCTTACCCAAGGTTTTCCTCAAAATTTCGACAAAGATTGGGGAAATGGCGGTCGACGGCACGTTGACTTGTGGCTGCCATAGATAGGCAGTGTGTGTTGCTGTCGGATGACATAAATTTTTTAGGCTAGCGGCTGGTAGAGAGGGTCTTGCATGAGGAAGGTTTGCGAGAGTGGGAGAGAAGGGGAATTTCTAGTTTACATATTTTATTCAGCAGCGATTACGAACAAACCAGAGCTTCAAAAAATTATCCAATGTTCAAAATGAAACTCTATATGTCTCGAATAGACTGACCAAATTTGAGCACAGTCCAACGGTTCAAACTTTGGAAATCGACAATTTTGTGGAAGCTGTCACTGAAAAACGGAATTGCTTTCTCCCCAATTTTTGACCTCTATTCACGCTCATTTAATTTCGAAAAAAATCTCAATTATTTTATTTTTTTTCCAAATTTTGAAAAAGATAAATAAAATATTTTGTCATAATATCTTCAAAAATTCTATTAAATTTAGAAATCAATTAACTTTTCAAATTATCTTAATTTAGGCTTCAAAAACCAAAATAAACATAAGATCCATCAATTTGATACAAATTAAATCCTTCCAAATATTTAAATCAATTCAAAACTACATGAAATTAATTATCTCTTTTATTATTTTTTTTTTTTAATTGGCCCTAAAATCTAAAATCAAAGGGAAGCAAAATTCAATATTTTCAAGATAGTCAGTTCAAATATCTAATCAATTAAATTCAATTTATCTAATAAAAGTTTTTCAATTATTTCAATTTAACCCCAATTTTCCAAATGAAAGGAAAACTTAAACTCAATACTTTTAGATAATTAACTTAAATTTTCCTGAAATTTGAGATGTTACAGAATGAATAAGCTTTAGGGGTTCTTTGGCTCTAAGACCTTTTCCAGAAAAAGATCTTTTTGTCATTTACCCTAAAGACAGGACTTACATGGTGGTAATGAACTGTCTTCCAACTTGTTTAAAAGAATGTTCTTAACCAATCTCTCAATCCTGTTGAGATTTTGTGACCCAGTCTCAAGTGCCAAAGATAGGCATTTGGAGAAATCTTCCTTTTCTTATGAGTCTCAGTAGTTTTAAACATCTCTATGTTCAAAACAGTTTTAACCTCAGTTGGTTTTAACATGTACAAGTTATTTTTTAGTTTTGCAGAGCAAATTTATTTATTACCCATTTTTATGAACACTTCACTATTTTCGAAATAAACTTTATAATTTTGTTCTAGGAAACAGGAGATAGATATTAGATTCCTTTTCATAGAAGGAATATAATATACATTTTTCAAATAAATGTACTTATCTCCTATAAATAACTTCATATCTCCCATTGCTTTGGCTGAAACAATCTCCCCGGTCCCTACCTTAAAGATTGTTTCACCTTCTGTCTGTCTCCAGGAACTTGTTTCCTATGAGATAGTACATACATGATCAACGGCACCTGAATCAATTATCCAGATTTTATCGTTTTAGTGAGTCAGAATATGTGCTACCGTGGGGCAGTCAGATACTCCTTCACTAAAACAAACAATTTTAACCAAACACTATCCCCAGAATAACTCTTATTCCTATTGTCTTCGAAATAACTCTTTTCCTATAGTCGTTTGGTTATCGTTTTCGGCCAAGATCTTTACTAACAACTTAGTAATTCTTGTAAGTGTGACCCGCCATTTTTAGATCCTATAGGACGGTATGAATTTGCCTCCAAAATAGAATTTACTGAATTTTCCTCCTATAAGACGGAACTATAAGACCCTATTCATTTTACTGAAACCTGTGTTGTTCCGAATCTTATGTTACAACCCTCCGAGGGGATAGCCGTTGCTAAACGACTAGCAAAGGACCGCCTAAAGCAAACCAGTAGGTGCAACATAGGAATCTCATGGTTCAGACTAATGGGGGAGACTGTAGGATATATTGACACATATCCTTCACCCACTTACTATGAACTACTTCCTTTGTTTACCTTGATATTGATTCATACAAAACACTCTCTGAAGGGAGGTCACTCCCAGTGTGACACGAAGTGTCATATGAATCTCATGGTGTAAACTATGTGGAGACGTGGTAGTTGAAATCTGTTTATCGTATAAAAGACTTATATTTGAACAACTTCCTCTTATTCACCGAAATCTAGATTTAAGCTAAAAAATACTTTCCGAAGGGAGGTCACTCCCAGGGTGACATGAAGTATCGCTTAAATCTAGATTATGAACTCTTAGAGACATGAGAGTTAAAAATAACGTATCATATATGTTATTAATCTCCCACTGAAGTTTTCTAATAACTCTATCATATAGAAGTTATTAAACTGCCATTGAAGTGTTCTATTTGGGTATATTTATACTTAGGTTCTTTTCGGTTAATAAAATAACCCTAAGTCTATGTGGTTTATCCAAGTATAACTCTTATAATTGGACTTTAAACTATGATGTCTAGGTGATAAACTATCTTATTACCTCACATCACTCACGTATGCTCATAAAACCAGTTACCAATGCTCAATAATTCGGCCATAATCCCCAGGTAGGAGGTGTTTTGTAAACCGTCAACTTAGCCTTAGACAGGATTATATATCGGTTGAGTTTGTAATCTAGGTTTTATAAGTTTTAATAATTAAAACAAGTGATCAATCTACGTGAGCATGCAGCTGTAGTTTATGGATTTTAAATGTCTAACCCAATCATGAGGCATTCAAATTTAAATGAGCAATTAAAGAGAATTAAACAGCCAAAACTCAGAAAACCATATCAGTGCACCAGTTTCATATTTCTCATATAAAACACCCACCAAATCAAAATTAAACCGAATTGAATGCTTATTTGATGCTGATACCAATTGTAGGATTGTATCAACAGCAGCGGAAGCACAAGGATCATTTAAGCACTTAAATTCACTAATTTTGGCATAATATAAAGCATGCTTCTGCAGAAAAATGGGTTGTAGAACTTCTTCAAAGCTCCTTCTCCAGCTGCAATCTTCTCCAAATCTTGTTGTAGACCACATCAAGATCTTCCCACTATTCTCTTGGTGCTCTAGATTGAGTTGTGGGACTCAAAACAAGCTTGAATTAAGGTATGAAGGAGAAAAACTCACTGCTGCAACCTTGTTGAAGAACCTTTCTTCAAACCAATTTTTCTCTCAAAACTCTTTTGATTGCATGCCCGATTTTCACTCCAATCTCTTCATTATATTGTAGATCAACATGCAAAGAGAAGAGCTGCATGAATTGCAGCTCATGCTTGGAGAAGTCAAAGGCAAGATTAATGTTTCATGTGTGAGCTATTTAAGTGATAGATAATGGAAAAATCCATTTTTCCATTTTATGTTTTTGTTTTCCAATTTTCCAATTTTATTTAAAAATCAAATTTTGATTTAAAAAATCTATTTTATTTTTAAATGAAAAATTAATTAATTTCATAAATTAATTATTAAATAAAACTTAATTAATTTAATATCAAATATTAAATTAATTTTAACACATATCCATCTTTATATATTTAAATCATATTTAAATATATAAGTTCTCCTATTCCGTTTAATTCTAAAAGTAAACATAATTATATCTCATATAATTACTGATTCCCTTAATTCTAATTTGAACGTTTCAAATTGACTTATCATGCTATTCTAAAGCTAGTCCGTTACGAGCTAGTAGAGGGACCTCGTGGACCTACAGATCATGGGTTCCAACGATCCAAGATTAATTGGCTAAACTCATTAGACCAGATTAATCTCCATTCGTTAATTAATGGGTTATTCCACTAAATCTCATAGTTGCACTCCCTCACTGTAGATATATTATGTCCAAATGATTTAACCATAATCAGCAAGTTGACCCTTCACAGGTTGTTCGTAATAATGACTGGGTCAAAATCTATTTTACCCCCGAGATTACGTCTTATTCCTCAAGTCCCTACTAATCCTCTAATGAACAACTGGTTTGTGATCCAATCACCAAACCAAACTCTCTCAGCCCAATGAGAGGGTGGGGCCCCTTGTTCAAGAACTGGATTCGGTACTTGAGAGAACAATCTTTCTCCTATCTCTAAATCGGATAGACGTGAACTCCATCTTGCACCCTATGTCCCCAACAATCTATCCGATCTTACCTCTGAAATAGGAGTCTTATTGAGACGGCATTGTTGAGCCAACCCTCAACTATGTAAATCTAAGGGCAATCCCGAATAAATAGGAGTTCATAGTTAGCTTAGGATTAAGATCGAGTTACCTAGGTTATCTAGGTGAAATAGTCCGTCTTAAACTGTAAACAGCATTATAAAGTAAGGATGACTTATTTCTTGGCCCTGATCTTATGCAAACTCATTGCATAAGACGCCCCCACTCCTCATGTCGTAACATGTACGAATTAGGATCACATCGTATGTAGCACTTTACAACTTTTTGTAATAACTACAGAGTAGGCCGCATCCAATGGTGTTACCAGAATAAGGTACCCGACCTCATTAATGTACCAAAGATCATTTTGACTATTTACTCGAACCTGATCCACTCTTATGTCTCCACATAAAGTTCAAGTACTCATACAATAGTCATGGGTCTTAGTTTATTAGATTTTAGACTTTCATACAATTTATAAGATCAATAACAAGCATATTGATAATAGAAAATGTTTATCATCTTACAAACTGTGAGTTTTTAGGCCATAAAACCCAACACAACAGTACGTGAATAGCTAACTAAATACTTTAGTCAATATCCACTATCCGTTAACTGTCAGACATTCCACTAAAGTCTGACAGTTGAATTCTTCTTGCCATAGATGTATTTCTATGTCCATTGGATATAACCAATCATCAGTACGATGACCCCTCACAGATGCTCGTAATTATAGCAAGCCAATTTACCGTGTTGCCCCTATAGTTACATCTTCCTTCTTAAGTACCACTGATCCCTCTAACAAACAATACAACATAGTTCTATTATGTGTGAACCCCTCTCGAGCCATGAGAAGGTGTGTTGTGCCACATCGTTCAAGCCTCGGGATTAGCCCGTAAGGGAGCAATCTATCTACTTACCCCTGCTTCGGGGAAGGAGTGAATTCCATCTTGTGAAACTGAGTTCCCAACTCCCAAATCAGACAAATCCCCAAAGTGGTAGTTTTGAGTCGGCACTCTGGCCACTCGCACCCATGCAAATCAAAAGACCACCCTCAATGGTAGGAATTCCCAACTCACTCTGGATTGAGGTCATGTTACCTATGGTCATCCTAGTGAAGTGAAGTCTCAGTCATGAACGGAGTTATATGACGAGACGTTAACACTTCGAGGTTAGATCTTATACAAACTCTTTGTATAGGACGCCCCCGCTCGCATGTCCACTACACGAATGATCAGGATTAGAAAATCTGTGACAAGTCACAACATTTGTAACAACTCCACAAAGCAGGCTGCGTCCGTAGTGTTACCAGGATAAGGTTTCCCTCCTATATCCTTATACTACAGACTATTTTGGTTGTCACTTAAGACATGATCCACTTGTATGTCAATACATACATGCTTAAGTTAAATAAAGACAACTAAGGATATTAAGTTATTGGTTTGCAGTAAAAAAAAAAAAACTAAATGTGAAAAGTCAAGAAGTGAAGTAAATCATATATATTATACATCACAAATGTTCTTACAAAGTTGTTTATATACTACAGGACACGAGACTTTAGGGCACAAACCCCAACAAGAAATACAACATTCATAAACATACATAGTAGTTATGCATTTCAGAATAAATTATGGTATGCTTTCAAAACAATAAATACAAGAGAACGAGAGACATACCTTTGAAGAACCTTTCTTCTGTCTTTCTCTCGCTCTCGTCAAGAACAACACCTCTGGCTATCGCTGCAACGCCAAGCCAATCGTCTACCAAAACTCATTGTCGCTCAGCAAACGAATCGTCTTCTACACGAACAAGCAGTTGAAGGATCTCAAACCAAGAGTTCCATAAGCGGGTTCAGATCGCTTCGATTTTAGAGTGACTGGAATATAAACAATATACATTCTATACTAACAGTTATGCATATTAAACTCATCAAAGCATACTTAGAATACGATAAAACCTAGAGAAAGGGGTTCATACTAGAGGAAGACAGTCTTCGTTTGTGTGAACCCACAGCAGCGGAAAAACTCCACCGATCTACCAGCACCCGACGAGTCTCTCGACTATTACTGCACGATCTGAACGTACACGAATAGGGCTTCAGAGACAACACCACCACAAGGGAAACCCAGGTATCCTCGACGTCAAAAACCCAAAGAGTGGGCTCTGTTGAGTTTGGTAGAAGACGGAGGAGAGAATTTCGTGTAGACGACAAGCGCTCATAAGAAGAACTTTGCTATTGTATAGTGGGAACGCTTATCGTATAGTAGAACTACATGAACGTTTAGGAAAAACTGGACGATCGTTTAGGGAACGCGTGAACTAGACGATCGTTTAGACAAAAGAGAATCTATCGTATAGGCTCTCGGCGATCGCTCTTTCACGATTTGTTTTGGGGCGTGGGATATCGAATGCACGAATGAATTAAAACTCAAAATGAAAACCATTTTCATACTTCAACCCATCGGTTACCTTAACCTTTACGGCTCCACGTTCCCATGTTCAAACATTTAATTGGTTAATTATTAAATAATTAATCAATTAATTTAATTAATAAATATAATCATATTATATTTATATCCTATAGTTTGATATCATATATCTACTATAGTATTTTTCCTCTACTTGATATAAATCATATTTATATCTAATTTCCTCCAAAATAATGTATCTCATAAATTTAGCCAATTATATCATATATAATTAACCAGTCCAATTATATCATATATAATTGAACTTCCTCTTGTCAATTTGAACATTTCAAATTAACCCAAATACTGGTTCTTGACTTTATCCAAGCTACCCAGGTGACCTAATGGACCTGTGGCACGAAGCTCCAACGATACGTGAATGACTGACTAAACTCTTTAGCCATGAGATTCACCATCTGTTAACTGTCAGTGATTCCACTAAAGACCAATAGCTGAACTCTTCTTACCACAGGTATATTTCTATGTCCATTGGATATAACCAATCATGAGTACGATGACCCTTCACAGATGCTCGTAAGTACAGTTGGGCCAATTTACCGTTTTTCCCTTATAGTTACATCTCACTTCTTAAGTACCACTGATTCCTCTAATGAACAATACAACATAGTCCAACTATGTGTGAACACCTCTTGGCGCAACATCGTTCAAGCCTCAGAATCAACCCTTAAATGAGCCATCTATCTACTTACTCCTGCCTCAAGGAAGGAGTGAATTTCATCTTGTGTAGTTGAGTTCCCAGCTCCCAAATCAGACGTATCCCCAAAATGGTAGGTTTGAATCGACAACTTGGCCACTCACACCCATACAAATCAAAGGACCGCCCTCAATGGCAGGAGTTCCCAACTCACTCAGGATTGAGGTCATGTTACCTATGGTCATCCTAGTGAAGTGAAGTCTCTATCATGAACAGTGTTATATAAACGAGATATTAGCATTTCGTGGTCAGGTCTTATATAAACTCTTTGTATAGAACGCCTCCGCTCGAATGTCCCTAACACGAATGATCAGGATCAGACCATTTGTGGCAAGTCACAACACTTGTGACCATTCCACAAAGCGGTCTGCGTCCGTAGCATTACCAGGATAAGGTTTCCTTCCTATATCCATATACTACAGACCATTTTGGTTATCACATAAATGAGCAAAACAAAAAGATGTGAAGTAAATATCATATATTAACAATCATATGTGTTCATATAACCGTTTATAAACTACAGGACACGAGACTTTAGAGCATCAACCCCAACAATCTCCCACTTGTCCTAAAGCGAAGTGGGGTGTACAAAACATTGAGTACAAAACAATAAACTAGGGCACATAAAAGCCTAGTATAATAAAATCTCCCACTTACCCTAGTTCAATCGCGGGTGATCCTGCAGACTCATGCTTCGTAGGTGACCCGCAAACACTGTAGTCGTGAGAACCTTCGTAAACGGGTTAGCAACATTGTGCTCCGAAGAAATCTGTATGACGATCACGTCCCCTCGATGCACTATCTCGCGGATTAGATGATACTTTCGCTCTATGTGTTTACTGCGCCGGTGACTCCTTGGATCCTTGGAATTCGCCACTGCCCCATTATTAACACAATAGAGGGTAATGGGTCTAGAAATATCTGGAACAACTTCCAGGTCTGTCAAGAACTTCCTGAGCCAGGTGGCCTTCTTAGCAGCTTCGCAAGCCGCTACGTACTCTGCCTCCATAGTGGAGTTGGCGATGCACCCCTGCTTAGTGCTTCGCCACACGACAGCTCCTCCGTTAAGAGTGAAGACTAACCCTGGTGTAGACTTGCGTAAGTCCTTATCAATCTGAAAGTCGGAATTCGTGTATCCTATAAGGATCAAATCCCTCAAACCATACATGAGCATGTAGTCCCTCGTTCTCCATAGATACTTGAGGATGTTCTTCATTGCAGTCCAGTGACTCTGGCCTAGGTTAGATTGATACCTACTAACTATACCCACAGCATAGCAGATGTCTGGACGAGTACAGAGCATCGCGTACATCAAACTGCCAACGGCAAACGCATATGGGACCCGTCTCATTTGCTCAACCTCTTGAGGCATCTTAGGACACATTTCCTTAGACAAAGTGACTCCATGCCTGAACGGAAGAAGGCCCCTCTTGGAATCTGGCATCGAGTACTTAAGCAACATCTTGTCAATGTATGATGTCTGAGATAGTGCTAGCACTTTGTTCTTACGATCCCGAAAAATCTGGATCCCTAAAACAAACTAAGCCTCTCCCAAATCTTTCATTTGGAATTGGGTCGCTAGCCAGTCCTTAATTGCAGTCAGTAGACCTACATCATTCCCAATGAGTAGGATATCGTTTACATACAACACTAAGAAGATTACTAAAGCGTTGATGATCTTCTTGTAGACGCAAGGTTCATCAATGTTTTGGTCAAAGCCATACGACTTGATCGCAACATCAAATTGTATGTTCCAAGATCGAGACACCTATTTCAGTCCATAAATGGACCGATTCAGTTTGCAAACCTTTTGCTCTTGACCTTGGGCTATGAATCCCTCGGGCTGCACCATATAAATGGTCTCCTCAAGATTGCCATTCAGAAAGGCCATCTTGATGTCTATTTTCCAGATCTCATAATTATAATAAGCTGCAATGGATAGGAGGATGCGGATCGACTTTAACATGGAAATAGACGAGAAAGTCTCCTCATAGTCGACTTCCTCTAACTGGGTATAACCCTTTGTCACAAGTCGAGCCTTGAAGGTCTGTACCTTCCTATCAACACCCCATTTGCGCTTATAGATCTATTTACAACCTATAGGGCGAACCCCATCAGGCTGATCTACAAGATCCTATACTGAGTTGCAGTACATCGACTCCATCTCGAGATCCATGGCCTTGACCCATTCATCCTGGTCAACATCCTCCATTGTCTTCTTATAAGACAACGGATCCTCAACGTCACCATCTGCTACCATAGCAAGGATTTCTGTGAAACCCAGATAGTGAATAGGTAGGTTCGCAACCCTTCCAATACGTTGAGGTTCCCTCAACTCTTGAGGTAGAACCGACCTATTGGATGAACTCCCATCAACAACTTTTGTTGATGTAGCAGGCTCTTCAATAACTCTTGTTGAAGTTTCAGTAGTTTCATTAAAAAGCTCACGTAACACGACTTTGCTGCGTGGACTGTACTTCCTTATATGATCTTCCTCCAAGAAAGTAGTGTTTGTTGAAACAAACACCCTATTTTCTATCTATAACCTCGACCGTGGTTCCAACTTCTTAGGATTAGCCTCAAGCACATGTGCAGGGCAACCCCAAATGCAGAAATGACGTAAACTAGCTTTACGCCCATTTCACAACTCCAGAGGTGTTCTTGTAACACTCTTGAATGGAACACAGTTGAGTATGTACACTGTAGTCTCCACTGCAAAACCCCAAAACGAGTCAGGTAAGGAAGTGTAACTCATCATCGAATGAACCATGTCTAACAAAGTCCTATTTCTCCTTCCACTACACCATTCTACTGAGGTGTACCCGACGCTGAGAATTGGGAAACGATACCATGTTCTATCAAATAGTCTTGGAATTCAGAGTCCAAAAACTCTCCACCTCAATCTGATCGAAGTGTTTTAATCCGTTTATCTAATGCGTTTTCAACTTCAGCCTTGAACTCTTTGAACTTTTCAAAGGATTCAGACTTCCGATGCAAAAGATAAACATACCCGTACCTAGAGTAATCATCAGTAAAACTGATAAAATACTCATAGCCACCTCGAGCTCGCACATTCATAGGACTGCAAATGTCAGAATGTACTAACTCAAGAGGCTCTTTGGCTTTAAAACCTTTTCCAGTAAAAGGTCGTTTAGTCATCTTACCCTCAAGGCAAGAGTTGCACATAGGTAAAGAATTTTCTTCTAACTCACATAGAAGTCCATTCTTCACCAATTTCTCAATCCTATTGAGATTAATGTGCCCTAAACGTAGATGCCAAAGTTGGGAATTTTCTTTTGGTGAAATTCGTTGACGTTTTGATTGAGTTACGGTAGTTTTGAATATTTCAGTGTTATGAAGGGAATTAATGGCTAACGGCCTTAGCACATATAAATTTGATTCCAGATTTATTGTGCAAATAAAAACACCATCTTTATGAATAAACGCTTTACTCAAATTGAAAGAAACAGTGTATTTACATTGCTATAAGCACTTTACAGAAATAAGGTTCCTTTGTAGTTCAGGAACAATATATACATCATTTAAATTTAGAAACCTATTCTGTAAAGTCAACTGGATCCCTCCTACTGCCACAACTGAGACGACGTGCCCGATGCCTACTCGCATCGTCATCTCACCAGCCTCCAACTGTCGCCAAGATCTAATCCCCTGAAAAGAAAAACAAACATGGTTAGTGGCGCCTGAATCAATTATCCAAACAGTATCATCATTCTCCATTAAACAAGTTTCAAGTACAAGTAAATCATATTTACCTTTATCCGCCTTGGCCTTAGCCTTGGTTGCTTTCTTCTTCTTCAGATACCAAGGACAATTCCTCTTCTAATGTCCATCTTGATTGCAATGGAAACACTTTCCTTTAGCAACTGGTGGACACCTCCTCGGAGCGACAAGTAGTGGGTTAGCAGGTGCCTTCCCTTTTCCCTTACCACCCTTCTTCTTCTTCCCCTTTGCAGAGTTAGAAGTAGAAGGTGCAAACTTCGTTCATGAGGTCGAACCTCTATGGAACGTCCTTGAGGATTAAGCAATATTTGCCTCACCCTTTTGCCTCTCCTTACTTTTCAGTAAAGATTGGTATGTCTGCAACTCGTTAAGGAGAGTTGTAAGGTTATATTTCACTTTGTTAAGAATCACATTACTAAAAAGTGCAGGAAGCTCTCCGACAAAGAATGCAGGATTATGCTAACCTGGTTGCCCTCATCGATAGTAAACCCATTCAACTCCGCCACATTGAAGTAGACCATCATGTTTAGCACATGTTCACGAACAGAGGTGCCTTCTTGCATTTTAGAGTTGAATATGAGCCTCATGCATAAGTTGTTCAGGCTCATGCTTCTTGGCCAAGACGTCAGAAAGACTTGCCAAGATATAGGCTCGGGCCTTCTCATTCGCCTTTGTCCATCGCTCGTATGCCTCCCGAACATTTCGAGCTGAATTTAGAGTTGGAATAGGAGGACAAGTCTCCGTGAGAGCGAACATGAGATCCTCAATTATTAGGATCGTCGTGATCATATGTTTCCATGTTGAAAAATTGTCGCCAGTCAATTTTTTGGCGCTTAACAAAGATAAGGTGGCTGTAGCCATTTGAAAAAGTTGCTGAAAATACGAATAAATCTTGATTAGTTTTTGCTAAACCACTTTCAAACCAATTAGTTTTGCAAAACAGTTTCAAGTACCCTAAGTTATAGAGTTCTATTTTGCAATGATGCCCCAGTGAGTCAGGACAAATGCCACCGATGGGGTGATCAGTTGCCCCTTCACTGGGATGAGACATTCTCAACCATTAGGCAGAACCAACTCTTGGAACTGAACCTAATAGCCACCATTTTTCGGTCCAGAATCATTAACATTTAACTATTCTGTATAAGTGTAACCTCTCGTTTTCGGTGCTAGAGTCTCGCCCTAATGCGCTTACCATAGGGAAAAGACAGATTAGGACAAGAGATTAAGTTACCTTATCCTCTTACAGGAGATCAGATAAAGAAACACGCAAAACTGCCATCCTTTAGGGGGACACTCCCAGGGTGCCTCAAAGCGATGTGCAGTAACTTTATTCAACCTAACAAGGGAGACCGAGGGATATGCTGTCGCACTTCTCGCTCCCACTTACTATGAACATTCTCTCCATCCACATTGATATTGACCTACCCAAACACCATCCGTTGGGGGGACACACCAAAGGTGCCGCGAGACCAAGGATAGATCTCACGGTGTGGACTTTAGGAGAAAAGTGAAAGGTTTAAGTGAAGCATCTTATACCCCAAGTACCTCCCACTGAACTATTGATTTTAGTCTAAGTGGTCTTTTTAAAATCTGCTCATAAACAACGTTTGTTTATGAATTATGAACAAGTTCAAGTAGTCACATTTAAATACTTTAATGGATTGTCCTTAACTTGTATGCATGCATCAAATCTATCTAATTCACCTTTCCAGGTAAGTTTCCAGGTAGGGGTGTTACATTTCCGTCAACTTAAATACCCCAGCCTAGACAGAACCCGCCTTAGACAAAAGGTCCCTTATAGATAGATTTGCTACACTTTAACCTTTTATTAGCCAATTTAATCCTATTAAACTGATTAAAAGATTAAAGCCTTAGGGTTGCTAATCATATTAGAACCATGGTCTTAGGTCTATGTGATCCAAGTTTTAAACATTTTAAAACGTGAATTAAACCTAAGTGAGCATGCATGTCTTTCTTATTTCTTTTAGTTCTAATTTCTCTTTAACTCTTAAAAGAAACAACTAAAAAAAATTTTGCATAATGTAGAACAATTATAAAGTAACCTATGTGTCATGCTTCATGCAATGTCCGGTCAATACTATGTAACTTTTATATAACGCGTAATAACCAAGCAAACATGCTATCATTTACTCTTATACTATAACAATTATAATATAAAGATGATGCATGTCAATGCTTTTTATGCATGCATAAATATAACTCTTATATTAATGATGCATGAGCATGCTCTAAAATCATGCTTCTCTAAATTATAACAATTACAATAAAGAGATGATGCATGATCAATGCATAACCTAAGGTGGTATTTACTAGATGTGCATACCATTTGACATATAAGACATACATCGTATGAGCCTTTAAACCAAAAAGAACCGGAATGAAAAACCCTATCTATTACATTTGTCATCAAGAAAACCGGTTCATAAGAGAACCGGGACTTGAACCGCCAGGAGGTCTCCATCGTGTAGCAATCTTTAGCAGGTAGACGATCGTTCAGCACGCACTAGACGATAGGAACTTTAGCAAACAATCTCGTAGACGACAACGAGGCTGCGAAGTCTGATTGTCCATGCGATCGTGTAGCAAACAATAGGTAAACGATTTACCTTAAGTTACTAAGCGATCGTTTAGTGTTACTAAGCGATGAAGCTTACTGACCTAAACGATCATCTAGTGCACTTAAACGATACACGAGCGTCTGATTGTCTATTTGAAGTGTGCAACTCGGTAAACAATTTACCTTGCGATGCTAAGCGATCGTTTAGTCAATTACTATACGATGAAGCTTGCTGACCTAAACGATCATCTAGATCGCGTACGCATTAAACGATACTCAGCGATCGAGTGCTCGATTGTTTTCCCGATACGACCAACTCTTGATCGCATACCCCATCGTTCAACCGATGCATTCAACCATGATCGCATAGTCCTTCATCTTCATGATGCGATGGACAGCGATCACATAGAACCTTTTATGCACGATGCGATCAACCCTAGATCATCTCCTTCCTCGAAGAGCCGCAACCTTTGCCCAGAACTTCGACGAACGACTCAAGACTTCAAACACTTTGAATACAAACTCGATTACGATTATATATGGCCAAAAACACAAGGGACTTTACATACAATCACAAATGTAAAAGGAATTTAAACAGACCGAGGCAATTCATCCTGAAAACATCCATTAATCCGGCACATCCACAATAGTATTAACACTTAAAAATAACGTAGAAATGCACCCACCATGAATGTAAACGTTATTTCGTTGCAACAAATGAAATCGGAGTATCAGAAACCTGGCTCTGATACCACTTGAAGGATCTCAAATTGAGAGTTCCATGAGCAGGTTCAGATCGCTCCGATTTCACAGTGACTGGAATATAAACGATATACATTATATACTAATAGTTATGCATATTAAACTAATCAACAACATGCTAAGAATACGATAAAACACAAAGAAAGGGGTTCATACCAGAGGAAGACGGTCTTCATTTGTGTGAACCCACAGTAGTGGAAAAACTCCATCGATCTACCAGCACCCGACGAGTCTCTCGATTGTTACTGCACGATCCGAATGTACATGAACAGGGCTTCGGAGACAACACCATCACAAGGAAACCCAGGTATCCTCGGTGTGTTCTGGTGAGTTTGGTAGAGGAGGGAGGAAAGGATTTTGTGTAGATGACTAGCGCACACAAGAAGAACTCTACTATCGTATAGCGGGGATGTTTATCATATAATAGAACTACACGATCGTTTAGGAAAAACTGGATGATCGTTTAGGAAAGTGGTATATGATCGTTTAGGGAATGTGTGAACTAGACGATCGTTTAGACGAATGAGAATCTATCGTATAGGCTCTCGGCGATCGCTCTTTCACGGTTTCTTTTAGGGCACGGGATATCGAATGCACGAATGAATTAAAACTCAAAATGAAAACCATTTTCATACTTCAACCCGCCGGTTACCTTAACCTTCGCGGCTCCACGTTCCCACGTTCAAACGTTTAATTGGTTAATTATTAAATAATTAATCAATTAATTTAATTAATAAATATAATCATATTATATTTATATCCTATAGTTTGATATCATATATCTACTATAGTATTTTTCCACTATAGTTTTTTCCTCTACATGATATAAATCATATTTATATCTAATTTTCTCCAAAATAATGTATCTCATACATTTAGCCAATTATATCATATATAATTAACCAGTCCAATTATATCATATATAATTGAACTTACTCTTGTCAATTTGAACATTTCAAATTAACCCAAACACTGGTTCTTGACTTTATCCAAGCTATTCAGGTGACCTAATGGACCTGTGGCTCGAAGCTCCAATGGTACGTGGATGGCTAAATAAACTCTATATCCATGAGATTCACCATCCGTTAACTGTCAGTGTTTCCACTAAAGACCAACAACTGAACTTTTCTTACCACAGATATATTTCTGTATCCATTGGATATAACCAATCATCAGTACGATGACCCTTCACAGATGCTTGTAAGTACAGTTGGGCAAATTTACCGTTTTTTCACTGTAGTTACATCTCACTCCTTAAATACCACTGATTCCTCTAATGAACAATACAACATAGTCCAACTATGTGTGAACACCTCTCGGGCCAAGAGAACGTGTGTGGCACTACATCGTTCAAGCCCTAGAATCAGCCCTTAAGGGAGCCATCTATCTACTTACCCCTACCTCGGGGAAGGAGTGAATTCCATCTTATGTAGTTGAGTTCCCAGCTCTCAAATCAGACATATCCTCAAAATGGTAGGTTTGAATCGACGACTTGGCCACTCGCACCCATACAAATCAAAGGACCGCCTTCAATGGCAGGAGTTCCCAACTCACTCGGGATTGAGGTCACGTTACCTATGGTCATCCTAGTGAAGTGAAGTCTCTGTCATGAACGGTGTTATATAACGAGACATTAGCACTTAATGGTAAGGTCTTATACAAACTCTTTGTATAGGACGCCCCCGCTCGAATGTCCCCAACACGAATGATCAGGATCAGTCCATCTGTGGCAAGTCATAACACTTGTGACCATTCCACAAAGTGGTCCGCGTCTGTAGTATTATCAGGATAATGTTTTCTTCCTATATCCATATACTACAGACCATTTTGGTTATCACTCAAGACATGATCCACTTGTATGTCACCACATACATGCTTGAGTCACATACAAAAACACGTAAATAAGAAAAACAACAAGATGTGAAGTAAATATCATATATTAACAATCACATGTGTTCATATATACTGTTTACAAACTACAGGACACGAGACTTTAGGGTATCAACCTCAACATCAGCAACATGGACACCACCACTCAGTGACCTTGGTATTCTCAGTTTGGGAATCCAGGAGGTATGGGCTCTGTTGAATTTGGTAGAGGGAAGGAGGAAACACGATCGTATTCAATGACCAAGCAAGTGGGAGAGATTAGAGTCTATCGTATAGACTGGTGCTTGATCAATTAGTAAAAGGTTCACGATTGTTTAGGTAAGCAGGTTTGATTGTTTAGAGAACCTCGCTCTCACGTACGATTTTTTAGTAAAAACTATACGATGTTTAGGTCGATTGCGCGTGTACACGATCGTTTAGGAAAAACTTGAGTTGTTGTGTAAGCTCTCGTTAGCTAAACGATAGATAGTGTACAATTTTATGAAGAAATTATCCGATTCTTTTCGAAATGAAAACTATTTTCATTTTATCCTTCAGTTATGAAAACTTAATGCAACCTCCCACTTTCACGTACGGTTATGGAGAAAACCACCAACAATTATCTCATAATTGTTTAATTATAAATAAATATAATAACTAACTTATCATATTATATTTATAACCTATAGTTTTAATATCACATCATATACAACATTTAAACCATAATCCTTTTTCCTCCACTAGATATAAATCATATTTATATTCTTTTCCTCTATTTAATGTATTTCATACATCATTTCAACTATATCATATAAAATTGACCAGTTTAATCATATCATATATAATCAAACTCCCTCCTGTCAATTTGAACACTTCAAACTAACCTAAAACCGTATTCTCAACTTGAATCCATTGAGCTACCAAGGGGACCTTATGGACTTGTAGCTTGAAGCTCCAATGGTACATGAATAGCTGACTAAACTCTTTAGCCACAAGATCTACCATATGTTAACTGTCAGGCACTCCACTAAAGACCGACAGTTGCATTCTTCTCACCACAAATATATTTCTGTGTCCATCGGATTTAATCAGTCAATAGTACGATAACCCTTCAAGATGCTCGTAAGTACAGTTAGGTCAATTTACCGTTTTGCCCTTGTAGTTATATCTAACTCCTTAAGTACCACTGATCCCTCTAATGAACAATATCTCATAGTCCTACTATGAGTGGACACATCTCGGGCCATGAGAAGGTGTGTGGCGCCACATCGTTCAAGCCTCGGAATCTACCCTAAAGGGAGCAATTTATCTACTTACCCCTGCTTCAGGGAAGGAGTGAATTCCATCTTGTGTAGCTGAGTTCGCAGCTCCTAAATCAAACGAATCCCTAAAGTGGTAGGTTTGAGTCAGCAATCTAGCCACTCGCACCCATGCAAATCAAAGGACCGCCCTCAAAGGCAGGAGTTCCCAACTCACTCAGGATTAAGGTCATGTTACCTATGGTCATCCTAGTGAAGTGAAGTCTTTGTCATGAACGACGTTATATAATGAGACTATACACTTCGTGGTCCGGTCTTATACAAAATCCCTTGTATAGGACACTCTTACTCGCATGTCTTCACATGAATGATCAGGATCAGAACATATGTAGCACGTCACAACACTTGTAATAATCTATAAAGCGGGCCGCATTCGTAGTGTCACCAGGATAAGGTTTCCCTTTTATATCCATATACTACAGACCATTTTGGTTATCACTTAAGGCATGATCCACCTGTATGCCTTCACATACATGCTTAAGTTACAACGACAACCAGGGATCTTAGTTTATTGGTTTGTGGTAAAGCAAATAAAACATCCCATGTTTCATAGACAATAGTGAAGAAAATACCATATATTATTTCATCACAAGCGTTTGTTCAATACAGTGTTTACAAACTACAGGACCCAACGAGAGTTTAGGACATCAACCCCAACACATCCAATGAAAGGATACACAAGTACCCATTGCAGAAGCGATCGCGTCCTTATTTTAATTTTACATAGCATACAGAAAACATAAAAGACAGAAAAAGTACAAAATCTATTAAGCATACTTATGTAAAGAAATAAAATAGGAAAATGAAATTCCTCCGTGAATCACGAACACAATGAACACCACTACAAGAAAAAGAGGATCTCCTGACGCTTAAATCCACCTCGGGAGATAAGGTCTCGACGACGTATACTATTCATTGGAAGATAGTTCCAATCTCCTGGTGGTGGGACATTACCTGTCGGGAGATCTAGTATAAAACCCAGATTGGGTAGAAGTTCCCACGACTGCTTTTCTTCTTCCTCAATCTAAAACCCTAGCACACCGCTCCCATCATTCGCCGCTCCCGATCATTCACCGCTCTCGTCATTCGCCTCTCCCATCGTTCGTCGCCGATAGAAGATCCCTAAAAAGTTAAGCTTTGCTAGTTAAGCATGCACGACCGGAAAAGGTTTTATAGGGTTCTCAATCTATTTTCCCCTATCCTAGATCGGTTGTCGATCTTGGACATACCAAACTTGAAAAAAAGAGGGCAACACTAAAACAAAGGTGTCTAAACTCACGCACACAAAACGTAGAAGCCATTTGTTTTCAAAGGTCTAGCTTTCACGCTCAACTGCCGATAACCTATCTACTCTTTTCTTGTAGTGCCCTAACTAGACACGGCATAGGTAGCTTTTTTTCACTTCTATCCATGCATACACACACTATATATATATATATCTTTTTTGTAGGCAAGCTAGCAATTGCCTCATTTTATTTTTATTTTATATTAGTTTTTTTTTTATTTCCATCACTAATCTGCTCTTTTTTTTTATTCACACACTAGACCCTTTTTATCCACTTTATCTAGTTTTACTCTAAAACAAGTAGGGTACTCCGAAGCCAAAGGTCGGCTTTTCGGGTGACAACAAAAATACAAACCAGATAATATAATTCTAAGCACATAAGACTTTAATGTCGTAAGAGAAATGACTTAAAAATGCTTGAGAGACAACAAAAAAAAAAATTAATTAGGCTAAAAATCTTGATTATACTCTCCTAACATTATTTCATGCAAATTTTATCACAGGAAAAGTGTGTCATAAACTATCATCATAACAAACTAAGCAAACAAAGCAAAAAAATTAATTAAGCACATAAGCATTGTCTGAGCATAATGCTCAAGAACCCCAAACTAATATATAAACTACCCTACGAGTACCCCACCCTAACTTAAAATGATACATTATTCTCAATGTATCTCTACTCTATGCTCTATGAAAAATAAAATAAGGGAACAAAAAAACTCCCCTGAAAATGTTGACGTGCAAGAGATGGTAGGCAAAAGGGCAACTTCATTTGATTCTTCTTTCTTCTTCAAGATCAAGGAGAGAAACCTACAAAAGAAAAATAAAAACTAAGCTAGGAAACCAATAAAAGAAAGCAAGTAAATTTGTTCACTTGGCTCCCTTCAGGAAGGACAAATTTTTAACGTCGGTTGCTCGACATCGTTTTCCTGTCAAGGTATGAAAAAATTCTCATATTTCTCGAGCTCTTTTTTCTTTGAATCCACGAAGCTGCTCAATGGAAGCGAGCTTTGAAGCATTCAAAGGCTCCAAAGACAAAAATATTTTTGAATTTTTTTATTTTTAGAAAAGCAAATGCAGACTCGACTAACTCGGCTAAAAATAAAGACTCGGACTTGTAAGGTAAAGATGAGCTATGTTCAAAATTAAAGAAAAGCTAAAGGAAAGAACAGGATGAGGCTTGGTAGCCTCTAACTCTTCTACCTGAAGCTCCTTGAAATGAAGTTCAGACTCATACTAACCTCACAGACTTGTTCTTGGCATGGCAGGGGATAAACATCTTCATCATCATCAGTCCAAGGGAATTCCTCAATAAGATCAACCTAGGTGCCACAGACGATGGGAAACTCTAAATAACTCTCCTATGTCAGCATGGAATGTGCAAGTTGAGAGGATCGACCTCAACCATCACGAGGGTTTAAGTCTTCAGGTGAGACTCAATAGACTCCTACTCACACTCAGAAGAACTATTAGCAAGTTCACACATTATAGAATCCAACGTCTTACCTTGGCCAGAAGCTTGAGGAATTAGCTACTCAATATGATAGTCGATGTCTGTTAACTCACTACTCAGCTCGGTATGATCAGAGGATGGTTGCAATGAGAATTCCTGTTGCCTATGGATTTCCTGAGAAAACTCATAAGAGTTGTCAGAAATCTCCATAACCAATTCTTCTAATGACTTACCTGAACCGACAAAAGTATAATGCATCGACATCAATCTCGAGCTAGGCATATCCCAAGGGAAATAGGTATTGCACACAAGACCACACAAAAATAGGGGATATGCTTCGGATGAATGACCTTGAAGTGAACAAACTCTACATGCCTCTAGTTCCTACAATTTCCTAGTTGCCAAAACTTGCATAAAAGAGGTTAGTTCATATATTTAATTTCTAAGCTCACTAAATTCTCTTACCTCTTCTTCTCTTCGCTGAGCCACTTGCCTCGTAAGAAGTGCATAGTTGATGTTCAAATTGTCTGCCATGATAAAACAAGTAGACAAAGAAAAAGAATACTTTTGGGGTTTTAAAATTTTACAAGTCAAATTTAACTGAAAGAGATTAATTGGCTTGCCTCCCCGACAATGGCGCCATTTTGTTCAGTCATAAATTTAATATTGTTTCTTAAACTCCTACTCTCAACAAATATATATATATATATATATATTTATAAATCACTGAACCACTACTTATACTACTAGGTAGCACAAGTGGCAAGCATGAGGTCGAACACCAATTAAAACCAAATCAGTAAAGCATCCTAAGCATTAATTAAGGTTGGAAAGTCATTCCTTAATTAAACTATATGCTTTTAATTCTATTGGGTTTCATAACTTCCATATAGAAATGAAGTTCATATGCATGAAGATGAGGATTCAATTTTATTGACTAATTGATTTGACAACCTTATTCTATTAATCAAATTGTTCTTTGAACCTAAGTTGAACATGCATTACTAAGATTCTAATCCATCCTATAAATCAAAGAATTCACATTCAATCCAATGCTACCAAAGTAAATTCAAGCATAAAGGAACATAAGGAAATGTGCTAGCTCAAAAATAACTTGCAAAGATAAGCAATTATGATAAGCTTGACAATCTAACACATAAACGCAAATCTAAATTAGATCAAGATTCAAAGAAAGCATAGAATTGAAGCACATTAAATCCAATTAAAGAAATCTCAAGACATTAAACATGGAACCTCTTACTCAAAGAAATTAGATATAAATTACCTCATAAATTCATAGACAGATTCAAGAAGAAGATCCGATCCATGATTACAACCCAAAAGAAAAATTGAAAATCTACCTTAAAGATGCTGAAAAGATAAAGGGAAAGGAAGAAGACTAGGCCTCTCCTTGACATAGTGCATGAGAAAGCAAAAGTGCATACATCCAATTGGGTTTGAAGCTTTAGCTATCATTTCCCAGACTGTGATATGTGTTTTCTAAGACTAGGACGACAAGGTTAAAGATATTTTCACTGACCATTAAGCTAGCAATCCTAAAGATACCCAGATAAAGATAGGCTCATTTTTAGGAAATATGAAGAGGCACAACTAACAAGACAAAAAGGTCGTTAGGTATGTCTTATCCAACAAGTTGTCTTCTACCCCAAGTTCCATGAAGAACAAAGTTTCTCTAGTCAACCATGCACGACAAATGATTTCTATACCGCTCGGATTATAGGTGGATCAAGAGTGAGAAGCATTCTTTTTCTTTTTGTTAGGAAGTTTATCATACTTTCGAGTACCAAGGAGCCAAAATGAAATCCAAGAGCATTGGTTACTTGAGAATCACTTTTGGAGGATGTTCCATGTTCTTTCTTTGAAGACACCGCATGATCCTTTCTTTGCAAATAAACTATCGAGTAGTATGCCCAGAAAAGATATTTGCAAGTCTTTGACAAATATCTTTCTCTCTTTCTTGAGTCGGTTAGCTCTTTGAAGCTAGGAATAACTTCTTCATAAAATCTTCCTTTAATGGGAAGACCCGCAAAGAACCATAAATCCCACAAAAGAGATTGATAGTTCGTCTACCATAGTATGAAAAGTGTTAGTGAAAGGGCACCAGGCTTCACAAAAGGCTCGGACAATATTGTTATTGCGATCGTACGTGTATAAAGAGGCCATCACCGCATCGAACAAACGTTTGTCATAAAGAATTCACCTCGTTTCGACTAACTAAGTACTTTAAGTATTCTCAATAAAAATCAATAAAGGTGAACTCTCTAGGGATCTTTGTTATGGTACTCCGTCGGGTTTCATCTTCAATCAAATGATTCCTGAGAGTTAATACTTTATCAAAGTTAGAGGCCTCGTTGTGAATGGTAGACTTTAAAGTCCACATATTTTTATCCATAGTCAGGGATACTTCTATTGATAATTTAGGAACAATCACGCCATGGTCTAAATCTGGCCAAGCATCTGAGAAAGGACCATCCAGTGACTCCTCTACGAGAAGGCTAAGTTCATCTCTAGTAGGTTGGCCCCTATTCACAAGAATCACAAGATATCTCTTTCCAGACAAAATGCACTTGGTAAAGTAAACGATAGTGCTGCAAAAAAAAAAAAAAAAAAAAAAAATAGGTGAGTCTCAGCTGCATGAATTTTTTAAAAAAAAGGAGGGATGAAAGATTAAAAAAATGGATGAATTCTATCTTTGACGTATTCTAGGCTAGAATATGTGTGGAACACTAAGATTAAAGCTGGTAGAGCACTGAGTTTGAAACGAACTGAATGCTCAAGTGAAAGGTTGAAGCCAAAATCGATGGAATCCTCAGGTTGTGCACTAAGATCAAAACCAGTAGAGCATTGAGCTTGAAGACAACAGAATGCTCGTGTCAAAGACTGAAGCCAAAACCGATGAAATCCTTAGGTCGTGCACTAAGATCGAGGCCAACAAAACGCTGAGATCAAAGTCGATAGAGCATTGAGCTTAAAACCAACAGAGTGCTCGAGTCAAAAATTGAAGCCAAATCCGACGGAATCCTTAGGTTGTGAACTAGATCATGTGTAACGACCCGACCCCATAGGACTCAAGCTAGGCCGTTACTAACGCATGCATGCATGTAAGTTAAAACGAAATTCTTTTTATAATGAAATAAATGCTAAATAAATGAGATAACTAAAAGGATTTACATTAAATTCAAATATTGAAAGTCAAAGGATAGGGTACTCATAAATCATAAAAAGAAATAAATAAGTCTGAAAACAAAACGTAAATGATAGTCTTGAATCTCAAAGTTGAAAATGTAAAAAATAATAGAAATATTAAAATATGAGCGGAAGCATGTAAACTAGTCTCCGATTGCTCGATCAAGGATTCCTCTTGTTAGTCACCGGTACATTTCTACTCTTACCTAAAACAACAACATGAGAAAGGATGAGTATAAAAATACTCAGTAAATAACCCCACTACTGGGGTCGGGCTAGGCATCTATGTCCTCTAGATGCCTACCTCTGGTGGAACATATATACTCCACTAGTCCTTATGGGACTCATGAAGGAACTCTTATACAAGACTACCTCTAAGCGGAAGCGGATCTTTCCAATTTATTGTGACAGAAATCCACATATACATTCAAACATACAAATATGCATTCACAACGCTAAATTACTCACATGCTTAAAGGATAAACAAACAAGAGACTGAGAAAAAATATCAGTTGAAGACTTCTTTCACTTGAAATCTCGCTCTCTCCACGAACGACCTCTCAAATTCTCTAGACTAGCAAGTAATCATCCAACAACACCCGTCGTCTACACGAACAGCTTCGCACGAACATAAGGAAACAGAAACGACACCGCCACTCGGAGCCCTCAGTATTCTCAGAGTGAGAATCCAAAAGGTGGGCTTTGTTCGAATTTGGTAGAGGGGAGGAGAAAAAGAGATTGTATACAAAGATCAAGCAAGTGGGAGAAAGACTCGTCCATCGTATAGACAAAATGCTTGATCGTTTAGGTGAAGTATACGATCATGTAGGAAAAGCTAAGTGATCGTCTATACGATCTTTTAGTAAAGCTCAGGCACTAAGCGATCGTTTAGTAAGTTGCGTGCGTGGGTGTAAGCGATCGTTTAGTAAGTAGCACTATCATATAAGTTCTGATTTACTAAGCAATGACCTTCTCAAACACTATGCGATCAAATGCTTAGCACACCGTGAGCTATTTAAGCATCTCAAAACGATTCTTCATCTTACACATCAGTTACAAAAACAGAAAAGACACCGGCCAATTATCCCATAGTTATCCAATTAATAAATATAATCATATTATATTCATAACCTATGCATTAATATCATATATTAATCATAGTTTTTTTTTCCTTCACTAGATATAAATCATATTTATATCCAATTTCCTCCAAATTAATGTATTTCATACATAAAGTCAATTATATCATATATAGTTAACTAGTTCAATTATATCATATATGATCGAACTCCCTCTTGTCAATTTGAACATTTCAAACTGACCCAAAAATTGATTTTCAATTTGTATCCAAGCTACTAAGGGGACTTTATGGACCTATGGCTCGAAGCTCCAACGGTACGTGAATAACTAACTAAACTCTTCAGCCACGATATCCACCATCCATTAACTGCCAGCCATTCCACTAAAGATCGACAACTGAACTCTTCTTGCTACAGATATATTTCTATGTCCATCAGATATAACCAATCATCAGTATGATGACCCTTCACAGATGTTCGTAAGTACAGCTGGGATATCATTTTGCCCATGTAGTTACATCTTACTCCTTAAGTACCATTGATCCCTCTAATGAACAATACAACATAGTCCTACTATGTGTGAACACCTCTTGGGCCATGAAAAGGTGTGTGGCACCACATTGTTCAAGCCCCGTGATCAACCCTTAAGGGAACAATCTATCTACTTACCCCTGCTTCGGGGAAGGAGTGAACTCCATCTTGTGTAGCTGAGTTCCCAGCTCCCAAATCAGACGAATCCCCAAAGTGGTAGGTTAGAGTCGGTGCTCTGGCCACTCGCACCCATGCAAATCAAAGAACCGCCCTCAATGGCAGGAGTTCCCAACTCACACAAGATTGAGGTCATAATGTGTTTACAAACTACGGGACATGAGACTTTAGGGCATCAACCCCAACAACTCATACATGAATAACTGATTTTGATCCTACTGTAGTTAAGTATACCCACTACCTCTAGTAAGTCCCATAGGACCCACAACCTCTGGTGAATCCCGAAGGAAACACAACCTTTGGTGAATTCCGAAGGAAAACACCTCCTCTAATGAATCTCAAAGGAAACACAACCTTTGATGGATCTCGAAGGAAACCACCACCTTTAGTGAATCTCGAAGAAAACACAACATCTAGTGGGCATCTAACTAATCAGTGAGAACACTATCACAATGTCAACATCACAAGTATCATAACATGGTTCTATAATATATAAATACATCTCAACATTATAGTTCTACAACATACATATACATCTCAACATCATGGCTATATAACATACATATACATCTCAACATCCTCAGATCAAATACAATCTCATGGAATCAAATATCATCTCATGCTAGCATTCAAGTATCTATATGCACATTTAATCTTTCAAATCCTCATACGAAAACATACATCGATTATACTATACTATCAGTCTATCATGCTATCGTTCTGTCATAATATCAATTTGTCATGCTAGCATACATCTAGTGCCTGGCATGTGGGCAGTTTCTAGTAGTAAGATTACTTACCTCTAATTAAGGTCAAAATTAGTCTAAGCGAACAAACTCTTGTCTAGCTCCCCACAAACCTTAAATTAAAACATAGAACACGAATAAAAAATCACTTTTAACTTTTAAGCCCAAATCCAACCAACCAATCATTCCAAACCTATCAATACAACTTACCCAGAAATTAGGCTAAATCCAAATCCGCTTTATTACTTCACCAATGGACTCCAACCTATGCATAAGTCACAATTAAAGATCATATAACCAATTTCCAGCAATAACAATCAACCAAAATGCGTTTCAAAATCTTTGTACTCTCTAAAATCCTTCGAAATAACTTCAAATCTGTTAGAAGATGACTTTTGACACACCAAAACAACCTTCGACCCCACTGGACAGTATCTCAAAACCTTCAAACCTCCAAATTTAGCATCCAACCATAATGGGTAAATTAAAAGTCCAAACCAAAATCAAGTAGGTAACCAAAATTAACCAAAGAAAACCACAAAAAATTCATGAATCTCTTTACCCATTAGATCCCCACTGGTTGTGGAGTTCTCGACGGCGGTGACTGGTGAAACCAAGTAGAAACGATGGCTGGATGTTAGATCTGGTGGGTTTGAGACGAATAACGACGACTGACGTGAACGGACTTGGTGGTGGAACTAACTGAAGACAGCTCGACGGACTTACTTATAGTACTGATTTAACCGATGAAGAAGGTGCCAGACGACCATCGGGCGTGAGCGCTGGAGGGACGTGGCGATAAAACTGACGATGATGGAACCGAGGTGTCCCTTCGCATGATGGAATATGCCATCAATGAAACTGACAGTGCGGGGTTGATGATCGATGGCAGCAGCAGAGGACAATGAGCGGTTGGAGGGCTGGACAATTAACTGGTGGTTGGTGAGGGTAGAGGGTTTTGCGTGAAAGTGAAAATCGAGGGGGAGGGGGAGGGGGAGGGCTGCTTGCACGTGAAAGAGAGGGGGAGGATTTTGGGTTTTAAAATAATAATAATAATAATGGTAATATCTCACAAGGAAATAAAATAAATATTTTATTTTATTCTAAAAAACTCCATTTACTATAAATATAAAACTATTGGGATTGGTGTCCTATTCTCCCGGTGGTATTGTAGTTTGTAAATATTTTGTAAACATATTGTTATTAATAAAATAAGTGTTATTTTATAAGCATTTACTCAAATCCAATAAACTAAGATCCATGGTTATTTCATGTAACTTAAGCATGTATGTGAAGACATACAAGTGGATCATGCCTTAAGTAATAACCTAAATGGTCTGTAGTAGATGGATAAATGAGGGATACCTTATCCTGATGACACTAAGGATACGACCCGCTTTATAGATGTACAAGTGTTGTAAAGTACAACAAATGGTTTGATCTTGACCATTCATATGGATATATGCAAGCGGGGGTATCCTATACAAAGAGTTTGTATAAGACCGGACCACGAGATGACTAGTCTATTTATATAATGCCGTTGATAATTGAAACTTACATTTCACTAGAATGACCATAGGTGACATGACCTTAATCCTGAGTGAGTTGGGAACTCCTGCCTATGAGGGTGGTCCTTTGATTTGTATGGGTGAGAGTGGCCAGATTTCCAACTTAACAAGCCTACCATTTTGGGGATTCGTCTAATTGGGGAGCTGGGAACTCAACTACACAAGACGGAATTCACTCCTTCCCCGAAGCAGGGGTAAGTAGATAAATTTCTCCCTTAAGGGCTAATTCTGGGTCTTGAACACAATGGTCACACCCTCTCCTAGCCCAAGAGGACTTAGTCATAGTAGGACTATAACTTATTGTTCATTAGAGGAATCAATGCTACTTAAGGAGTTAGATGTAACTACACAGGGTAAAATGATGAATTGGCCTAGTTGTACTTACAAGCGATTTGTGAAGGGTCATCGCACTATTGATTGGTCATGTGGACACAAAAATATATATGTAGTGCGAAGAGTGCAACTATCGGTTTTTAGTGGAGTGACCAACAGTTAGGGGATGGTGGATCTCGTGATTAAAGAGTTTAATCAGTTATTCATGTACCGTTGGAGCTTCAAACTATAGGTCTATGAGGTCCCCTTGGTAGCTCAATGGGTTCAAGTTGAGAATAAGATTCTGGGTTAATTTGAAGTGTTCAAATTAACAAGAGGAAATTAATTATATGTGATATAATTGATATGATGTATTAGATACATTAATTGGAGGAATTAATATAAATATGATTTATATTAAATACCATAAAATAGAAAAAGAACTATGGTTTATATGTTTTATTTAATGAAATATTAAAACTATAGCTTATAAATTTAATATGATAAGTTGGTTATTATATTTATTTATAACATATTAATTATATGATAATTAATTATTATTATTCTTTAATAACCGAATTGAGTGGGAGGTTATTGAGAGTTTTATTGTAACTGTGAGATAAAAAAAATTGTTTTCCAAAATTTAGATGTTGATTCACTCGGATTAATCTCACAAAAGGCTATCGTGTAAAAGGGTTTTGCTAAGCGATAGCATAGAGAGCATACACGATCAAGTTGACTATACGATAATTACTCGTTTACTCGTTGCTAAATGATTGAGTAGTAAAGTCTATACATAGGCTTCTGTTTACTAAATGATCGAGTATTTCATCTATACGATAGACAAAATTTATCTCTCACTTACTCGATCGTCTACCTCCTGATTTCCTCAATCCAAAATCATACAGAGCCCATGATAACGGGCAGAAATGTACGTTATTACAGTGCAAAGTCATAAAACAATGCAGGATTACGATGGTAAAAATAGACAATATTGCGTCCAAAAGCATTAAGTTCATAACACTACGATCGCAGCATTAAAACAGCTAACTTATGTATTTTATGCAGGAAAATACGTTGACGCAAGGCGGAAATGCGATCCGAAGAAATTAATGTCCGAGCACATTAAGAGATTGCGACCGCAAGGCTATGATCATTTGCGCTTGCAAAAATCTACTCGAGAAGGTGGCCACATAGAGCTGGCACATCAAGGTGGGTACAATTGGGTGAAAGCTTAATAAATCATGATGGGACAAAAAGCTGATGACAGTTGATTCCGAATTAAGTTGACAAGCCGTTAACGACATACTGCAGCAAGTACACTCAACTTTTCGGTGACAATTATTCGGCGTATCAGACAGAGAATTAATGTCAAATTAATGTCATCTCATCAATGCAATCATAAGAGAGAAGAAGCTTTTCACCCTGAAGCTCTATAAATACCAGAGGCCACCTTCAGTGAAGAAGTTCGCCCAGTTTTGAGAGTTCACCATATAAACGATAGTTAGCCTTGTTCTTAGTTTTCTTATACTTAGAAGGCAATAGCGAGAGAAGAGAAAAGACAATGGAAGATCGTCCTGGTCAGCTCAAGAGAGTACCAGGGAGCATGGAAAAACAAAGAGAGGGTCGACTCTTGTGAGAGCAAGAATATCTTTTGAGCAGAGTAGAGAAGAACAGAGTAAAAGCCTTGGGAAGCAAGAAATTGCTACCAGGCTCTTTATTCTTATTCCGCATTGTCATTCTATACTTCGATTATATATTTATAAAATGGAACTTGTTTATCTACATCTATTCACTCTCTTTAAAACATGCATGAGTAGTTAAATCTATCGAATGGGTTGAGAAGTACTTAGCTAACATGACCTAGGATCTTCATTGCATGCGATCATCTTGTCTTATGTTGCGCCCAACACCCTTTAGAGCTACTCAAGAGAGAAAGTCTAAAGAAAGAACCTAATACTTGAGAGATCTAGGTTAGAATCTAGACTCGAGAGAGCAAGATTAGATCTGCATAAGCAAAAGATAGGGACTTAGAAATAAGCCCTGTTTGCCAACATGCATTTTTCATGCACTCTAGAGTTAGGTTATGATAGTATGTGGTCGCGTTGTATATGTGTGTGTCATTCATCATTGACAACTGATATTTGAATCTATAAACTATAAGTCCATGTCCCCGTTACCAGTTCCCCAGCAACGGCACAAATAAACTTGTCATGCAAAAATTGTTTCTAAGCTACAAGTCCATGCCATAAACTTGATGACATAGATTTTATGCGATGATATGCGATACTACTTCTAGATATGTGTTATTAATGAATGTTCTTGTAGTATGTTATGCGTTGTCACAATTTTCCTTACGTTGAAACTAAGTATAATTTCACCGCAAGTTTCTCGGTGTGATCCGAGGTCGAACACAGGAATTGTTTTAGGTTAATTGCGTTATATTTGTGATATATGCGATCGGGGGTTTTTCAAATTAATAAAGGTGTTATTTGTACATGCGATAAAGTAAATTGTGCAGTAAAGTAAAGATAAGCGATAAAAATGCGGTAATAAAGTAAATTGCGATAAAAGTAAAGTGCAATAAAATAAACCTAAGCTATGATGATACAAGATACAGGTTACATGATCCAAGATACAAGATACCGAGGTTGAGACTAACTGTGAAGATTATACAAAGATCGTGTTATGCGGTGGCAAGTCTTATGTGTGGAACAGAAAGATAAAAGATGATTAGTACAAACATCGCAAGTTCCTTAATTGCGTTAAAGGCATAAGTACAGTTCCGCTTTTCCCTTGGCATACACCTCTCGGTGATCGACCGCGTTCCCACATCTCTATGGTGAAACAGGGACAAACATAATGAACGCAAGGTTGCTTCCATCTCTGGAAGTACTTCTTGCTTTAGTTAATGCATTCTTCTAACCTTCTCGCGACACATCAGAATGGCATCTTCACTTCTGCTCTCACAGGTGAAGATGCTATCTAGCATACTTTAGCTAAACATCTTTATTTCTTTAGCACAGATTAAGTTACTTGTTTAATTCATATTAATCACCAAGGGATTAAGAAAAAGTCATGGAAAAAATGATTTATGGAGGAATAAAAATAGACAGAGAAGTGGAAATGGAAATGATCAAGACATTCAATAATACTATTTAGCGTCTGATACATGGTTGTGAATGAAGAGATTAAGAAGATGAAATTAAATTGATGAATGAGAGTTAGAAACAAATACAAAGAAGCGCCAACGTCTTGGCACAGATCTGGAATGGAGAATCACTTGCCAGTGTTGATGGAGTGAATGGAAGGATGAGTTTCCCTCTCAGGCTTGCTCAACCGGTAGAAGGGATCTAAATACAGAGTTTCTCAGCGGGGATTTGGTTGAATTACACTAAGACTCACCTCTCGACCTTGTCTCTTCTCTTCCAAGATTTCCTCCGATCAGCACTCAGATCAACTCTCTTTTAATAGCCTCGTATCAATTATCCCCCATATCAAGTATATTTTTTAGTGAATTCTTTGAGAGTATTTATAAATGAAAGCTTGACTCTTTGACTTGTGGTCCCCACTATATTGTTATGGAAATTTCAAGAATGGTGGAACAAATATTCCTTCTGTTATGCAATCAGTCCATCGAAAATGCACAATGGTTAGTTGTACATGTGTCAAAATCCTCTGTGATTGCGCTGCTCATTTTCATCTTCGATCGTGTGCCCGCATGCGGTGTTGTTTTTATTACCGCATGTGGTTGAAGTTCAGCTCTGGATCGATTGTTGCATGTGATGTCATTGCGTTGATCATCTATTCATTCCTGAATGATGGGCACAATGTGATGTAGATGCGTTAATCTTTCTCTCTTGAGCCATGAGCGTATACAGTGACTGGATTTCCTACAAAACAGACTTGAAATATTCTTTTCTACCATCACAATGGTGTTAGTGGGTGTATTAATGACAATTTATAATTATTGTATTACTTAGCCGATTTCCATACAATTGACGCAACTTTCCTCTCTTTTAACTACAATATCTAAATAAAACAGTATAAATAACTTGTATTTCTACAAGTTATCACACTCCCAAATTTAGATATATGCTTGTCCTCAAGCATATCTTCTACTAAGGAAAAAATGCTCAGTTCCTATCCTAAATTTTGCGTCGATTGGTTGCTCTGAATGCTCCACTTAGGCACATTACTTAACAACGCAATTTTCTTATATCCTTGCTAATTCATATCAAAGCTCTACTTTATTCTTCTATCCTATAAATTTCTGCTAAAAAATGCTTTTCTAGTTTTTATAAATAGAATGTTTACCTCTTCTTTGTAAAAACAACTTGATGCATCTATATGCAATGATCAAACTTTGCGTCATTTATTAGAGACCGTTGACCATGGTTACACCCTTCATTTTGGCTTGTTCCTATAGGTGTCATGCGAACATCCAACTACGGTTGTGTGCCAATTCAACTGTAACTCATGATATTCAGAGGAGTTGTCTCTTGCATTCTTTTATTTTCTTTTGCATTTTTCTCTTTTCATATTGTGTTGTTCTTGGAAACCCACCTTCGTTTTGACTTGCTCCAACGGGTGTCATGCGAACATCCAACTACGAGCAGGTTCCTTTCACAACTAACTCTTATCAGGTTGGGAATGTTTTTTAGTTTTCCCTTGCGATGACATTGGAGTTTTGTATGAAAATTTATTGAAAATATATTATTATTATTATTATTTTGTTTTTTTGAAATGAAAAATGAACGCATTTTTCTTAATGACCGCATTATCTTGATCTCATCTGCTTAGACCTTCCCCACCCCCAAATTTAGAGATGCGCAAGGTTCTCATTGCGTTGTTTGGATAGAATAGAAAAACACTTAGAAAAAAAATTCAAAAAGAAGGTTTGAGCAGAACTTTGAAAGGAAAAAGGTAAAGTATTGCTAAGCTATGAATTAACTAAGTGTGTGTTAGAAATTACAAAGTGAGGGAAATGTTTCTAAGTGCATGCATCTTATACATCATGGCAGCACAATGAATAACGCAAAAGTAAAGGTCAAGAACATCGCAAATATTGACAAAGGATGATAAAGAAAAAGGCACAGGCAAAAAGAAGAGAATGGCTACTTAGTTATATTGAAAATTCACTAAGTATACAAAGAATTAAAAATTAACGCATTACAAAAATTATTGTCTATACAAAGAATCAAAGAATTTCGTTAACTAATGAAAAATAATGAATTGAAATTATCTTTTGAATCTAATTCAGACGGGTGCACGATTAAAGTTAACACTGCGCATCCATTAACACAAATACATTTTTACTGAGGACGGGCAACGCATACATCCTCGCAACACACCCCTTAAATAAACACATTTCTGGAGGAACGGGCGCACGGTATTGCTACAAGTGCAACACTACCTCGACATAGAGCATTTTGCTAAGGACGGGCAAAGGACACACACGCGCGCAACACACCCCTCAATGCAATGCAGTTGAGTGTAATGGACGCAAGGTGTCTCTTGTTGTCCCACAATACACCCCTCGTTGCGTTACATACCAATTTTTTTTCTTCCTTTCATTCATCAAAAACACAAGTCAAAAAGACTTTGCAGTATTCAATGTTTCATCCAGTCATTCACAAAATTTAAAAACAGCGCTAATAATGATACAAATTAAAGCAATTAAATATGACATGGAAATACTCAACTGAATTAAATTGAAGGTAAATACAGAAAGCATTAAAAGCTAATTCTATGAAGCAGTAAATAACGTAATTTAGGAAGCAGTAAAAGAAAGCTGTAATGAAAGCAAGTAAACATAGATAGGGATGCTGATTGAAAGAAGTTTTCAGAATTACTACAATCTCATCCTCTTGCAAGCGGTTAATTCTGCTTGCCCAAGTCAATGGTATCCATGCGTCGATCTATATCGCCTCCATAGTAAGGCTTAATCCATTGACCATTGACTTTAAATGCGTTGTTCCCATCTAAAGTTGCTAGTTCCACTGCGTCGTGGGGAAAGATAGTCTTGATTTTGAATGGCCCAGACCAGCGAGACTTCAATTTCCCTGGAAACAATCGCAAACGTGCATTAAAGAGTAATACCTGTTGACCTTCGACAAATGTCCGATCATTTATGCGGTCATCGTGCCACTTCTTGGTTTTCTCCTTATAGATTTTGGCATCTTCATAAGCATCCCTTCGCCATTCGACCAGCTGGTTCAATTTCAGCTTTCGGACTTTCCCCACACTTGCTAAATCAAACTTCAGCTTCTTGCATGCCCATATTGCCTTATGTTCCAACTCGAGCGGCAAATGACAAGCTTTCCCAAAGACCAGGGCATAAGGGGACATGCCAATTAGTGTTTTATAGGCAGTCCTGTATGCCCACAATGCTTCATCAAGCTTGGGTGACCAATCCTTCCTGGAAGTATTGACTACCTTCTTCAAGATAGTTTTGATCTCTCAGTTAGAAATCTCTGCCTGCCCATTAGTCTGTGGGTGATAAGCAGTTGCAACTCAATGGCTGACGTTAAATTTAGTCAACAGGTTAGTGATTATGTGGTTGATAAAGTGATATCCTCATCACTGATTAAGGCCCGTGGCATCCCATGTCAAGCAAAAATATTCTTCTTAAGAAACTTCGCCACTGTGGCCGCATCATTCTTGGCAAATGCGATGGCCTCAACCCATTTTGATATGTAATCAAGCGTGACCAGGATATAATGATGACCTTCTGATGGTGGAAATGGGCCCATGAAGTCAATTCCCCAAATATCAAATAATTCAACCTCTAAGATTGACGTCAACGGCATTTCATTCCTTTTAGACATATTCCCCATTCTCTGACATCTGTCGCATTGCACAACGTGGGTATGGGCATCCTTAAACAGTGTTGGCCAGAAATAGCCACACTGTAAAACCTTTACGGCAGTCCGTTGCCCCCCAAAATATCCTCCATAATGGGACTCATGACAAAGCTCTAGAATGTGATTGACTTCATGCTTAGGAACGCATCGATGTATAATGTGATCGAGTCCAAGTCGATATAGGAATGGGTCATCCCATAAATGAAATTTTACGTCGTGTCTTAGCTTCTTCTTCTGTAGGTAAGTATAGTCATTTGGTATTTGACCGCAAACAATGAAGTTCACAATGTCCGCATACCAGGGAACATTAATGTCGATTGACATTAGCAGGGAATCTTTCCTCAATATCTTTTTCTTTCCCTTGAACCTCGCAATTCTCTATTCTTGACAAATGATCAGCAACTTGGTTCTCGGTGCCCTTCCGGTCTTTGATCTCTAGGTCAAACTCTTACAGAAGCAACACCCACCGTATAAGCCTTGGTTTTGCATCCTTATTTGTCATCAGATATTTGATCGTAGAGTGGTCGATATACACCACAACGTTTGTTTCGATTAAGTACTGACAGAATTTCTCCAGTGCAAATACCACTGCGAGCATTTCCTTCTTTGTGGTTGTTTAGTTCTCCTGCACATCATTCAATGTTTTGCTCGCATAATAGATAGGAAGCAATACCTTGTCCTTGCGCTGACTCAACATTGCACCCACTGCATACCCGCTCGCATCACACATCAACACAAAGGGTTGCGTCTAATCCGGCGCAATCAAAATAGGTGCAGTGATAAGCGCATCTTTCAATGTGTTGAATACTTCAATGCACCCATCATCAAAATTATATTCTCGGTCAGCTTCAAGGAGTGCACTTAGGGGCCTTGCGATCTGGAAAAAGTTGCGAATAAATCCTCGATAGAACCCAGCATGTCCCAGAAAGCTCTTAAGTGTTTTCACATTCACTGGTGAGGGTAGCTTGGAAATTGCGTCGATTTTCGCCTGATCGACTTCCAATCCTGCCTTCGAGATTTTATGACCCATAACAATTCCTTCTTTAACCATAAAGTGGCATTTTTCCCAGTTCAGAACAAGGTTCGTTGTCATACACCTCTTCAAGACTTTCTCGAGGTTAGCTAAACAGGAGTCATAATTATTGCCGAAAACTGAAAAATCATCCATGAATATCTCGAATGACTCCTCCTAGTAATTTAAAAAGATTGCCATCATACAACGTTGGAAAGTGCCTCATTGCAGAGTCCGAATGGCATGTGTCAGAATGCAAACATACCAAATGGGCACGTGAAGGTTGTCTTGTCTTGATCCTCCGGCGCAATTGCTATTTGGTTGTACCCTGAATATCCGTCAAGAAAATAGAAGAATTCATTCCTAACAAGTCTGTCTAACATCTGATCAATGAACGAGAGTGGGAAGTGGTCCTTTTTAGTGGCCAAATTTAACTTGCGATAATCCATGCCAATTCTCCACCCTGTAGTCGTTCTTATGGGAATTAATTCATTCTTGTCATTAGTGACGACTGCCATCCCCCCTTTTTTTGGAACGCACTGCACTGGGCTCACCCAGCTGCTATCACATATTGGGTAGATGACACTTGCGTCCAGCCATTTCACTATTTCCTTCTTCAGTACTTCCCTCATAACAGGGTTCAAGCGTAATTGCCTTTCTATCGATCCTGTCTTTCCTTCTTCCAGAAGAATCTTGTGCATGTAGTACGAGGGACTGATTCCTCGAATGTCTGCCAAGGTCCATCCTAAAGCCTTTGCGTTATTTCTCAGGATCTGTATAAGTGCATCTTCTTTCTCCTTACTCAACGAGGCAGATATGATAACCAGTAACGTGTTGTTACCTCCTAACTAAGCATACTTGAGATGCACAGGCAATGGCTTTAACTCTAGCACAGGTGGTTCTTCCAAAGATGGCTTAGTGCGTTGTGAAGTTCGTTCAGATAACTTGAGTGGTTCAAGGTTTGATTCAACGTACATTGCAGTGCAATCCTCCTCCAACATTGTGCCGATTCCAAAATCTTCTTCCTTCAGCTCCTCTAGGAGTTCGTGCCAAGGTTCTTCCCACAGTTCCTCAATATATTGGCAGTTCTCCACATCACTTGGGTACTTCAACGCATTAAAAACGTTGAACTTCACTTCCTGATTATCAACTCTGATGGTGAGTTCTCCTTTTTGCACATCGATCAGCGCTCGCCCTGTTGCGAAAAATGGGCGACCCAAGATGATACGTACTTTTCTATCAACTTCATAATCCAATATGATAAAATCCACCGGGAAGATAAACTTGTCCACTTGCACGAGTACATCCTCTATCTTGCCCTCAAGATGCGTTATCGATCTATCGGCCAATTGTAGTGTGATCGTGGTAGGTCTTGAGTTGTTGATATCTAGCTTCTTAAAGATCGATAAGGGCATTGAATTTATGCTCGCCCCTAAATCGCATAGCGCGTTCCCGACCTTCTTCCCTCCTATTGAGCAGGGCAATGTAAAACTCTTAGGGTCCTTCATTTTGGTGGGGATATTGTTTTGAAACAGTGCACTACATTCATACGTTAACACAACTGTTTCATTCTCCTCGATCTTTCTTTTATTAGCAAGTATATCCTTGAGAAATTTTACATAGCTCGGCATCTGTTCTAGAGCTTCTATTAAGGGAATATTGATGTGTATTTGTCGGAGAACATCCAGGAACCTCTGGAATTGATTGTTATCATCTTTTTTCTTTAGCCTGGACGAGAAAGGTGGAGGATCCCGCCTTACCTCTTGTTTAGTTGGTTGTTTGTTGAGGTTCTGTTCTTGCTGTGTTTCGTTAGCTGGAGGTTATGTTGATTCAGAATTCAAGTCTTGAGGAGCTTCATCTTTGTGGGTGTACTTACTCCTGAACTGATAATTTTTCCACTACTGGTTGATTGGTCATCCTCGACAGTTAGATCTACTAGCCTTGTTGTTTGATTTGGTACTGGTAGCGCAGGGGCTGTTATTTTACCACTCCTCAATGTCACTGCATGACATTGCTCTTTACCTCGTGGCCCTGATGCTCCTGAACTGCTAGGCAGTATACCAGGCGCTTTATTTTTCAATTCAATTACAAGCTGTTCCATCTGCTCTTCCAAATCTCTAAGGGAATCAGCTTGTGATTGTCTAATTGCCTCGCTCGTTTCAATATAATGCTTCAGTGAAGTCTCCAGAGATGAGGTACTGCAAGAGGTATCATATAAGAATGGTTGGTCATAAGGTGGTATACTTTGAGAGTTTCCTGGACTACAATCCGGATTAGTGAAGACCGAAGGGTTGCCTCGATCCCCTTGATAACTATTCTGATAGAAATCCTGGCTCATCTGGTTGTGATTCCCATCCCAACTTAAAGTTGGGTGATCCCACCAACCAGAGTTGTAGATGTTGTCAAATGGCTCATTATAGACAGAATATACAGCCTGTTGATTCCACAGGCAGACTTCTGCTGGATGTCCCTCCCCACATTGAACGCAATTCATTACGGCCACGTGTGTCAACGAATTAACTTGCGCTGAACCCTGAGAGAGATTTCTCTGTTGATTAGCCATCATCTGAAGGAGTGTGGTCATCGTGGTCATTTGATCTATCAGTGTGCTCATTGTATCAGTTGACACATCAACACTTTCTACTCTTTCTTGCTCTAGACCACTTTCCTCAAACCCAATATCAATCCACTCATCAGAATGTCGCGAGATGTAATCTAATATGCTCTTAGCTTCCGTATATGATCTGTCCATTAATCCTCTTGCTGCAGAGGTGTTACACCCCCTCCCAGATTATCCACTTAATCTAGAAAGAGGTGTGAAGATGCTAAACATCACCTCCCCCGATGACATTTAGCATCTTACTAACCAACTTAACCTGTGCTTAAATTTGAACAGTTACACAATAATCCTTTAGTACATTTAATTTCTATTCAACATATTCCATATTATGATATCCACAAAAAAGTTTCATAAACTTTCTATCTCTTGTTATATACAAACCATGAACAAAGTTTAGACACAACGGAAATACTTTCAGATATTACACTACAAAATAACTCCTCTTGTCCCATACCCCCAAAACCATGACACGTAAGGTTCGTGATATGCAATCTATTTACAACAGTGCAAGGCCTACAATGTACCAGGAGACTCTTGTCGTGTGGGTGTAAACAGCTCAGCGTGTTTCCAGAACTTTAACGCTACCTGGGGGGGGGGGGGGGAACGTAAAATATCGAAAGCATGAGCTAATGCCCAGTGGGTGGTAATTGAATATAAACATAAGTTATCGCTTTCTAAATCATCAATAAAAGTAATTAAATCGTTCAATAAAACATTGGTCAAGTATAAAAGATTCAATAGCATCTCAAACACATGCTAGTAAAATAGTGGAATGATCAACTCTCATAAGCACATTTTAAAGCATTCAATCATTATCAGAAAACCATACCAACTCTATACCTAAATACTCGTTTACAACCGCGGTGTAAACCAAATCACAAGGTCATACGTGCACGCAGAGCTGCCTCAAGGCTAAGCATAGATACATACCACAAGCTCAGGTTACTCTGGACTCCCCGCTATACTCTGGCCACATCTGACCCTGGTGGTAGCCCCCTGATAGCCTGGGTGGCGCTACAGGCGCAAGTTCCTCTGGACTTTCCAGTATACTCTGGCCACATCTGACCCGGGTAGCCCCCTGGTCGCCTGAGCAGTACTATTGAAACACATTCAAGTAGCACGGGAACATAACCATCTCTCGGGTACAAGAATCAGTAGTTTGAAACCATTTCCATAACCGTTCAACAACCTTGATTCCACCATCAAGAGGTTTTCATAAAAAACCAAACAAATCACAAGTATGTAAACTCTGATTTCAAAGTACATTTTGATAAATCAAGATTGTATAAAACCATCGAGAGTTTAGAAATCATGCTTTAAACATTTTTGAAATACCAGTCAAGTAAAACAGATCATGCCATCACATTTCATAAATCATAACATACTATAATAGATAATTAGTTTCTATATCAAAACATTCAAAAGTAAACCACTCACTATCACTGGCGCGAGCTCCTTGGGTTGTAAGCCTTTCCAACCTCAATTTGGCCTAAAATAAAGTCCCAAGGTTACTAGACACTCACAAGAGGTTAAATTAACCCTAAACAGCCCATAGTGCTTCAATGTAACCACTTGAACTCATTTTAACACCTAAACATTCACATTTTTCTCCTTAAGTCCAAAGGTACATGATCGTCTAGCGCACAACACCTAAACGATCAACGCCCAAAGCTACATGATCGTTTAGCTTTTCTTCACATCGTCTAACACATGAAGCTAAACGGTCGTTTAACTACTGAAGCTCAACGATGATATGAATAGAGGCTGATTTTAGAAATCTACAACTCGGCCTTTTCGCTTATTTCTTCAAATTACAGCTTAATTTCAACTCTAATGACTCCAAATAAATTACAGACTCTTGGGAAGACATATAAACTCATCAAACAAGAGCCAATTACAAATTTAAATGAGAAATTAAAGAGAAATTAAAAGCCAAAACTCAGAAAACCATATCAGTACAGTAGTTTAATATTTACATATAAAACACCCACCAAACAAAATTAAACCGAATTGAATGCTTATATGAGCTCTGATACCAATTGTTGGGATAATACCAGCACGCAGCAGAATAGACGAGGATCAATAAGCACTCTAATTCATTAATTTTGGCAGAAAAGAAAACACACTTAAACAGAATTTAATGGGTTTCAAGAACATAACTTTGAAGAACCGTTGAAATCTTGATTTCCAGCTGCAAATTCCTCCAGATCTTTATGTAGACCACCACAAGATCTTCCCTACTATTCTCTTGGTGCTCTAGATTGAGTTGTGGGACTCAAAATAAGCTGGAATCAAAGGGAACTTGGAGAATGCTCATTGCAACAACCCAAAATGAAGAACACTTTCTTCTACCTGAACAGAAAAATTCATTCAGTTGCATCAATCCAAAATCACTCCAATCTCTTCAATATATTACAGACCATCATGCAAAGAGATTTGTTGCATGGGATGCAACTCATGCTTGGAGTAATTGAAGGTTGAAGATAATGGGTTCTTTGTGAGCTACTTTGAAGATGAAGATGAAAAATCTCATTTTTCCTTTTTGTGTAATTTTCTATTTTCAAAATCTAATTTTGATTTCAAAATCATATTTTAATTCTAAAATCAAAATTTATTAATTCTAAAAATTAATTTCATAAATTAGTTTTCTAATAAAATTAATAAATAATTATTTAAACAATTTAAATAATTCTAACTAATTTAATATCCAATATTAAATTAATTTTTACACAAATTCATCTTTATATATTAAAATCATATTTAAATATATATTCTCCAGTTCCGTTTGATCCTAATTTGAACGTTTCAAATTAACTTATCACGCTACTCTAGAGCTAATCCATTTTCGAGCTAGTAGGGGGACCTCGTGGACCTACAGATCATGGGCTCCAACGATCCGAGATTAATCGGCTAAACTCATTAGACCAATCTAACCCCATTCGTTAACTAATGGGTCACTTCACTAAAGCCCATAGTTGAACTCCCCTCACTATAGATATATTATGTCCACTCGATATAACCATGATTAGTAAGTCAACCTTTCATAGGTTGTTCATAATAACGGTTGGGTCAAATCTCTGTTTTACCCCAAAATTACCTCTTGTTTCTTAAATCCCCACTAATCCCCTAATGAACAATTGTTTTGTGATCCAATCAACAAAATCGAGTCCCTCTCGGGCCAGTGAGAGGGCGAGGCCTCTTATTCAAGACCCAGAATCAGTACTTAAGGGAACAACCTCTCTACTATCCCTAAAAGTGGGTACGAGTGATTTCCATCTTGCACCCTATGTCCCCAACTATTTATCCAGTCTTACCCCTGAAATGGGAGGTTTATTGAGCCGACGCTGTTGAGCCAACCCTCACCTATGCAAATCTAAGGATAATTCCAAATAAATAGGAGTTCATAGTTAGCTCAGGATTAAGGTCAAGTTACCTAGGTCAACGCTTTGAAATAGTCAGTCTTAAACAGTAAACAGTGTTATAAAGTAAGAGTGACTAATTTCGTGGTCCAATCTTGTACAAACCCTTTTGCACAATGACACCCCCACTTCTCATGTTCCAACATGAACGAATTAGGATCACTTCGTTTGTAGCACTTTACAACTCCTTGAACAACTACAGAGCAGGTCGTATCCTATAGTGTTACTAGAATAAGGTACCCAACCTTATTCATATACTACAGATCATTTTGACTATTTAAACCTGATCCACCTTTATGTCTCCACATAAAGTTCAAGTACTCATCCAATAGTCAAGGGTCTTAATTATATATGATATAATTAAGTTGTTTCAATTATATGTGATATAATTATCATAATGTATTTGATACATTATAGCTTAATGGGAGGAAATAAATATTTGAATGAGATTCAAATATATTTTCTATGAATGGGATTCATAATTGTTAAATAATAAAAATATGATTTAGATTAAATGTCATATATTCCGAGATCGAGATGCCTGTTTCAGCCATAAATGGTTTGATTCAGTTTGCAATCTTTTTGCTCTTGACCTTGTGCAATGAATCCTTCAGGTTGCACCATGTAAATGATCTCGTCAAGATAGTCATTCAGAAAAGTCGCCTTGACGTCCATTTGTCAGATCTCATAATTATAATAAGCGGCAATGGACAGAAGGATGCGAATCGACTTTAACATGGCAACAGGTGAGAAAGTTTCCTCATAGTCGACTCCTTCTACCTGGGTATAACCCTTTGCCACAACTCGAGCCTTGAAGGTTTGCACTTTCCCATCATCACCTCGTTTACACTTGTAGATCTATTTACAACTTATAGGTCTTACCCCATCATGCTGATCTACAAGATCCCATACTGAATTGAAGTACATCAACTCCATCTCGAGATTCATGACTTTTACCCATTCATCCCGGTCAACGTCCTCCATTGCATTTTGATAAAACAATGGATCCTCAATGTTTCCATCTGCGACCATAGCTAGGATTTTCATGAAACCCAGATAGTGATCAAGCGGGTTCGTAATCCTCCCACTACGTCGAGGTTCCCTCAACTCTTGAGGTGGAACCAACCTACTAGATGAACTATCATCAACAACTCTGGGTGATGAAGCAGGTCCTTCAACAACTCTTGTTGAAGTTTCAGTAGTTTCATTGGAAAGCTCACGTAACACGACTTTATTACGTGGACTGTGCTCCCTGATATGATCCTCCTCTAGGAAAGTGGCGTTCGTGGAAACAAACACCTAGTTTTTGGATGGATCATAAAAGTAACCCCCTCGTGTACCTCTGGGGTAGCCTACAAAGAGGCACAACCTTGACCATGATTCCAACTTCTTGGGATTTGCCTTAAGCACATGTACTGGGCAACCTCATATGCGAAAGTGATGTAAACTAGCTTTACACCTGTTCCACAACTCCAGAGGGGTTCTCACAACACTCTTAGAAGGAACACAGTTGAGTATGTATACCGCAGTTTCCACTACGAAACCCCAAAATGAGTTTAGTAAGGAAGCGTAACTCATCATCGAACGAACCATGTCCAACAAGGTTCTATTTCTCCTCTCCACTACTGTTCGATTTTATGTCCTAAAACTCATGGTTTGTAAACATTAGAACTTATTTTGAGAATTCGATAAAGTTGTTGTTGAATATATTATTTTTTAGAAATCTAATAAACCTAAGTCCCTTGACTATTATAAGAGTACTTGAACCCTATGTGGAGACATACAAGTGGATCAGGTTCGAGTAAATAGTCAAAATGATCTATAGTATATGAATAAGGTTGGGTACCTTATTCTGGTAACACTATTGGATGCGACCTACTCTGTAGTTGTTACAAAGTGTTATAAAGTGCTACATAAGAAGTGATCCTAATTCGTGCATGTTGAGACATGGGGAGTGGGGGTGTCCTGTGCAAATGAGTTTTGTGCAAGATCGGACCACAAAACCTGTCACTCTTACTTTATAACGGTGTTTACTATTTAAGATTGACTATTTCAAAGCGATGACCTAGGTATCTTAACCTTAATCCTGAGCTAACTATGAACTCCTGTTTGTTTGGGATTATCCTTTGATCTGCAAACAGTGAGAATAGACCAATTTCCTCTGCCCAATAAGCTTACCATTTTGGGGATAAGACCGGATGAATAGCTGGGAACATAGGGTGCAAGAGGGAATTCACTCCTCCCCAATTAGGGTTAGTAGAGAGTTTTTTCCCTTCAAATGCTGATTATGGGTCTTGAACAGGAGGCCCCACCCTCTCATTGGCCTGAGAGGGATTCGATTTATTGATTGGATCACAAATAAATTGTTCATTAAGGGATCAGTGGAACTTAAGGAACAAAAGGTAATTTCGGGGGTAAAACAAAAATTCGACCCAGTCATTATTACGAGTAACCTGTGAAGGATTAACTTACTAATCATGGTTATATCGAGTGGACATAATATATCTACAGTGAAGGGAGTTCAGCTATGGGCTTTAGTGGAATCACCCATTAGTTAAGGAATGGGGGTTAGTTCGATCTAATGAGTTTAGTCGATTAATCTCGAATCGTTGGAGTCCATGATCTGTAGGTTCATGAGATTCCCTTACTAGCTCGTAAATGGGTAAGCTTTAGGGTAGCTTGAGAAATTAATTTGAAATGTTCAAATTAAACGGAACAAGAGAATAAATATTTAAATATGATTTAAATATATAAAGATGATTATTGTGCAAAAATTAATTTAATATTTGATATTAAATTAGTTAATTTTTTTTAAATTAATTTATGAAATTAATTTAAGAAAATAAATTTTGAATAAAAATGATTTAAAATCATTTTTTTGTTTTAAAAAGAAAATGGAAAAATAATTTGCATGGTTGCACAAAATGGAAAGTGGATTTTCTCCATTACCATCATTTTTATGCTCACATAAAAACCATTATCTTCTCTACTTTGATTCTCCAAGCATGAGCTGCAAGCCATGCACTCCATCACTTTGCATGTTCATCTAAATATATAAAGGAAATTGGAGTTGTTGGAGAAGAAGAAGCATACAAAATTTTGAGAGAAAAATTACGGTGAAGAAGAAACTGTGTTCTTTAACTTGTTGTTGTGAGCTTTTCTTGTTTCTTCACATCTTCAAGCTGTTCTTGAGTCTCACAACTCTGCTTAAAGCTCCAAGAGCATAGTAGGGAAAGCTTTAAGGTGGTTCACATTGATGTCAAGTGAAGACAGCAGTTGAACAAACGTTTTTCTTGGAGAGTTCATCAAAGGTATGTTCTAAAAACCCATTTTTATGAAGAGCATGCTTTATTTTTGCCAAAATTAGTGAATTATAATGCTTATGGATCCTTGATACTTCTGTTGCATGTTGTTTAACTCTTACAGCTACACCCTTCTACTAAGGTGTACCCGGTGCTAAGAGTTGGAAAGCGATTCCATGATCTAATAAATAGTCTTGGAACTCAGAATCCAAAAACTCTCCACCTCGATCTGATCGAAGTGTTTTAATCCGTCTATCCAAAGCATTCTCAACTTCAGCCTTGAATACTTTGAAATTTTCAAAAGATTCAGACTTTCGTTACATCAGATAAACATACCCATATCTTGAGTAATCATTAGTAAAATTGATAAAGTACTCATGGCCTCCTCGAGCTCGCACATTCATAGAACCGCAAAGGTCAGAATGTACTAATTTTAGAGGCTCTTTAGCTCGATAACCTTTTCCAGTAAAAGGTCTTTTAGTCATCTTACCCTTATGGCAAGATTCGCACACTGGTAAATAATTTTCTTTAAACTCGCTTAAAAGGTCATTCTTCACCAATCTCTCAATCTTATTGAGATTGATATGCTCTAATCGAAGGTGTCAAAGTTGGGCATTTTCTTTGGAGAAACTCGTTGACGTTTAGATTGAGTTACGACAGATTTAAACATCTCTATGTTATGGAGGGAACTTAAGGCTAACGGTCTTAGCACATACAAGTTATTTTCTAATTTAGCCGTACAAATTTCAACACCATCCTTATGAATAAACACTTTATTCAATTTAAAAGAAAGAGTGTAATTGCATTGTAACAAATACTTTACAAAAATAAGGTTTATTTTTAATTCAGAAACTACAAAGACATCTTTTAATATAAGAAACCTATTCTGTAAAGTTAACTAGATGCCTCCCATTGCCACAGTTAAGATGACATGTTCGGTGCCTACTCGCAACGTTATTTCAAGAGGCTCTAGTTGTCGCCAAGATCTAATCCCCTGAAAATAAGAACAAACATGATTAGTGGTGCCCAAATCATTATCCAGGCAGAATCATCATTCTCCACTAAACAAGTTTCTAACACAAGTAAATCACATTTACCTTTGTCTGCCTTGGCTGCCTTCCTTTCCTTCAGATAGCGAGGACATTTCCTCTTCCAGTGTCCGTCTTGGTTGCAGTGGAAATATGTTCCTTTTTCAACCGGTGGTGGACGCTTCTTCTAGGCAATAAGTGGCGGGTTAGCAAGCGCTTTCCCTTTCCCTTTACCATCCTTCTTCTTCTTCCCCTTTCCAGAGTTAGAAGTTGAAGGTGCAGACTTTGTCTCTGAGGTCGAACCTCGATGGACCTTTTTAAAAGACGAGACAACATTTGCCTCACCTCCCATCTTCTCCTTACTTTTCAGCAAGGATTGGCAAGTCTGCAACTCGTTGAGGAGAAAGTAGTAAGGGTATAATCTACTTTGTTAAGAATGGTATTGCTAACAAAGTGGAGGAAACTCTCCGGCAATGAATGCAGGATAATGCTAACCTGACTGCCCGCATCTATTTTAGACTCATTCATCTCCACCACGTCAAAGTGGACCATCATATTCAGCACGTGTTCACGAACAGAGGTGCCTTCCTCCATTTTGGAGCTCAAGATGTGTTTCAGAGCCTCGTGCTTGAGCTGTCTAAACGGCTGTCTGAACATTCCCCGCAGGGACTCCATGATCTCACATTCTGAGATCATGGGCTCATGGTTCTTGGCCAATACGTCACTAAGACTGGCCAAGATATAGGCTTGGGCCTTCTCGTTTGCCCGTGTCCAACACTCATACGCCCCCCAAACACTTCGAGTAGCGTTCTGAGGTGGAATAGGAGGACAGTCCTTCATAAGGACAAACTTCAAATCCTCAATGATGAGTATCGTCGTGATCATATGTTTCCAACTCAAATAGTTTTGGCTATTCAGTTTTTCGGTGCTAAGTAAACTGATAGTGGTTGTAGCCATTTAAAACTGTTGTTGAAAAATGAATAAACTTTTATAAGACTTTGTAAAACCACATTTTTAACCAATTAGTTTTAACGAAACTGTTTCCAGGTACCTTAAGTGATAAGACTTCTATTTTGCAATGATGCCCTAGCGAGGCAGGACAAACGTCACCGGTAGGGTGATCAGATGTTCGGATGAGACATTCTCAACCATTAGGCATAACCAACTTTTGGAACTAAACCTAATAGCCACCATTTGTTCGGTCCAGAACTGTTAACCCTTAACAATTCCGCGTAAGTATAACCCTTTGTTTTTTGCCCTAGAGTCCCACCCTGATGCGCCCACCGTAGGAAAAAAGCATATTAGGACAAGAGACTAAGTAACCATATCCTCTTATAGGAGATCAAATAAAGAAACGTGCAAAACAACCATCCTATAGGGCGACACTCCCAGGGTGTCTCGAGGCAAAGCGCAAAAACTTTATTTAATCCGACGAAAGAGACCGTGGGATATGCTGTCGCACCTCCCGCTCCCATTTACTATGAACATTCTCTCCATCCACCTTGATATTGACCTACCCAACACCATCCTTTAGGGGGACATTCCAAGGGTGTCACGAGGTCAAGGATAGATCTCACGGTGTGGACTATGATGGAGAAACGTGAAAGGTTTAAATGAAGCATCAAATTCCCCAAGTACCTCCCACTAAATGTTCCACCTAGAGGTTTATTGACCTAGACAATCTGGCTACTGATTATAATCTAAGTCATTTATTAAGTCTGCTCAAAAATAACTTTTGTCTTTGAAATAAAATAAGTTCAAGTAGTCACATTAAACTCTTTAATGAACTTCCTTAACTTGCATGCATGCATCAAATCTATATAATTCATCTTTCCAGGTAGGTTCCCAGGTAGGGGTGTTCCGTTTTCGTCACCTTAAATACCCTAACCTAGACAGAACCTGCCTTAGACAAAAGGTCCCTTATAGATAGATTTGCTACACTTTAACCTTTTATTATCTATTTTAATTCTAATTTCATTTTATAACATTTATAAAAGAAACAACTAAAACAGTAATTAATAATCAACTTAAATTAATTAAATTTCCCACTGACTCTTATCTTTTGAACCCTGGAAAGTAGTTTTGTACCATTGTGGGGCCCAATTTTAGTGCGGAACTTAGACGGTTTTGGGAACGGAGCTCGTTTGGTGCCCTGGGTATTTATAACGCTTAATAAATAATGCATGCATAAATATAACTCTTATATTATATGATGCATGAGCATGTACTTACATAATTTAAATCATGCTTCTCTAAATCATAACACTTATAATAAAAAAAATATGCATGACCAATGCATAACCTAAGGTGGGATTTTTCTATATGTACATACCATATGACATAAAAAAAAATTATACGTCACATGTATAACACCATAGATTAATGGGCTAGGATGAACCAACACAAAACCGAAATGAAAATTCTATCTATTAGATTATTCCACCAAGAAAACGGGTTCACAAGCGAACCGGGTATTGAACCGTCGGGTGAAGCTCCATCGTTTAGTAAACGTCTCCAGGTAAACGATCATGTAGCGCACACTAGACGATAGCGCAAAAGCTAAACGATCGCTTAGACGAATACGAGGCCGCGAAGCCTGATTGTCTAGATGATCGCTTAACACGCAAAAGGTAAACGATTTACGCATTTACTCCACGATCGTATAGTCAGTAACTGAGCGATGAGGCTTGTTGAGCTATACGATCATCTAGTGCGCGCGCGCATTAAACGATACTCGAGCATCCGATACTCAACGATCATCTACCCCATCGTCTACTCGATTCGACCAACACTTGATCGTCTTCTTCCTCGAAGAACAGCAACTCTTGCTCCAGACTTCATCATGAACGACTCAAGACTCAAACTAACTTTGAAATTACAGACTCGATAGCAATTAATTGTGCCCAAAAACGCAGGGGCCTTTACAATTAACTGGAGAATTTAACAAACCGAGGTTACATCCCAGAAAACTTCATTAATCCACACATCCACAAACAATTTAACAATTAAAACAGAGAGTAGACATGCTACACCCACCGAGAATATAAATGCAATTCTTTTGCAATAATGAATTGGAATATCAGAAACCTGACTCTGATACCAATTAAAAGAACTCTTATACAAGAGTATCTATGAGTAGAAGTGGATCTTTCCAATTCATTGTGACAGAACTTCCATATATACATTCAAACATACAGATATGCATTGTAAAGCTAAATAACTGGCATGCTTAAAGGATCAATAAATAAGAGACCGAGAGATCATACCAGTTGAAAACTTTTCTTCACAAAAAATCTCGTTTTCGCTGGAACAGCAAGCAATTGTTCAACAACACCCAATCGTCTACCATGAACAATCTCCACACGAACAGAAGGGAATGGGGACGACACAGCCACTTGGAGCCCTCAGTATTCTCGGAGTAAGAATCCAAAGGTTGGGCTTTGTTCGGATTTGGTAGAGAGGAGGAGGTAAAGAGATCGTATACAACGATCAAGGAAGTGGAAGAAAGATTCGTCTATCGTATAAACAAAATGCTTGATCGTTTAGGTGAAGTATACGATTGTGTAGGAAAAGGTAAGCAATCGTCTAAACGATCATGTAGGAAAAGCTAAGCGATCGTCTATACGATCGTTTAGTAAAGCTCGGACACTAAACAATCGTGTAGTAAAAGATAAACTATCGTTTAGTACAAGGCGTGTGCGAGTGTAAGCGTTAAGCGATTGTTCAGCACTATCGTATAGGCTCTGATTTTACTAAGCGATGACACACATAAACGCTATCTCTTAAATGCTTAACACACTGTGAGTTATTTACGTGTCTCAAAGCGATTCTACATCTTACTCATCCATTACGTAAACAGAAGAGACGCCAATCAATTATCCTATAATTAATAAATATAATCACATTATATTCATAACCTATGGCTTAATATCATATATTAACCATAGAATTTTTCCTCCATTAGATATAAATCATATTTATATCCAATTTTCTCCAAATTAATGTATCTCATACATAAAGTCCATTATATCATATATAATTAACTAGTTCAATTATATCATATATAATCGAACTCCCTCTTGTCAATTTGAACATTTCAATCTAACCCAAAAACTGATTCACAACTTGTATCCAAGCTACCAAGGGGACCTTATGGACTTATGGCCCAAAGCTCCGATGATACATGAATAACTGACTAAACTTTTTAGCCATGATATCCACCATCCGTTAACTGCTAGGCATTTCACTAAAGACCGACAACTGAACTTTTCTTACTATAGATATATTTCTATGTCCATTGGATATAACCAATCATCAGTACGATAACCCTTCACAGATGCTCATAAATACAGCTGGGCTAATTTACCGTTTTGCCCCTAGAGTTACATCTTATTCCTTAAGTATCACTGATCCCTCTAATGAACAACACAACATAGTCCTACTATGTGTGAACACCTCTCGGGCCATCAGAATGTGTGTGGCGCCACATCGTTCAAGCCCCGGGATCAGCCCTTAAGGGAGTAATCTATCTACTTATCCCTGCTTCAGGGAAGGAGTGAACCTCATCTTCTGAAGCTGAGTTCCCAGCTCCCAAATCAGACGAATCCCCAAAGTGGTAGGTTTGAGTTGGCGCTCTCCACTTGTACCCCTAATTTCTACTAAAACAAATGTTTGAAATTAAATAGTCAAATAATAAAATTTATATATTTTGCATAATAGTGAAAGACGCCTAACTCCTAAACCATAATTCAGAACATAATGCTATATGCGGAAGCAGCGAAACATCCTAACGGGCAGGTCACGGATCTCTCTTGTCATGCGCCACTCTGTCATTACTCTTACTTGAAAAATAGGGAGAGAAAAGAGTGAGTATAAAAAATATACTTAGTAAGTGGCCCACTACTGGGCCTATTCAGTGACCTATTAGTTTATCCATTGGACCAAAAATGCACAAAGGCATCATAAACATAGGCATAAGGGGCGAACCTAAAGGCACGCTTTAATAAATAGTGGCTCAAAAGTCACAGCATAATTACAAGTGGTGATCCCAAAAAGGACACCGTACATAAACATAGGGTGTGGCCCAAGGGCTCACACATGCGATGTGCATGGCCCAATGGTACACTAACAGTCACTAAAATCTCATATGGACATAAGCTTACAAACATCCAGTACATAATTAAACATAAACATGCAATCAAGGCCATGACTCAACATTAAACTTAGCGAGGCCAATTGGTAATGGCTTCAATCTTAGCTGGATCCACTGAAACCCCGTCCTTCAACACCACGTGCCCAAGGAAGGACACCTTCCGTAGCCAAAACTCGCACTTGGAAAACTTTGCATACAACTTATTTTCCCGTAGTGTTCCTAGGACCTTCCTAAGATGTTCCTCATGCTCCGCCTCTGTCTTGGAGTATACCAAGATGTCATCAATAAAAACGATTACAAAGGCGTTTAGGAAGTCCTTGAACACCTGGTTCATCAAATCCATGAATACCGCTGGAGCATTGGTCAGACCAAAAGACATTACAATGAACTCGTAATGCCCATATCTGGATCGAAAAGCAATCTTCGGAATATCACTGTCCCTGATCCTCAACTGATGGTAACCTGACCATAGGTCAATCTTGGAGAATACAGTAGCACCCTGTAGTTGGTCAAATAGGTCATCGATTCTAGGAAATGGGTACTTATTCTTAATGGTCACCTTATTCAACTCCCTGTAATCTATGCATAAACATAATGACCCATCCTTTTTCTTCACAAACAATACTGGTGCACCCCACGGGGAAACACTGGGTCGTATAAACCCTTTATCAAGCAGTTCCTGCAATTGAACCTTTAATTCTTTCAATTCTGCCGGAGCCATTCTGTACGGAGCTTTGGATATGAGAATATTGTCTGGCTCCAGTTCAATCGTAAAATCAATCTCCCTTGGCAGAGGCAATCCTAGAAGTTCCTCTGGAAATTTATCAGGATAATCTCTCACAACTGGTTCAGAGGTTAGTGCAACCTCAGTTTCCCTTGTGTCAACTACGCTAGCCAATATGCTCCAAACACCTTGGCTAATCAACCTCTTAGCCTTAACTACTGAAATCACCTTAGGCAAAACTACTGTCCCGGCCCCTTTGAACTTAAAGCTGGCTTCTCTAGGGGGGTTAAAATTCACCTCTTTACGAGAATAATCTATACTGGCATGGTTGGCAGCCAACCAATCCATGCCCAGAATTACATCGAAATCGCGCTGTCTAATACTATCAGAGTCACATCGAGGGTGTGGTTTGCTATTTCTAACTGACATGCTTTTATCTTTTCACTGGCTATCATAATTTCTCCCGACGGAGTGAACACTGACAAAACATAGCCCAAAGGCTACAAAACTAACATGGCATGCTTTACAAACAATGATGAAATGAAAGAGTGGGACGAGCCCGAGTCAAACAATGTTAAGGCATAGTGCCTCAAGATTGAGAGTGTACCTGTCACCACTATTCCCGAGTGCTCAGCCTCCCGACGACATGTAGCGTAGACCCGACCCTACTCCTGGTGTCGACTTGAACTACCCTGATGTAAACTCGGGGGCTGACCCCCCGCACTTTCAGAACCATTACTAGGGCATTGGTCTACCGTATGCCCTACCTGTTTACATCTGAAATATGTCCCGGTGCAAATCAGACAGCATATGACGCTTTCCACAAGACTTGCATACCGGCCTTTCTCTCCAAACTCCTCCTGAAGTCGTAGCCTGTCGTTGAGCATGCCTTACTGGCTTGCTTGTACTCTGGACCTTCTGCGGAGGTCTCGGAGCTTTTTACTCAACCTTCCTCTTCTGGGCGAGGGCAGGTTCCTCCGTCAAGGACTTCAGGAACTCTATCCCTGAAGGACAACCCATACGTGCTGCAGCTTGGAAGGCTGCGGCGTAGGTGGGAGGCTTCAGGGCTTGCACGATGCCTCGCTCCCCGTCTCGAAGTCCTTGTACAAACCTCTCAACCCTCTTTGCTTCGGTAGACACCAGGTTAGGGACAAAAGAAGACAATTTATCAAACTCCTCTTCATACTCTTCCACTGTCATGGTTCCTTGCTTCAAGTTCATGAACTCAGCCTGCTTGTTGTACCTCACATGAGCAGAGAAATACTTCTCATAAAACCGCTCCTTGAACTGATCCCACGTGGCTTGGCCTCCACCGGCTTCTATCATTCTCTCAGTCGAGCACCACCAACGCTTGGCATTGTCGATGAGAACAAAAGCGGCACACTGCAGCTTCTGCTCCTCTGGACACCTCATGTATTGGAAAATCCCCTCAACAGTGGATAACCACAATTCTACATTTGTGGGGTCTTTCAAGGATCCGTTTAACGTCGAGGGATCGTACTTCTTGAAATCTCGCAGGTATCCAGCTTCCAACGAGGGGTCTGCCACGGTCTGACTCGTGGTCCTATCCTGATTCTGAACTTGTGGTATCGGGTATGACGAGGATGGCGCCTGCTGTGACTATACTTGCTGGGCGATCTGCTCGTCCACCACGCCCCTTAACTATCCCACCACGGCCTGCGTGACGACGTTCTCAATAGCTGCAGCCATAACTGTACATTCTACTGGGATTTATGAGGACGAAGGTCCTGGTAGGGGTACAATCGAAGTTCAAGGCCGCTTCTTGGTCTAACTCTCTGCCAGGTTGACCCAAAGGGGTCGCGCGGCAGCGAGTCCCGCACCTCTCGACTCTACACCTCAGGTTCTTGCAAGTTGGGGTCCCGCTCCCCAACTACTTTCCTGCCTCGATGCCCCTTCCTCTAGTTTGTGGTGCCATACCTGGTGACCACACGTAACACTTTAATACACACTAGCAGGATAAACCATCAAACGACAGCACACAAGTAGGATTCCATGTATATATATAATTCCCTAAAGGTTTTAAAACGACATACCTGGCGATGATGAAAGATCCATTTGCGGCCATAAGGAACAAATTAGACTCACGATGTAAGTCAATCTACAGAATCTAAAACTTAGGCTTTGATACCAACTGTAACGACCCTAATTTCCTACAATATTCTGAGATGCTACTTCATGCATGCATAGACTCAATCCTACAATGTCTTTTAAATCATCAAGTTAAAGAGCCAAAAAATTTTATTTAATAATGCTCAAACGAGCAAGGATGGAAAAACATAATTAAATAATATTAAATAAACTAAAGCAAAATAAAATGAGATAATTACCAGTCGGGGTGCCTCTAATTTCTACTAAAACAAATGTTTGAAATTAAATAGTCAAATAATAAAATTTATATATTTTGCATAATAGTGAAAGACACCTAACTCCTAAACCATAATTCAAAACATAATGCTATATGCGGAAGCAGTGAAACGTCCTAACGGCCAGGTCATGGATCTCTCTTGTCATGCGCCACTCTGTCATTACTCTTACCTGAAAAATAGGGAGAGAAAATAGTGAGTATAAAAAATATACTCAGTAAGTGGCCCATTCAGTGACCTATTAGTTTATCCATTGGATCAAAAATGCACAAAGGCATCATAAATATAGGCATAGGCATAGGCATAAGGGGCGAACCCGAAGGCATGCTTTCATAAGTAGTGACTCAAAGGTCACAGCATAATTATAAGTGGTGATCCCAAAAAGGACACCGCACATAAACATAGGGTGCAACACGAGGGCTCACACATGCAATTGCATGGTCCAATGGTACACTAACAGTCGCTAAAATCTCATATAGACATAAGCTTACAAACATCCAGTACATAATTAAACATAAACATGCAATCAAGGTCATGACTCAACATTAAACTTTAACATCGTTCCCCATGTTTCCATCAACTATTTCAGTCTACTCATAACTCATACATCAATACTAACTCATACATCAGTACTCAACACCAGGCCTTAATACATTATATCCATGCTTCAACCTTATCACAGTATCCTTTAATCCTTACATCCAAATTCATCACAACAAGAATACTTCAAATTCAACACATCAAAATCGGCACAAAACCTATAGCAGATTTCATCACAGTTTCACATATGAAATAAAAATATTTCACAGCAGGCCTAACAACATCCTAGGGCAACCAGCAGTAAACCACTTACCTCAGGATAACTCACTTTTCAAAACAAGACCCTACTCCGCTCGAGGACTTCCTTTACCGACACACGTTCCTGAAACCAATTACAAAATCCATAGGTGAACGTTAGCTTAAGCCCAGGAATCCCCAAATGACAATGGGCTACCAAGAAAACAACTTACCCCCAACAAACCGCTCGGTCGGACTGCCGTAAACCGACTGCTACCAGCGCTGACGACAAACGGCAGACAAACAGTAGCGCAGAAAAGAAGCTCGACGTGGCTGGAACTCGCACGGACGAGTAGATCGACGCGGAATGGAAGCCTGCGGCGCGAAAAAGAAACAGCAGATGGCGCGGCTGGGCCTCGCGAAGAACGAAAACAGACGACGCGGCTGGGATGAATGGCCTGCGTCGGGTCGAACGGCGAAAGGCTGGCGCGGAGAGACGACCGGTGAAGGCAACTATAGCAAGGAGGGGGCGGCTGGAGGAAGAAGAAGAAGAAAGAAAGAAAGAAAGAAAGAAAGAAAAGGGAAAAATATAACTCTTTTTTTTTTTGTCCTTTTGCATGCATCCCGATGCCATTTTAAAAACCCTACTTCTCTTCCTAAAAATAACCAATATCTCCCCCACTTTTTGTTTTCTCTGTTTTTTTTTTTTTTTAACAAAATAACTTTGGGACATTACACAAAGTTTGTCTTTTTTAAAAAATAAAAATAATAAAAAAAGTTATAAAAATCATACTTTGTTTGGTGCAAAAAGTTTATTATGCGATCGTGAGGAAACTTCAATCCTTGCATTCATAATTTTTTTTTAATCGGAAGAAAAATCTCAAAATCAATTTAGTTTCGAGGTAACTAAATTGATCATTCAAACATTCCATAAGTCGATTGTTTGATATTCATCTAGTCATTTCCAAAACTCTTTTAAATAAAAAAAAAAAAAAAATCCACCAAAATAGCTTTAGGTTAATTGACATGCACTCCTTCGTCCTCTTCGTCCACAAGAAACTTCAATCCTTGCATTCATAATTTTTTTTTAAAGTTTAGTTTGTAAAAAAAGAAAAAATTGATGGAAGATAACAAAATTTTAAAAGTGGAAGGAAAAAACCCCGCTTTAATTCAAAGGGACACTTGGCCAACAGCAAGAACCGAAGTGACCGTCTAAAACTATCTCCGAAACACACAAACAGAAACAAAAACTACATCAGAAACGCGATTTTCCATTCTCAGTTTTGCAGATTCTTCAAACGTCATTCTCTTCTTCTCCAAATCCAACTCTGTAATCTCCTCTTCCGAACTACAGATTCCGATTCCAATTTCTGCCATCTCTCTCAATTTCCTTCCAATTCCCTTTTTTCTTCCGATTTCACTCTCTTCTCAGCTGCTTTTCCTTTCACTCTCTTCTCTGCTGCTTTCCCTTTCTCATTTCTCCTTTTCTTCGATCCCTTTCGTAAAGTTCCGGCGTTTCAACCTCAATTTGCTTCCATGGCTTCATTTCAGTTCGTTTTCAATCCTTGACGTTTAGGGTTTTGCCGTCTTCGCTAAAACCCTAGTTTTTCTAAACTTTTTTTTTTTCTGAATTTTATTTGAAATGGGTTTCGTTTGATGCGATGAGATGTTGTAGGGGTTTCGTTTCAATTTCCGTTGCTTACTAATGGGCGCCCGAACTAGCAACCGGAAGCGCGACGACGAGTGTTTGAGTCTTAATCGTTCGTATTCATCTTTGAGATCACCGGATTTTCACGTCTCCAAGAAACCTAAATTTTCTACTATGTCTTCGGATCGGCCAGTTGTTTCATCGAACTCTACAGTGGCTAGGCTCTCCCGGTACCCTGAAGAAACTTCGCAATTGCGTCGAGAAGTCCATGGTCCTTGCAGATTGTTCAAATTTGGGCTCTCGAGGAGCTTCCATAGGTTTTGGGAGTCTAAAAATAGTGAGTTGTCCGAACAAGACGAGGTGGGGAATATCTTGTCGCACAATTACCAGATTGCGAAGAGTCGTGCAATTGGTTCATTGCGGTCCTTTCCGAAGGATGTCATTGAATTGGATTCAGACTCGCAAACTGAAAGAAACGCTTCTGGAGATTCGAAGAGCGAAGACGATGTTGAGGTGGTTGAAGATGATAAGCAGGACCAGAGGCCTCGTGAGGTTGATACAGTGGAGGAATTGGATGAGAAGGTGATGAATGTTCATCAGCCATCGTCGTCTTTGGTAATTGTAGATTTAACAAATGACAATTCAAAAGTTGAAAACGCTGAGAAAATGCTTGGTGCTTTGTCACTGGACCGGGATTTGTCCAGTGTTTCTGCTTACAAAAAGTTGCTTCAGAGTGTGGAGAAGCGAACATCAAGATTGAAAAGCTTGGATTTTGAAATCGAGTTGAATGAGAAGCGTCGGTCAATTCTTCAATCGCTAACTCCAAAGAAGAAGCCTCTTGATGTAAGTTCCTCATCCTTGCAGAGATAGATTAATTATGTTCTGGAGGATGAAATTTCACCATTTTTATGCTTATGAGAACGTATTCATTGTTTCCAGGTGATTCCGCGGGAACTTTTTACGCCTCTTACTAAGGAGGAGGAAGCCGAGGTCGAACAGGCGCTCTCTTCTAACCGGTACTGTATGATATACTCGCAATCTTTCATGAACTGCATTTTGTTCTTAGTTTGACATTTACTTTTCCGATATATTTATCCAGGAGAAGGGTTTTGGTTGCTCATGAGAATTCAAATATTGAGATTACTGGGGAAACTTTCCAGTGTCTGAGACCAGCTGCTTGGTTAAATGATGAGGTATATTTGAAGATTAGAAGAAATAGTGTCCGGTGGTTGACAATTTTCACTGAAATTTTCTATTCTTTAAACGGATCTTCATAATTGTTGTATTTATTGTTTGTAGGTGATTAATTTGTATCTTGAGTTGCTGAAAGAAAGAGAAAGAAGGGAGCCAGAGAAGTATCTGAAATGTCATTTCTTTAATACCTTCTTCTATAAAAAGGTTGGTTAGCCTTACTCCATTTTCCACTTCATTTTAAAAAAATAAAAAATAAAAAATAGGTAATTTATTCGACAGTTAATAATGTTTGTTATAAGATAAGCCTCTGTTTGTTTGTCATTATTTTGGCAATGCCAAGGGAGTTTGTAGAGCTCTCCCGCCCTCAAGAGCTAAAATGTAGATAATATCCAAAAAGATCTCTCTCCTCTCTTCGAAAGCCACCTTATAAGGCCTCTGTAAGAGGCCTTCACAAAAAACTTCTAACTGAACAAATCATCATGGACCCCACAAAGTCACAGCATACACCCACCTGGTTGCATAACAATCCTCATTCCTAACGGATTGCATCGCTTGGTCCCACCTTCTACCCTTTCTTACATGAATAAGCTTTCGTGACTTGGGGTCTATCAATACCATCCATACATTTGCTATGTCCACTCACCACTTTTTGCACCAAGTACTAATTTACCTTGAGATGGTGGGGTTTTAGTTAGGTACATTTCTGAATTTTATAATAGTGGATGATAGTAAAATTAAGCTGTTTGACTTTCCTCTGTATGTATAACTTTGTCGGTATCTTCCTTTTTTCTTGATTGGAGACCTTTTCTTTAGTTTACCTCGTTTGTGGGCTCTATATTTGTTCACTCTTGTATTCTATCATTATTTCTCTATGAAAGTTTAGTCAGTGTCAGTTCATGCCTAAAACTGATTTTGAGTGAATATTGGTATGGAAACAAGTATGCTTTTATGAGAATGTTTTCTGGATGCAATAAATAGTAGTCGATGCCTCCTCCACATGTGTTATCGTCCTTTTTATATTTCTCCCTCATACATTTCTGTTCATCCACATGAGCAATTTTTTTTTTCCAACTTAGTTGAAGTGTGGTCTTATAAAAGAAGATTTTTATATGTGTCACTAGTGATGATCTGACTTGAGCTTGGTTTTTTCTTTCTTTTAACATTTCTAACAGTTAAATGGAAGGAATGGCTACGATTACAGATCTGTTCGAAGATGGACCAGTCAAAGAAAGTTGAAATATGAACTCATAGATTGTGATAAAGTAATACTCTGCCTCCTCTAAATTCTATTATTCATCTAATCAATTACCATCGATGGTACAATATTAGTTCAATTTTCGCTGATCCAATTTAATTACTTTTATAGATATTTGTCCCCATCCATAGAGAAATACACTGGTGCCTAGCAGTAATCAACAAGAAAGAGAAGAAGTTTCAGTATCTTGATTCTCTCAAGGGAATGGATTCTCATGTTTTGAAAACACTGGTATGCTTTGTCTTCTCTCTTTGCAATTCATTGTTTCATTTGTATGATTTCTGAACTTCTTACTATGGTAGTTGTTTCATTGCAGTTCACATCTAGAGCACACTTGCTATATGGATTGGTCATGTATTAAGGATTTATGATATGAAAATCCTAGTGACTTAGTATTAGGAACTCTTTGGATATAGGATTCCCTAATTCTCAAACACTAATACTAAAACTTTCAAATTGATTCAATCTCAATCCTAAGGTTTAAGTTAGTCAGAGTGTCTTAAGACCTAAGCTCTTGAGATGAAGAATAAGTTTCTTGATCTAAGAGTTGAACACTCCACCAGATGAAGTAGCTAGCATGCAATTCGAGACATGAATTGCAAAAGGGTCATGAAGCTTTCAACCCAACTTGAAAGAAAAAAACTATTCAACTTATCATAATCTAATATGTACAACCCATTGACAAGGCTTTAGATAGCCTCCCAACTAAACCTAAATACCACATCATCAATCATAGTAGAGAAAAAAGAACTCTGCTTAATAAGCTTTAAAAAGGAAATATTGACTACAATAAGATTGGATCAAAATTATTAAATTAAATATGAATAATAAGTTGAACTCCTTGACAATTCATATCATAAGGTTGATAGTGGTTGTGTGATATGTAGTGAGGAGGATTTATTACATTTTTCAGAAAGTGATAGTAAAATTGGAATGGCCAGTATGGAGGGAATCAATAAGACAGTGGTCGCTGAACAACGATCAAATTAATTCAGTTTCGATACAGTTGATTACGGGGAACTTGCATGTGGTTTTGATGTTGTCAGGAGATATTGGCATCAGAGAGAACAATTAGGTACAGGGCCTCCAGAATATGATTCTGCATTCCAGTGCCACATTTTTCCGTAGTGAATTTAGACATAGTTGATTTCTGGATTGGTGAGAGAAGATTTGACCAACGTTAACTAGTTTAGTTCGGTTTTTTATTTGGTTCTTAACAAGCATATATTCCTATTTCTTAGTTTGGTCGCAATTTCAACCTTTGATATGAGATATATGTTAATTGCCATGGGATTTGAATGGCTTGAAGTCATGGGATTTAAAAGTTTTGGTAAGTGGATGTTGGTTAGTAACTATTTCATTTTCAGATTTTAAGTTTTGCCTTTTCATTTTAAAAGAAGGGTATTTGATGATCTATGTAGTTTTCAGTTTCTAAATATTGGGATTTAAAATAAAATTTGAAATCTAAAAAAGACAAATTTTAAAGATAGGCTACTGTTTTTAAAAATTGCTTACCTTTTGACTTCTTGACACTCTACCATAGTCATCTTCTCTATTTTTTTTCTCTCTCTCTCTCTCTCTAACTTGTATTTGTCTCTTTAACACATTCTCTCTCTCAAACATACCTCCCCCCGCGGTGTATCTCTTTATAAAATTCTTCTTACTTTGCAACTTCTCTATCTATAACTTTTCTTTTCCTATCTTACATCTCTCTCTCTAAAGTTTTTCTCTCCAACTTTTCTGTAATTTCATTTCAAGTCATACCATCCATCCCTGCACTCCAATTTACCATTTCTGTTGTCGTTGCCACAAATCTTATTTCTTTGCACTCATGACACATCTCTATCTTCATTGCTTTGAGCACTGCTGCAATTATGATAAACATTTAGGGTGGTGTTTGGCCTAGCAACTTCATAAGTTCATGTTAAACAACCTAGCTTCAATAGTGTTGACTAGTAAAGTTTGCACATTTATCGAGAACTTCATGTTCTCTTTCTCTATTTTGTACATATATGGAGGAATTCTATCTTAAAACTCTGCACTCCAAACACAAACTTACAAACTCCAATATATTAACCCTAGACTCCACATCTCAACTCAATGTCTAAACACCCCATTAGATGTACATTTGGCACCCTGCCTATTGCTAGGGAGGCAGGCATGTGACAGACAGATGTATTTTAGTTTGTCCTGATGGGGACTATAGTTTTAGCTTTCTAATACCCTCCTCACTTTCTAACATCTTTTTTAACTATTATTTGGGACTATAGCTCTTGCATTTATTTTGCATATCCCTGAGAACGTTTCTTTTTTCTTGTAATCATTTTCTACTGATGATTATTTTATTATTATTATTATTATTACATAAGTTATGTGCGTCATTACTTGGGCTAATGCCTTTCTTTGCATCTATTGCTTAGACTGGAAGAAGCTTTTAAATGATTAAGGTACCTTGCACCTTATAAAACACTGGATGTACTATTTCATCCTGTTGTAATCCGATATACATGACAGAATCTAATGTTTACATAATTGGTCTAGGTTTGATTTTACCTTCCCATGATCTAAGCTTTGTTCGATTTCTGTGATTGTTGAACTAACTCTTGTTATAAGAGTTGGCTGATATTTAAATGTTATAATGTCAAGTTTTTCCATTATAAGATATTTTACTTATTGTTTCTTTAAAAAAAAAAGGAAGACCGGAAATTTTGTTGAACTCTAGCTGACTTACATTCACAATTATTATTTTTCTTAAGAAAATGACTTTCATTTATTTTATTCTTATGACGTGGTAGTACAAAAGAAGGGGGTCTATAAGATCTCTTTGATTATCCTATGCAAGCCATGTTATAATTTTGATCCCTATGTACCCAGGCGAGATATTTTGTAGATGAGGTGAAGGACAAGAGTGGAAAAGATATTGATGTAAGTTCTTGGGCACAAGAATTTGTTGAAGACCTTCCCGAGCAAGAAAATGGGTTTGTTGCTTACACAAGCACCTTTTAAACTTATATTTCTTTCTCATCTTTTATTTACATATTATTCTGAAAAACAGTTCTGTAGAAACCATTGATAATAAAGTAATTCAAGCTAATGAAACAGGTTTGATTGTGGCATGTTTATGATCAAGTATGCTGATTTTTATAGTAGAGGTTTGAATCTCTGTTTCAAGCAGGTAAAGATTGTTGAAAGTTTACGTCTCTGATGCATTCAAAGTCCGTTTATTTTGAGGAAACCCCTCATTGACTTTTATTTCAATGATGAGCACATTGGCGTCTATTTCATGGATTTGATCAAACTTTTTTTTTTACCCTTTTCAACAAAATATCATAACGGAATGTTTTCTTCTGATGAGTGTAAAAGTTGATATTTCATGATTGTACTTCCTTTCTTTGTAGGAACACATGCCTTACTTCCGACTTAGAACAGCCAAGGAAATTTTGAAATTGAGAGCTAACTGATTACGCACACGAAAGCGGCTGAGTAACCTGCTCAACCATACACGCAATTGCTCGAAATTTTCTTCATGTTGGCATTATAGATCTGAGATTCTTTTTTGCACTTTTCGAGTGGCAGCGGCTCTAAAATTGTACGTTTTGGATTGGTTTTGAGTACATTACTCCAGAAGAAAGTGCACTTCTTCTACAGTAATTATACGGGCAGAACTTCCACTTTCAAGACCCAATAATGTGCTGAACCATGTATATTTCGTAAGATAAGTCATCTGAATACACCCTTCCCGACACAAATGGTTTAGTGATTTATTTCGAACTTTTTTTTAATCATTATTTATCCGTTTTTTTCTTTATCCTTGTATTGAGTTTGATGAATGTTTGTAACTTTGTAAAGATCAGAGAGTAACCTTAGATTGATACGGCTGGCCGCTCCTTGAAGCAAGGCTTTTTTTTTCAATGCTTGGTCGTAAGACTAAGACATCGTACCTTTTTTTTTTTTTTCCTTTCTTTCTCTTTCTTTTTTTTTTTTTTTTTTTTGGAAGATTTAGAATCTAAATGAATATACTGGTTTCTAGAGATGAATAATATATACAGGTCATCACTCTAATTAATTATTATTATTGTTATTTATTTATTTATGATGAAGGTATGAAAGATTTGAATTCCCATCCAAAAGGAGTAGCCTCGCCACGCCTTGTGTTTTTTTTTTTTTTTAATAACTCAAGCTATGCTTATGAGGATAACTGCATTTCATTGAAAGAGATTAAAAGTATAAAATGAGTGTACCAAGGTTTAAAGTCACATGTGTTTCAAAAAAGAAAGGGAAGAAAGGCAGGCCTGTGAACCGAGCTTTTATAGATAGAAGAATAGATATATTTGATTGCTCTTTTATGCTACTTTAAAAAATGTCTTCAAAAAGAAGAATTATACATAACACCGCTCCCCTTTATTAGCTGCTTTGTATTTTACATTTTCCAAAATATGATTGTATCTATAACATAACATTTTCAATTTTCGAAAGGCCCTATGAACAGAGCTCTCAAGGATAGGTTCGTCAATATGAGATTTTCTTCCTTCCTAAAGCCCCCTAAAATTTTCCAAAAAGGAAAAATCGTCTGTGAAAAAGAAAAATCTTGGTTCAAAAGCCCCTTAATTTGAGACCAAAGCCCAAAGGCTGATCCAAGCTCAGTCTAGACTTGATCCAAATTCAATCCAAAATCAACGTTTGACTGGTCCAGTCCAACCAATTTATTCTTTAGATTGGATAAGGGTTTGACCATACTTAAACACTAAATAAAACCTTATAATATCAATAATTTTATCTAAAAAAATAATAAAAACATAAAATAAATATAATATAATATAAATTTAATAAATTTTAATTTAAAAAGTCTAAAAGATAATGTATTTTAAAATAATTAAAAAATTAATATTCAATGGACTAGTCCAAACTCAACTCAAACTTTGATCCAAAGAGCCAAACTCAAAGGTTGGGCCAACCCAATCCAAATCCAGTCGATGCTTAAAGCCCTTGGACATAGGCCTAGGTCAAACTTGGGCCTTCACTTTTTAGACGGGCTGGTCGCACCTGCCAAACTAGGATGGATCACAAATGATACCAAACAACGAAAACAATGGTATTCCATCGTTTATCATATTACAATTATACATAACATTATAATTATAATTATAATTATGTACCTCATGCTTAAGGTTGTTAGAAGCTTGGAAGTATAAATGTGAAAGTGTTCACAGGTCAGGGCAAGAGAGAAAACAAGCAAATTCAATTCCAATCTATTTTTCAAGCTCGAAATGTACAAATCAATTGATTAATGATATTATGTAATATGGAAGAGATGAGAAGAAGGAAGCAAGGAGGATACAGCTGAGGAGGAGTTGAAGACATGAAAACAAACTCACCCCCTTTCTAACGCGGTACTCTTTTTCGGCTCAGTATTTCTTGTTCTTTAAGTCTATGCTGGAACCTTGCAAGGCGTGCTTGAAGACTAACCAAACCCGCGGCCTTCCGAGACAGCACAAAACTCAACTGAGTCACGTAGTTTTCAATGTGGCTTCCAGGTTGGTCCACTTCTGCCAACAGTTTCATTTCCTGACAATCAACAACCACTCCACCATTAATTAAACATTGACCCCACCAACTACAAAAAGAAGACCAACAAACTTGATTTAAACAAGTTGGTGGTTCAGTTGGTTTCAAATACGTTTTTCAGTTGGCTCACTTTCTCAAGAATAATAGAATACATAATGTACAAGTTTTTAATCTTTCGACTTCCTAAGTTGTCTGAATATTTAGTATTGTGTTTAATAAATCCTGAAGCAAAATTTTCTATTAGGTTAGAACGTGTCTTAAAAGGTCATCATCTTTCGATTGTGTCTGCTAGGTTTCTAAAGTTTAAAGGGTCTAATAGGGTCCTAAATTTTACTTCTTGGGTTTAAGTCCCTAACATATCAGACCTCTTTTTGCATAAAAAGAAACAAGGGGCATATTGGACATTGCCATAGCTTAATGATAGCATTTGGCAAAAAAATTGAATGGTCATGCCTTATGAGGAGACAATTCAATTCTGTATCAAATGTTTGCCTCTTAAAACTCAAATGAGTCGAGAACAACTATTATACAAATTTGAAAGTTCCCTACTTTCATGTTGAAAAAGAAAATAGATAACAAAGGCTTTTGGCTTTTTCTAGGGCTTTTAGGTTTTTCTAGGAAAAGAATCAGAAGGGTAACAGTCAACTTGGACAATCAGAAGTAAAAAGAATCTATAATGAATCAAATTTTAACTATAAGTATTTGTAATAAGAGATTGGAACTTCTGGCTTACTTCACGCACTATCTCCATGGTGTCCTCAATTTCTTTTCGATGAGCAGCAATTAACGCCTCTTCTTCCTGCAACAAGGTTGACGACACGTCAAGAAAACCACTGAACTGGTGGGAGAATTAGTGCAATTATTCTCTGATATGGTGAAAAATTAAGCTGCTTCCCTGGTAACTGAATATACTGCATAACCGGGAAAATAAAAGATAACGCAATTGGATGTTAAAAGTAGCGAACCTCCAGTATTGCATTAATATTCCCATCAGGAGACGGCTCAGGTTCAGACTTTCTGGATCCAATATCATTTGCATTAGATATTCCTGAACCATACTGCCTCGAGCTTGCAGTTGAGACATCAGGCACAGCACCATCTTTCTTCTGCCAGCTCCCCAATTTTTCTGATTTTTCATCTCTGGTTGATTTTCTTCGGGGTGGTGATACCTTTTGCACCTTCTCCTCCATATCATTTAAGTTGTGGGAATACATAGGAATCTTTCGACCCGTCGGATCACTATGAGCGTTCCTCACTTCAGGTGGCTCCTTGTCAAATGATGCAGAAGTTACAGTTATGCCTGCACTTTTCTCTTCTCGTGCATGAAAGCTATTGCTTAATGGCAAAGCAGTAGTTGGCATGTCAAAGTTGGAAGAGGAGAAACTCTCTTTCTCTGCAACTCTTCTGCCCAATTCCCCTAATTTCACCTCTTGGCGCAGCATATTCATATCTTCTGCTTCAGTTGGAATTGGAATAGAAGGGGCTGAAGAAACATCTCTAGCTGTTGGTACACTGGAACTAACAGCCGGATCCTTTTTTGCATTTCCACTTTTGGACAAACTTTTGACCCTGATGTTATTTGATAGCAACTAATAAGTTGAATATGTTGCTAAATTTCTGGGTGATGTAAAGCCTAAGATGTCAAAAAACATACCGGTCAGCATATCTCAAAGTGTTGAGAGTATGTTCACATGAACCAGCATTCGGAGAAATGCAGGATATCATAACAGTTCTCGAGTTGCCAACAAAAGAATCACGGAGCACTTCTGTGAGTTTGCTTCCACGGAAGGGTATATGAATCTGATCATTGTCCAAGGCCCGAATGCATTCCTTCAAAGCCAGAAGACTTTTGTTGATTTCTGCTCCTTCAATCCTGCAAAGGTTCCAGCAAAACAAAATAGACAAATTGCAGCAAAATTAAATCAGGGTACAAATTTAGTTGACAGGAATAAAAATTTTTATGACAGAATATGTAAATAAGTATCAGAAAATATATCGAGCAGCATTTTGGACAGAAACACAAGAACTTAAGACTGGCTACAAGTGACAAGCTACCAAATAAAATTCTTAGTAGATGCATTAAAAACTAAAATAATTAACCAAGATCGTACACTCAATACGATCAGGCAGACAGTGACAGGCTCGCCAAACTCATTGATGGGTGACATATTTTACAACTGTGAATAAAGAACCTTAACAAGAAACATAAGACCAAAGATCTAAAACATCTGGCATACCTTGTCTGACGGTCATTATCAGTCGTATCAGCACCTCTTTCGCTACCAGCCAAATCAATAAAAGAGATTTTCCCAACAAGCTTCCCACTTTTCAACTCATTTCCGTCATTGTTCCTTCTGGATTCCTTTACTTCAGGATGTTTCTTAACAGCAAGTTGCAATATAGCATGTGACCTTGAAGACTCCTCATTGGCACCAGTGGAACCTGTACTCCTAGCAGCATTTCCCTTCTCGATATATTCTTTGACAATTTGTACATCGGACACTTCAAATTCTTGAAGTCCAACAATACAAACCTGCTGCCGCCCATCTTCTCTCATGCAAAGCTTCCTATTACAGAAAAATAAAGTCATCTTGAGGATGTGCATGCATGGAAAAAGAAGAAATGCATGAAATATACAAAAATATCGTTCAATTAAGGAATTGGACTCTTGAAAGGGGAAGAAAATGCACGTTACTACTTTCAATGTTATTATCTGTATTTTCATCTACTTCATTTTGGTTGGTCAACGTACCAATTTGGTCACAAACATTATATATACAACCAAACTGTGCCCAAAAGTTAATATCACATCACATGCAAGTTATGTGTAGAGCCTTCGATTTATTATGCAACTGCATGTCAATATGAACTCGCAGTAAAACTATGTTTGCTTCGTCCTGACATCATCCCAAGTTCAATTATAGTTAAATTGGATAATCGATGACGTAAGTACAAGGACAAAAACTACCAGGACCAAAATATTAAATTAACAAAAAATCAGGATTAAATTTATAATCAAACCAACAAAAAGTTAATAAAACCCATATATCCTAAGATTGTTGAGGTCTGCATAAACTAACCTAGATGCCCATGAATATAAATATGATATACATAATACAATCTCACTGTGGATGAATGGAATTTGCTGTCCCTATAACAATAGTAACTCTTTTTTCCTCTAGACAATTCCAGAGAGAGAGAGAGAATAAAATTAAAAACTTACTTTCTGTCACTGAGTAGATCAAACAATTTTCCACCATATATCTCAAAAAAGCTAAGCCACAACTTGAATCTCTGATTACGATAAACCGGCTGATGTAACAATCTAACAAGGTCTTCAGCAGCTCTAAGAGGTAATGGCTGCATTGTAAACGTCTTGCCACTGCCTATTCAAATACCAAAAACTTATATCAACTTCACGATACTAATGGCATCTTATAAGGAGAAAAAAAGAGTAGATACAATATCATTAGCAATAGGAGAAGCCACAATATCCATGAAGGCAAGCGAGCAAGAACTTGATCAGATTTATTGCATACCTGTTTGGCCATAAGCAAAACATGTAGCCTTTGTCCGTTCAAAGATGATGGGAATAATTGGTTGCACGGTAACCCTATAAACCTACAAAAAGAATGCACGTCAATCAAACTAGATTCTATGAAACCATTTAACGACTCTAATTATTTTACACCAGTGGAAAAAGGAATATACAACGGTTACCTCATCATTGGTAACATACTCATCAAGAACTGCATCAAAGCAGAATTCATGCTTCTCCACATATGCAGTTAAGTCCACCTATCTCAATTTAAAGTATGCGAGAAAAGAAACAATGATCAAGTCAAACAACAGCCACATCAAACAATTAAGCTAACATCATACATCAAAGTTCTGAGATAAAAGTAAAGGAACCTTTAGTTTTGGTTCATGAACGGTCAAAGAAGCGTTGTCGCATACTGATACAATATCATCCTCCTTACGAGCAAGCTCCTTCTTGTTTAATGGTCTCTTTCGCACCTAAGATGGTACATTACATGTATTAAGAAAAAAGAACAATATATGAAAATATATGCCAGTTGATACTAGAATACCAATGTCAATCAAAGAAACAAGTGATCAATTAGATGATCCCATAAGAAGCTTACCACAACTTTGATTTTAGCCACATTATTTTCTCTAGCAACGTTCTCTTTTTCAATCACAGGTAACACAGCCACGGGATCTTCGTCAGCTTGGCTTCTTTGCTGCCTGTTACTAGCTATATTAAATTCATCCTCAAATGCTCTAGTACCACTAGGAATGAATGGTGACGGCTCGAACGGTTCTGAGATAACGTGCTGGTGGGAAAAAAATCTATTAAAAAGGAAATCCGAAAATAAAAAATAAGGATGGAAAAAGAATTAACAAGCACAAAAAAGGATAACTATGTGACTTTTCATGCAATATTCATAGGGCAATGGACTGGTAGATAAATTTTAAGCAGATACCATAATGCTAAAAAACATGAAATTAAAATGTTCAAATGAAAGGAAAGATGAGTAGTTCTTAAGTTGGTAAAGAAACATCTCTTTTTATTTTAAATCTCCCTAGACCCCCACCCTCTCCCTCCTCCCTGAATCAACCGCATCAATAGAAAATCCCCAAAGAAAATAAAAAATGCAATCATGTCAACAACCCATGGTTCTTTTCCCAAAATATCAGGCAACTAGATAGATTGTTACGTCCCAATGCCTAATAGGAAACCATCTAACATCTGCCTCCAGGAATTACTACAACTTTTAGATATATAATCAAACTTTAAGAATCTCTCGCCCATAAAAAGTGAAAACCCAGCATACCTCAGATAAAAGCTCGGTATCATCCATAGCATGGAGATCCAAAAGTCCAGCACCAAAATCTCCCTTAAATTCTGGAGAGTAATAGCCATCCATTGCACCCAGTACTCCGGAAGCTTGGGCAGTAGGTGTATGTGGTTCAGATCCAGATTCCCCACCAAAATTCAGGTTTCTCATCAGTTTTAAAAGCCTCTGTTTCTCTTCGGCAGATTGTGCTCCATAACTCTAAGCCAATTGGAATGGAAGAGGAAATTCAATTGCCATGGCATAAACAACAACTAAAACCAGGTACAACATCAACTGAACAACAACAACAAAAAAATAAAAACGCAGAACTATGCCACAAATCAAACTGAGCTTCCTATAAAATTACGTGAATACAAATTCGATAGGACCATTTAAACATTAATAATTTCACATTTGATCCCCAACAGTTGAAGATTGCATGTGCTGGAAAAAGAAAGAAGAAAGAAATGACCCTCTACAGTAAATACTCAAGACAGATTCATGCCAAATAAGCATTATCTCATCTAGCATAAAATACGTACTTTCGACCAAGACATATTCGAAACCCCCGCCCAGCATATCGTAGAACTCAGAAAAAAAGGCCGATCCATTACTCTCGCGACAAATTTGTAGTCGCATTCCAAATAAACATACGGAAACCCTCGGAGATAATAAGCGGCGTACCTGCATGAGGAGGGAGCGCTGATCAGCCAAGGGAGAGGCCAGATGCTGCAAGCCAGCGGACTGGAGCCACCGAGCCATGACCGCATCACCAGCGTCGTTAGTGGGGCCTGCATTATGCAGGGTCCCACCGCCGGCGTGGTCGTAAAAGGCAGTCGCCGCCGCAGCATTGCTCTGCTGCATCTGGCCGCCCATGTGGCGCTGCGAACGTCTTTGCGGAGCCAATTTTCAAGATCTGTTTAACAACGCTTCATCCAAACAAACAAATTCAATCAAGTATACAAAATCACTAAAAAAAATCTACAACAACATGAAAACAACCAGCCGATCCCCCCATGTTTAACCAAACAAAAAGTAAGTGACGATAACAAAAATAATACTCACAGTGAGAAGAAAGTTTGAATTCGAAGCAGGACATGAAAGGAATTACTCAAATACGAAATTCAAATCCAACACAGAATCTGCAACAAAATCACCAGATTCAACTCAAAAAAAAAAAAAAAAAAAAGTTATACGAAGAATTCCAAGTCATTTCCAACATTCAAAACATACCAAAATTGACCGAGAAATGAATAGGTTTTGAAGGTGGAGATCTGTAGAACCGAAGAATCTAAAGATCGGAATCAGAGATCAGATCTGAATCGAAGAAATGATACAAAACCCTAATCTCATCGAGAGGAAGAAAGGGGGAAAATATACAAATTTGCCCAACCTTTTCTTTTATCTTCGTGATTAAATGAAACCCGAGAGAAATGAGTTGGCGAAAATTGTAAAGACTTCAACGCCACAGCGTACGCCTTTTGTTATAAGATTAAGGAAATTATATGATTAAATTAGCGAAAAAAGGCAAATTTTATATTTATATCAAATTATCAATATAATTTCTAATTATCTCATCATATATATTCAAATGGATTAAACCGCTATTTTAAGTTATATATTAAATGACTTAAATACCCTTATGATTATCACTAATTTCAACGCGTCTCATTGTCGTCAATGAAGGAACGGGGAGCGGGCTGCCCGGGCGGACCCCGGCAGAGGGCTTCAAATTTGTCGAATGACGGAAATGCCCTTAGTCTTTAGAGCACATTTGGTTGACAAATGACACTCTTAATTTGAATCAAGTTTTTTCTTCCCCTTGTTTTTTTATTGTATTTGATTTCTTTTTTCTTTTTTCTTTTAAATTTTTATATGTGACAACTTGAACATAGTTGGATTGTTTTATTTTCTTATTCTATAAATGATCGAATTCAAATTGAAAAGTAATGAAAATAAACAAAATATTTGTAAAGGGCTATGATAACTTTGTGGCTATATATCTCGTAGGGTTTTTTTTTAATGCTCTTTAGCTATTTGTTTGCCATTTTATGGTTGCGTTTCACACCCTTTTTTCCTAGTTGACTTTTGCAGAGATACGCGTGTGATGTGGTATTGAATTTTTGTCGACGTACTAATATTTCTATATTTTTATGTGTCTAATATCAATATAAAGGGTGAATCAACATTTTTTATTATATCCTAAAAAATTCATTAACAAAAAAAAAAATAACTACCAAATATCATTAATGTAAATATAATATAAACAATAGAAAATTTAACTTGTTTAAGTTTATTTGCTTGTTTAAATAATTTCTTTAATAATTTGTTGTCTCCTAAAATATTTATCGATGATATTATATTAATATTTCTGACATTTTCATGAAATTGTGACCTCAACATTTTTATCAACATCGACATTTTAAATTTCGATGTGTGTTAATTTGAATTTTGAGTAATTTGATAGGCTGAATTCAATATGCATCATTGATTGGTTTGAGATAAATTTTAATTTTGATGAGGTATCAATGGAACTCTCAATCAAAATTTCTAGTGGAGAGTTTTCGATTAAAATGGTTTGTTAATGGTGGTACATATGAATCTCTCTAAACTTAAAAGAAACTTACACAATAATTTGAATAAAAATTGGACACATAAAAGAGTTTAAAATGTCAATGTCCCATATATCTTTGAAAATATTATAAAAATTTAAAAAGAAAAAAAAAAGTCAATAAATAAATACTCTACCCTTTCCAAATAACATGAAAAAATGAGCTATTTTTAAATCTAGAAAAATAGGCTAACTTATTTACAAATATTCCAAAATGTCACAGTTTATCTGTGATAGATAGTAGTAGACATTGATAGGCATATATCAGTATCTAATGTCTATCATTGATAGACAATGACACTTTATTACATTTGAAAATATTTCTAATAGTTTTTTTATTTAAAATAATTATCATATAAAATTATTATTCATATCATATTTTCACGATTAACATCAACATGTCAATGAAAATTTAATACGACGATAATTTGGGAGAGCAATGGGCACGTGATTTAGAAGAATTGATTGGAAAATGGGGTTTGAAACGAAGAAAGGGCCCAATGGCATACATAGACACGCACGCATTTATGACACTTTTTCTGCTGCTACAGCTCAGAAACTCCACCTCCTCTCTGCATTCTCATTTAACTCGTTTTGTCCCCTTTCTAACCTATTTATTCGAAAAAGCCACCCCAATATAACTGTTAAATTTTAATTTATAGATATTTGAAAAAAAACAATAATTACAAAATTATCTCGAATTTGTATCTCATGATTATTAAAAGGTATTCCAATGAATATTATGAATAAAATAAATTGTAGCGCTTTTGCTGAATAATATTTCTTATATATGATCATTTTGTTCACATCAAAATTATTTAACGTTATTCAAAATTTAAACTTCCAACCCTTTTAATTTTAGTCTAACAACTAAGTTAACTACTACTCAATTGATTAAGACATGTATATTTAGTTAAAAGAATATACATTTAATTTTTCAATCATATTGAACTTTTAAAATAGAGTAACACGTATTGTTGTTTATGGGATCAAACATGTTTTTATCCATTAATATATGTAAGAGCAATATGAATATAACTCAAAGTGTTAAATTTTGGTTTGATAACTATTTTATTTTTTATTTTTAGTTTTTTTAAAATTAAGCCTATTAACACTCATTTCACCTTTAAATTTTTGGTATTGTTATCTATTTTTTACAATATTTCTAAACACCAAGCCAAATTTTGAAAAACTAAAAATAGTTGTTTTTAATTTTTAGATTGTCGCTAAAAAATTCAAACTCTTTTACTTAAGAAAGATGAAAATAATTGTAGAATTTGATAGGAAATAAATAAGTGTGTTCATTGGTTGAGATAGATTGGGCTAAAGCACTTTTAGACCTAACCCATTTGTTCGGATTACAAATTTGTTCACCCCAAACAACCATCATAAAATAATGAACCCAACCCAACCATAAAACATTTTGATCGAGTTGGTTTGGGTTACTTTGATCATTCGTTTAGACTTTTGTTCTAAAAATAAGTAAAATATTAGTATATATAAATTTTATTTAATTATTTTCTAAAAATAAGAAAAAACAATATTTGGAATATATAAAGGTTAATATCTACTAAAAGGGAAAAAAAAACATGGAGATGAATAAAAAAACAACATTAAGTCTAAATATTTTCAACGTTAAAGAGAAACACTTGATGTTTCATCAATTCTGCCAATTTTCTCTTTAAGAAATTCAAAGAAGTCCGCCACATCCAAATTTGTCATATGGGATGGGTCAAATATGTCATTATCCTGTCATACAAAATTTGCTTCCACATTGTTCTCTTTTTCCTTCGGGGATGATTAATAGAGATCAACTAAGTATTTTGACGTAGGACAGGTACATGACTAATGTCCAGTCATTCCGCATCGGAAGCATTTGTTTTCAACACTTTTTGAACTCTTATCTTTTGGAGCTTTTCTTTTGTGATCATCATTTTGTCTGATTCTTTTAAATTTTGAATGATTCGAACGACCACCATGAAAATAATAATTATTTCTTCCTATGCCACGATCACGACTTCAACTATGATCACGATTATTATTAAAATTCAGGAATAACTTGTTATTTTGTTTTGTCACGAGAAGATATAAAATTAGTTCATAATATTTTTAAAATCTTTCTCTCAATATTGTTGCTATAGGAGCTCATTCGAGACATGAAACATATAAAATGTCTTCTTTAACATACCGGCATCAGTAATTTTTTCTCCACATAACAACAATTTCCAACTAATTTTAAATAATGTGGAGTTATAATCACTTACTGATTTGAAATCTTGTAGCCTTAAGTGCATCTACTCATAACGAGCTTTAGGAAGAATAATTGTTTTTTAACGATCCTACCTCTCTTTCAAATTTTTCCACAAGATACAATGATATTTTATTTTAAGATACTCCATTTTCAATCCCTCATGGAGATGATGACGAAGGAAAATCGTGGTTTTTGCTTTGTCCTGACTGAATATCGTATTCTTTCTTTAATAATCTCTCTAAGATTCATAACATTTAGATGGATTTTGGCATCAAATACCTACGAAAAATAATTACTATTGTTAATATCAATGTTATCAAATTCTAATTTTGTGAGATTTTTCATGGTAGCACTATCATAAAATATTACATTTATATTAGAAATTTAATAGATAATAAATATGAAAAATAACGTTAAATTTATTAATTATAATTAACAGGAAAAACTGACATACATTTAGCACATATCTTTAGCGAGAAAAATAGTAAAAGATTATGCTAATAATGTATTGTGAATTTAAGGAGTACAACGATGCATGAGAACACAAATATGGAAAAAATATAATATATATAATAAAACAAATAAATATTAAAATAATATAATATAATATATAAATATATAAAATAAATAAATAACAAAAAGTAAGTAAAATAACAAATAATAATTTCTCTACTTTTTCCAATCTTTTTGAATTGATCACCAATATGTGTGTCTTTCAAAACCAACAAAATGTCACTATTTATATACAATTTGATAATTAAGGGTAAATTACATAGATTAATAATGTATAATCTTGAGGTATATGAACAACGCATGATAATGGATAAGTGACGCCAATAGACATTAATAATAGACATTTATATTACACTTAAATATTTATAATATAAACCATTATATAGTCGATGTCAAGAAAAAGAGACTGGTTGAGATTAGCATTATTGATTAATATAAGACAGTTTTAGCATTTATGACAGAATTTTCTCTCTCAACACTCAATTTGACGATAGTCTTATGTTATTGACATTGAAACTCAAATTTATTGTAGTGTATCCATATTCAGCAAGCATAATTTAGGAACCTTTCCATGTTTGAAAAGATGTTGACATTGAGAATAAAGCTAAGACATTCGAAAAAGAAATGGAAACATATTATATTTGAAATATCATATAGCTAAATTACATAAAGCATTCATGGACTTTGTTATTTATTTAAAAAAATACTCGCAAGTTTTCAAAAGATACACTAGTGCATTTAATCTATAAAAAACGTTTCAAAACTAAAAATTTGTTAAAATGTTGGAAGAAAACAAAAGCCTAAAATGATATAACAATGATTTCGAACAAAGGTGGAGACCTTAGCATCACCATACTATTCTAGGTTTCTAGTCACCGTCACACTCATTTTGTATACCACTTGTTATATGAACAATTTTGCCAAAAATATAAGAAAATATATAACCTTGTAAACATGAGAGAATCCGAGTCCAATGACTTCATTTTGTCTCCTTACAATTTTACTTACTCTAGTACATGAGTTTCTTGAGTATCTCTCATGATAACTTATGGAGAGGCAACACATCGTTCACAAGATCTAACGAACTATACTTCGTGGAAATAAACTCAACATGAACCAATTTATAAAAAGGAAGAAATATTTTTATGACAAAAAAATAATGGGGAAAAATTCTCTTTTGCAATTTGAAGAAGATGCATATTTATAGACTATTTGTGCCTATTCGAATAGTCATGTCTTTTCTTCAAGTTGGTTAATTACGAAAGGACATGTTCGTTTATGAAATGATATCACTCTATACGAATGATCTCTACCATTTATTCCAACAATCTCTCCCATAAATGGTAAATTGACAATTTAAGATAAAAGAAAAAAGAAAACGTTAAGTATTTCCTAATGAAGAGTCTACATCGAGATAAGTAGTAAACACTTTGAACAACCTAGTGAACATCAATCGAGTTTACTTAGCTAATCAATGGACTTGATGTCTTAAACTGCCAGCCATTTTAGAGTAAACTAGGACAATTGAAGTCATACAATTTTTCATTATAACAAAGCTTATTCTCATAATTGTGTTCATTTTGGTATTGAACACTGCCTGGTCTCACGAGTGTTTTAGAAATTTCGCCTTAAAATTATCATAGAAGCAGTCCCTTTACATTCACATAGGTGATTCCTATAAAGAAAATCGTATATGCTCTTTTTATAAATAATTATTCAACAACTTATAGAAATTATTAAAAACACAATGCCTACCCTAGCCCACACTTGCATTGTCTCATTATTCTTAGAATGGGTAAAAGATCAAAATTTTAATATAGTGCTCATTAAGTTATTCAGAAATCGGTTTGCCCATTGAACCTATATCTTGGGATCTTGCCTCTTTGATTAACTTTTTAAAATTAAAGGCTTTAATCCTATTCTCCTTGATGAACTTTCAACTAACTCCCTAGTTAGACTTTTACAAGCAGATCCACAATATTATCTTATAATCTTACGAAGTCAATTGTGATAATTTCACTAGAAAATAGTTGTCTGATTGTATTAAGTTTTCATCATTATGTCGAGACTTGTTATTATTCACTAAAGATGTATACAAAAATTTTGTATACAACTCAAACATATTCCACAATTGTTATCAAATATTCTAAAACTTGGAGTATCATATTAGAATAACCATTTTTCTCAGATACTCCACAATAATACAAAATTTTAAGTAGGTTTCAATCTGTCCATAATTCACAAGGAATTTCATATGTTTTCATATATAGAATTCCATATAAAATATAATTAACCTTCAACCAAGGAGAACATATTCATGAAATGTGTCTTATTCCATTTTTGGAATCAATCATTTTATAAATCAGAAATTTTATGACTATAAATTTCATTGCTATTACATATTCTGTCTTTATATATATTTTATTTCTATAGTTTTTTGCCAAATCCACCACTATACATTTTATATAGTGTGTTATCTAGTCCACTCAAAATTGGCTCTTACATAAATATTTTGCACATATTTCTATGCCTCAAGTGCAAGCAACCTTTCTTTGTTGGCTTCTCTTTCAACATTACGACAATGTGTACTTTCAAAAATCTTGACAAAGTCAAAGTTCTTCTTGTCATTATTTAGAATAGTTGCCATTAAATTTCTCCAAGATTTCCACCAACAGTGTATGGTACAACAATTTGATATCGTTCATGACATTTATGTGAAATCGATCACCAAATATTTGTGAAATAAAGTAATAACTTAACCAAACAAGTTCTCACAAATAATAATAATAATAATAATAAGGCATCAAATAAATTTGGGACATTATTCCTTAGGTTTGAAGCATAAAACACCATGAAAACAAGGCAATAAAAAAAAAAACTACTTAAATACTGCAATAGTTCACGACTTAAATCACTATTGTCATAAATATTAGCTTTTAATCAATTTTGTTTACACACAACACAATTCATTTTTTTACCCAACACAATTTAAATCCAATACTATGGAAAATCACCTTTGATTACCTAACAAAATTCAAATACACAAAAACATTTGTCTCTCATAAAGAGTGGTTATAGGTATTGAAATTTTGATGAAACTAAAAAAAAAAAAAATAATAAAAAAAAAAAAGTGCAAACAAATTTCCACAATTTTCAATATGAACGAATAACAAAAAAAATCATATATATAGTTCAACAATTTCAATATCTTTTAAAACAATGAAATCATTTGTACAATAAAATCAATACATATCTATTAAACGTCTCTAAAATAGAATATAAAAAAGAAAATAATCTATGAAATTAATTTCTAAAACAAAATATGTAAGGTATCAATGCATAAAATTATATTTATACCAAAGGGTGACAAACATGTAAAAAACATAAAATCATAAAACCATCTTCAAGTATTTTGATACTTCACTGATAATGGAAACTATACTCAAATGTGAGTTTGGAAAGCATGAGAAGCAAAATGCATGCTAGAAAATAGACATTTTTCTTTTACACAGCAATGTCACTCCTCTTTAAGACTTGCATCATGTATAATAACACAAAATGAAATACAACTTCAGATTGTTATATGAATAATTTTACAAAAAAAAAAAAAAAAAATTGAAAAAATATATAACATTGTAAACATGGGGAGAATCTGAGTTTAACGATTTCACATTCTCTTTAAGACAATTTTATCCACTTTAGTGCTTGAATTTCTTGAGTAATTGTCTCTCAAGATGGAACAAATTATCTTTTTTATGGAAGTAACACCTCGTCTACAAAATCTAACGAATTATACTTTGTGGAAATAACCTGAACTTGAACCAATTTATCAAAAAAAAAAAAAAAGATTTTTATGAAAGAAAAGTAATGGTGAAAAATTCTCTTTTACAATTTGAAAAGAGACATATTTATAGATAATTCGTGACTATTTGAATAGTCATGTTTATTCTTCAAGTTAATTACGAAAAAACGTGTTCATTTATGAAACAATAGAGATATACTCTACACTAATGGTCACTACTATTTATTTCAACATCACTTTCTTCCCAAAATTTTTTACTCTAAATGGAGTTTTGAAATTTTAAAAATTAAGGGTGAGATGGTAACTTTTAAAAATAATATGAAAATTTAAAAATAAATGCAAATTTTGGGGATATTATATTTGATTTATTTATTTTGTAATTTAGCAATATTATTATTAATAATAGTTTACTATATACTTTTCTCCACAGTATGGACAGCGGAAGTTGGTTCGAAATTCAAACAACGTCTCATTTCAGCGGGGAGCGGCTGTAGCATATAAAATGGGCGAAATGTAATATTACCACCGCGCAGGGGTAAAAGTGGAAAGGAAAATTCGATGGATATTTGATGGCACCGATACTCCAAAGCAAATGGAAATTAAAATATGATAATAATAATAATATTTTTTTATAAAAAAAAATCATAAATAGAGATACGCATAAGCCCCTATCTCCTTTGGACTTTGAGACTTCTGATTCATTGCTAAAAGAAAACACCCTAATGAATGGGACGTGTTTGAGAGTAATTTAGAACGTATGCATTTTTTTTAAATATATGATTTTTTTAATAATAAAAATTATTAATAATATAAAAGGCGAGTTTAAATTGTAAATAACATATTAAAATTAATTTTGAATTTCTAAATATATATATATGAGAGTAATTGTGAATATCACAAAAGTAATTTAATATTTTTTTTTCTTTTCTTTCTTTCTTTATATGAGAGAGTATAGAACATGAGTATATTTCAACAATTAAAATATCTATTTTGTTCTTTTAAGTTAAAGGTTCAAATTTCTCCCCCGCATAGTAAAAAATAATAGAAATATTATTTAATATTTAGTTAAATTAAATATTTGGTCTCTATACTTTAGCGAAAGCTTTAGGTTGATATTTATGTTTTAAAAGCTTTCAATTTAGATGTCAAAGCAAACTTAACTCAATAATAATTAACATGCATTCTCTTCTACGGAATCAGAGGTTTGACCATTCATTCATGTAATTATTGTACTAACAAAAATGAATAAATTTAAGACGAACTTCATTTTACTTTGTTCCCTATGTTTGGATTTCATTTTAATCTAACCCATAAAGCTTCAAAAGTCTTCAATTTGGTTTATACATTTTAGTCAAATTCTACAAATCAATCATGTCATTGTCTTATTAACATTTTTTACCTACAATTTTTATATTTGGATAAGTTATTAGTTAATTGTATATTAAGGTTTAGGGATGAATCGAAAAAAAATGAATTTAATATATAAAAACATAGTCAATACGAACATAATTCAATTGCTATAAAAATCAAGATGTCAGAGGTTCGAACATTCAAAGCGTTAAGATAAAGAGGGCAAATGCAAATTTTTCATGAGATGAAAACCAAATATCAACTTTTACCAAAGGTCTATTTGAATTAACTTGAGAAAAAATATTTTTAAAAAATCATTTTTATTTAAATTATTTCAATAAAAATGATTTAAAATACTTTTATATTTTGAGTGGTTATTAAATACTTCGAATTTATAAATTAAACACGAATATCAACCAACTTTTTGGGCAAAGATGTTAATTGTTTATGTCACGTGGAGGAGCCACGTGAGAAAGAATGAGGCTGGTGGATCTCAAAGTGGGCCCTTGGAAAAAAGCCCCTTTTCTTTCTGATATTTACAAACACCCCCTCCCTTTCATAGCTTCAAATGCACTTCTTTTTAAACACAATAGCCTTGCTTTACCTTAAAGCATGTGAGGGTGTGGGGGATCCCTTTAAAAACAAATTAAAAAAAAAAACAATTTGAATTTCCAGAATTTGTTATCTTTCCTTTTCTAATTCTATTTATGTGCCTCTAAAAGTCTTTGGGAGCTGAGTCTTACTCCATTGGTTGATTGATAGGTGTATTGTTTTTCATGATGGTGACATTGCAAATTTTGATTATTAGAGAAAATCCAAATTGAAATAGTATAGTTTATATTATTTAAATCATAGACATTGTTATTTATGGTCAAATTTTTAAATGGGATGCTGAAGAAAATGGGTTCAATTAAGGGAATATAAAGGAGATTTTGATTGGATCAAAATGGGCCGAGCCTATGTAATGAATGACGATGAATGAGGAAGATTGCAGGCCCAAATCAAAGCCCAATGTGAGTGGATCGAGCTGGCTTAATTGGCCCAAATACATAGGCCATGGGATGGGAATGTTTAAGGGAAATTGTACAGAATGGCTCGAAGGAGACTCCGTTTGGATAAATGACCAATTTTGAAATATACAATTTTCATAAGGATTTGGTTGTAGGAGTATTTTTGTCCATTATTATTAAATTTTAAATAGTATCATAACTAGTAATTTGGTCATTTTGACAAAAAAAAAAAAAAACTTGTTTGACAAATTTTATAAAAGGTCATCTTGTTTTGGCTATTTGTCTGGTAACCACTAAATTTAAATGGCAGTTTTCTTTTTTTAAAAATAAAACTTAAACGGCTTTATGTTTGTAAAGATAGATAAATACAAACGGGAAAGGAACTTTTACTAAATTAAATGACCAAAATACCCCATGCGTTTAAACAAAGTCAATAATTATATTTAAATCAAATATAACTTAATCATAAAATATAGGTAACCATGATGTTCACCAAATGAATATTAAAAAATAGAAACAAATTTGAAAAATATAAAATAAATTTGTTTTTTAAGTCTAAAAAAGTGTATAATATTCATGTTTTTCTATGTAACATAAAATATAAAATAAATGGTTTCAAAACTAGGATAAATTAGTGCAAACATATTTGGCAAATTATTACTTAAATGAGTTTTTTCTTTAATTGAAGTTAATGGTGTTTATTTAGGGTAGTGCCTCCTAAATTGGAGGATAGTGCATAACGGATTAGTTGATTGATTAAGAGAGCTTTTTTAGGTTAGTGGTAGAAATTTATCGATAATGCATTAGTAGGTAGTTTCTTATTTTTACTACATATACTTGTCTTGTTTCCACTTAAATGAATGCAGAACCCAATAAATCACTTGATCTTTCATGCAATTTTTCTCTCTTGTTTCCAACTTTCGTTCTCTTTGTTTTTATTATTTTTCGTTGCATGGTATCAAAGCGTTCAGGTTCTTTGTTTTGTGTTTGAGTTTAAATACTCGGTGAAGATGAATCGTGGAAACAACATTTGTGTAGACAAGCTTATTGGTGATAATTATAGTTTTTAGAGGCTATGTATGAAAGCTTTTCTTCAAGGACAAGATTTGTGGGACCTTATTTTCGATGATGATTCAATTTTGGAAGATACTCTGGAGAATGCTAAGGCACGAAGGAAGTGGAAGGTCAAGTGTGGCAAAGCCTTATTTTCTTTGTGGACTTTTATCAGCAAATAGTATATAGAGTATGTTCGTGATGAGAATTCTCTAAAGAAAGTGTGGGACACACTTAAAAGGTTGTTCACTCAGAAGAACACAACGAGATTGTAGTATTTGGAGAACGAATTTCATGGAACAACTCAAGGTAGTTTTTTAGTTTTAGAATATTTTCTGAAAATTAAGACTTTGCGTATTGAAATTTCAGAATTGAACAAAGAGGAGCCTATTAGCGATGCTTGTTTACATCATTATCTTATTTGTAGACTGCGAGAGGAGTTTATGCCATTCATTTCTTTGATACAAGGTTGGGTAAATCAACCTTCTATCATTGAGTTGGAGAATTTGCTCCCAAATCAAGAAGCATTGATGAAACAAATGCTTGACAACAACAAGCAATCTCATCCTAAGGTGGAAGCTATTCTTCATGAAAAAGACAAGGGACGAGTCGATTATTCCAAATGTTCTTCATGTGACAACAATGATTCCAAGATTCAAGGGCAATTCAAAGAAAAATTGAAGGAATGTTTTAGGTGCAACAAGCCAAGACACATAAAACATAATTGTCATGTGAAGGTGGTATGTCATCATTGTGAAAAATCAAATAATATTAGACCAAATTGACGTGTGGATCTCAAAGAAGTAGAAGCAAATGTTGTACATGAAAGTAATAAATCTGAGCAAATTAAATGGGAACAATGCTTATCAATTGAATCTATCGATCAACCCATTAATTTGCATGTTAATATTCCTATAGATGACAATATAGATTAAATTGTTGATTCCGATTGCTTTCACAATGTAATTGGAAATGTTTCTCTTATCTCTGATATATGTGATCATCAAGGAGGGAGAGTAAATGTGACAATTGGCAATTCCTTACATGTTGTTATTGAAGAAGGGCATGTTAATGTTGAGAACAGTGGTATTTCTCTTACAAATATTTATCATGTTCCAAGTTTAAAGAAGAATATAGTTTCAGTCTCTCAAATTTTCGACTTTGGGAGGTATGTTCTTTTTGGACCAAATGATGTGAAAATTATTTATGATGTTAAGAAATTTGAAGGTGGTATTTTGTTCACTAGAAAGAGGAAAAATTCTCTCTATGTTTTGTCTCAAGTGATGTGTATGAAGAAAAGACAAGTTGAATGATGGTGCAACATTTTGGCATGCTCGACTAGGCCATGTTGGTTACTAGTTGTTGGAAAGAGTTTCTATGAAGAAATTTCTTGATGGTGTTCCTCTCTTTGAAGAAATACGCTATGATATGGTTTGCCCTAGTTGTCAATTTAGTAAGCCACATCATCTTCCTTTCCCAAATTCAAATAACAGATCTACTGGTACATTGCAGTTAGTTCATTCAGATTTGATGGGACCAATTAAAACACCCAACTATTCTGGTTGTCGTTATATTATGGTTATTGTGGATGGTTTTTCTCGTTTCATTTGGGTGTATTTTTTGAAAGCTAAAAGTGAGACTTTTTCCAAGTTTATCCAGTTCATAGAGCAAGTGGAGAAAAAATTTATGTTGCCTATAAAGTGTCTTTGCACAGATAATGAGAGAGAATATATGTCTAATTAGTTTCAGAATTACTGCAAAGAGCATGAGATTCAACGCCAAATAACATGTCCTGACATTCCACAACATAATGTAGTTGTTGAACGTTAGCACATCTTATCTCCATGTGCTTGTCTTGGCTACATGCAAAGAATCTTCCAAGGAAGCTATGGGCAGAAGCTATTCAATCAGCTTATCACGTCATAAATCACTTACCTCCATAGGTGGTGTTGGATCTATCTTCTTTTGAGGCATTATATCATCATAAACCTAATGTGAGTTATCTTCGAGTTTTTAGGTTAATTTATTATGTTCCATGTTTCAAAGAGTAAATGTAATAAATTAAACCCAAAGGCAAAACGTTGTATTTTTGTTGGATATGATACTCAAAGGAAAGGATGGAGATGTATGGATCCATAGATGAGATAAGTTTTTGTTTCTCGAGATGTGGTGTTTGATGAAGTTTCGCCATATCAAATGGATGCAAATTCAAAGAAAGAAGAAATTGTTGATGTGTCACCTATCGTTACTAATGATGTATCAAATGAGAATGGTATTAATGTTAATCTTGGAGAAAATGTTGAGGCAAATGAAGATACCAAAATTATTGCTCGTAGGTCTTCTAGACCAAGAACACAACTTAGTTATTCATTTGATTATGAGGTACAGTTAAATAATTATTCATTTGTATATTATTTTTTAATGGGTGATATTTGTGAAGATGATCCCGGGTCTTATAATGAAGATAAAAGTATTCTTGAATGAGAATAAGCAATGAAGGAGGAAATCTTGGCTCTTAGCAAGAATAACATGTGGGAACTTGTTCCAAAGCCTAAAATGTTGAGTTGGTTACTTGTAAATAGGGACGACAATGGTGTTGGGGTTGATGCCCTAAAGTCTCGTGTCCTATAGTTTGTAAACAGTTTGTACGAACAATTTTGTTGTATAATATATGATATTTACTTCACATCTTGGTTTTTGCTCACTTGTATGTTTTATTTGCTTTACCATAAACCAATAAACATAAAATCCTTGGTTATCAGTATGTAACTTAAGCATGTATGTAGTGACATACAAGTGAATCATGTCTTGAGTGATAACTAAAATGGTCTGTAGTATATGGATATAGGAGGGAAACTTTATCCTGACAACGCTACGGATGCGACTCGCTTTGTGGAATAGTCAAAGTATTGTAACTTGTCACAAATGGTCTGATCCTGATCGTTCGTGTAGGGACATGCGAGCGGAGGCATCCTATACAAAGAGTTTGTATAAGACTTGACCACGAAGTGTTAACGTCTCGTTATATAACATCGTTCATGATAGAGACTTCATTTCACTAGGATAACCATAGGTAACATGACCTTAATCTTGAGTGAGATGGGAACTTCTGTTATTGAAGGCGATCCTTTGATTTGTATGGGTACGAGTGGCCAGGTCGCCGATTCAAACCTACCATTTTGAGAATTCATCTAATTTGGGAGCTGGGAACTCAGCTACACAAGATGAAATTCACTTCTTCCCCGAGGCAGGGGCAAGTAAATAGATAGCTCCCTTAAGGGCTGATTCCAGAGCTTGAACGATGTGGCGCCACACACCTTCTCTTGGCCCGAGAGGTGTTCACGCATAGTTGGACTATGTTGTATTGTTCATTAGAGAAATTAGTGGTACTTAGGAGTGAGATGTAACTACAGAGGCAAAACGGTAATTTGGCCCAGCTGTACTTACAAGCATCTATGAAAGACATCGTACTCATGATTGGTTATATCCGATGGACACAGAAATATATTTGTGGTAAGAAGAGTTCAGCTGTTGGTCTTTAGTGGAATGCCTGACAGTTAACGGATAGTGGATCTGGTGGCTAAAGAGTTTAGTCAACTATTCACGGACCGTTGGAGCTTCGAGCCACAGGTCCATTGGGTCCCTTGGGTAGCTTGGATAAAGTCGAGAATCAGTGTTTGAGTTAATTTGAAATGTTCAAATTGAAAAGAGGAAATTCAATTATATATGATATAATTGGTCTGATTAATTATATATGATATAAGTGACTAAATGTATGAGATATATTATTGTAGAGGAAATAAAATATAAATATGATTTATATCAAATAGAGGAGAAATTACTATAATAGATATGTGATATCAAATTATACGGTAAAATATAATATGATTATATTTATTAATTATTTAATTGGTTAATTATATGATAATTGGCCTAAAATTTCTCTTGGACGTGCGTTAGTGGGAAAAACCGAAGAATAAAATGAAAATTTGTTTCATTTTGCAAAGTTTGAAGAAGTTCCAAAGGTTCGAAAATTCTTGGCGTCAGTGTGGAAACGTAAACGATCGCATAAGTCGAGAACCTATACGATAGTCGCTCAGTGCCTAAACGATCGCACACCTCGCGCCTAAACAATTGCCCGCTAGTTCCTAAACGATCGGATAGCTTTCCTGAACGATCGTATAGTGTGTGGTGTTTTCAAAACGATCATCTACCTTTTCCTAAACGATCGTTTAGTAAAACCTACATGATCGTGTAGCTTCTTCTAAACGATAAGCATTTAGCTATACGATAACTTTCTTTTCTCTCCCACTTACTTATCGTCTACACGATCAGTACTTTCTCCAACCTCTATGAAACTCACCAAAGACCACACTTTGGGTTCTCACTCCGAGAATACCAAGGGCTCCATTTTGGTGGTGTCGTCCCCACTGCATTTACTCGTTCGTGATAGTTCGTGGTGCTGTTGCAGATGACGTATTTGCTGGGCGATAGTAGATCGCGTAAAGGTCTTCCACTGCATTTGAGTTCCAAAACTTGAAGAGCGTCTTCAACTGGTATGAGAACTCTTCCATTGTATTTTATTGTTCGAAGCATGCCGTTAATTACCATTTGTTTACATAACTGTATGTTCGAATATATATGGTGTATTTTGATCACGATGAAATTGAAAAGATCTGAATGCGCTCATGCATTTTTAATTGTCCAATTTAGTTTTTGTACATTCAATAATCTTAAATTTAGTCTCTAATGCAAGTTTATTGTTGATTTTCTAAAACATTTCTTTTTTGTTATTTATTAACATCTTCACTATAAATTTTGAAAACATATTACATATTATATTTCTTCACACGAAAGTTATTATTATTGTTTAACCAAATTCAATAAAATTAACTTTGAGGAATTAAACTTAAGATTTTTTGAAAATATGAAAACTAAAATTGGACAATTAAAAATACAATTAAAATTGGATAATTAAAAATACAAATACTAAAATTAAACTAACTTAAAAAGATAGAAACCAAAATAATAATTTAACCTAAAATTTAAGGAATGTTTGGAATGTTGAGTTGAATTATGAAGTTTGTATTTGAGATGGAATTATAAAATAAAGTTATTTGATAAATGTTTAACATAGATAAAGATGGAAAGACGGAGTTGTTGGATAGATAAACCCTATTACAAGGCCAACCACTTGAAATATTTCTCATAATTCTATAAATAAAAACCTTATCAAACCACTTGAAAAATACCCGTTTTGACTGTGGTGTGCAAAGTATGGGTTGGGACGTTTTATATCAAAGTGACACATAACGATAATCTTGAAACATATTTATCTCTTCATTGAAAACTGTGCCGAAATCCAAAGTCCTACGTGCCATGCTTGTAAGGACGTCACAACACCCTTCACAATTGAAATGGACGCATCTATGAACCTCTTCCTCCATTTCTCTCCATTTCCTCCTACAAAAATTTCTCCTCCCATTGTTTCATCTTAGAGAAACAAAACAAAACAAAACAAAAGAAACAGAGAGAGAGGTAAAATGGGAAGCAATGCAAAAGGAAGAACAGTAATGGAGGTGGGAGCTGATGGAGTAGCTATAATCACCATCATGAACCCTCCAGTTAACTCCTTGTCTTTTGATGGTAAAGTTTCATTCTTCTATCAAATCTCCATTTCTACTGAGAGGTTCAGTTTCAGAGTTTTTACTAAGTTTTCTGCATGTTTACACACAAATACAGTGTTATTCAGCCTAAGAGATAGTTATGAACAAGCCTTGAGAAGAGATGATGTGAAGGCAATTGTTATTACAGGTTAGTAAATATGTCAAATGAATTTTGTTTATGGGTTTCACGAATTCTGTCTACGGTGGGATCGAACCATTGACTTTTTGAGATGATGCATTTTATCTGGATTCGGATCCAGAGAGGGAGATGGAAAATGGAAGAAAGGAATTGATTTTTTGTGTTATTTGGAGTGTAGGTGCAAAGGGAAAGTTTTCTGGTGGCTTTGATATAACTGCTTTTGGTTCGCTCCAAGGAGGAAAGGGTAGGTCTGATTAACTGCTCATTATATCTGTAGAAGGATGTTACAAGAAACAATCTCTAAGAAAATGGAAAATTCATATACTTCACTGGTAAATATGAAAATTTTCTAATGAATAAGGACGCATTATTGATCTCATGTAAAATGTGTCTCAGGGGAGCAACCAAATGTTAGGAACATATCAATGAAATGATCACTGATGTTTTTGAAGGTAATGAATTACTATTATTATTTATTATAGTTTAGTTATATTACTTGTCAGAGGTTCGATTCTGTGATGGCATACTGGGTGTTAATTCCTTAATCTCATCTGTCAGCTGCCTGGAAACCTGCGGTTGCAGCGATAGATGGACTTGCTCTGGGTGGAGGGTTAGAGGTTGCAATGGTATGTGTCAACTATTTCATATAGATTGGCTTTTATCAGGATGAATCCTGTTACAATCTCTTCTTTGCATTCAATATTTCTCAGGCCTGTCATGCTCGAATATCAACTCCTACCGCTCAATTAGGGTTGCCCGAGCTTCAGCTTGGAATAATTCCTGGTTTTGGAGGTACGGTTCTAGTTTTACGTGTGGTTGGTTCTTTTAAGACTTCAAATGTTCTGCATCCTCCTAGCTATTCGTCTTATGAAAATAAACGAATAATCGTGTTGATTCGAGTGATTGTGTTAGTTCATATGAAGAAGAAATGGGCACATCTTAACTGTTTCTGTTGTTTGGATTATCCTGTCTGTAAAACATGAAGACAATAAAATCTATACATTCCTAAAATGGTTGGGGTGTTTTATTTTGCCTATATTGATCTCTAGACTCTTAACTACTCAGGAACACAACGGCTTCCACGTCTTGTTGGTCTCTCAAAGGCCCTTGAAATGATGTTGGTAAGCTTAGATGGATTTATATAAATGGAACATGATGTAAAATACACATCCTACTTATAAATATATTAACTTCTCTGATTCTTGTTGTCTGTTACACGTGTAAACAGACATCAAAGCCAATTAAAGGACAAGAAGCTCATTCTTTGGGGCTTGTGGATGCCATTGTCCCTCCTGAAGAGTTGATCGACACAGCACGTAGATGGGCTCTCGAAATCCTAGAGCGGAGACGACCATGGGTTCTCAGTCTTCACAGGACCGACAAGTTAGAGTCCCTTGTTGAGGCTAGGAAAATATTTAAGTTTGCTAGAGCTCAGGCAAAAAAACAGTCCCTGAATCTCGAGCATCCATTTGCCTGCATTGATGCCGTTGAAATGGGTGTCGTCTCTGGCCCCCGTGCTGGACTTTGGAAGGTCCTTTTTATCTTCTCGATAGTTTTCTTTCCCCCCATTTTATCCCCTTTCACCTTTAAGTTGTAGTCACTTCACTCTCAATATATATCTTGTTCTGGATATTGCAGGAGGCTGAAGAATTTCAGGGACTCCTACATTCTGATACTTGCAAAAGCTTAATTCATATCTTCTTTGCCCAGCGTTCAACAACTAAGGTCAGATGATGAAGGATCGAGACATGAATGTTGTGTTGGTTTTATAGAAGTGGTTGTACAATAATGAGTTTTCTGCTAGCTACTTGAGAAGATATTCTCTTGTCCTCTTGATCTTTGGATGTTCATGGTTGTATTAATTTGTTTTTATTATATAAATATTTTTCGTCATGTCTAGCTTTTTATGGGGGCTTGATAGTAAACTTGAGCAATTCAATAGCTCAATATATTTGACCACAATACTATACAAAGGGTCTTGACAACTGAGAAAAACAGTAGTTTTGCTAATTTATTATAGAGGCTTATTCATATGGGCAGCTCACATCAACATTTCTCCTCTCGTCATGTTTGATAGGTACCTGGAGTTACTGATCTAGGTTTAGTACCGAGACAAATCAAGAAAGTTGCAATCGTAGGAGGAGGATTAATGGGATCTGGAATAGCTACAGCATTGATTCTTAGCAACTATCCTGTGATACTTAAAGAAGTGAACGACAAGTTCTTGCAGGCTGGCATCGACAGAGTAAGAGGTACCCATGGAAACCAATGATTTTGACATGCACTTTTGTACTTCACAATTTGCAGTTTTTTTAAACTCATGATCTGATATATTCTCCTACAGCAAACCTACACAGCCGAGTCAGAAAAGGGAGTATGACTAAAGAGAAATTTGACAGGACAATTTCTTTACTTAAGGGAGTTCTTGACTATGAAAGTTTTAAAGATGTAGATATGGTGATAGAGGTACTTTTGGGCTGCTTCTCTTTTGATGTTGCCAAGGTTCCCCTTTCTTTTCCCAGGTCGAGGGCAGTGGTTAATTTTGATTTCTTGCGTTCTTGAAACAGGCTGTTATTGAGAATGTTTCTTTGAAGCAACAGATCTTTTCTGATCTTGAGAAGTACTGTCCACCACATTGTATGCTTGCTACTAATACTTCCACAATAGATTTGGAGTTGATTGGAGAGAGAACAAAGTCCCGTGACAGGATTATTGGAGCTCATTTCTTTAGGTAAATCCCCCCACCAAAGAACAAAACATCCCGTATCTTTTTAGCTCAGCATTGAGTTCTGCTTCTCATGCAGTCCTGCTCATGTCATGCCACTTTTGGAAATTGTTCGTACCAAGCATACGGCTGCACAAGTGATTGTTGATCTGCTAGATGTTGGGAAGAATATAAAGAAAACACCAGTTGTGGTTGGAAATTGTACAGGTTTTGCTGTCAACAGAATGTTTTTTCCCTACTCTCAAGCTGCAATTTTACTTGCAGAACGTGGGGTAGATCCTTATCAGATTGACAGGGCAATTTCTAAGTTCGGAATGCCAATGGGACCCTTCAGGTTTATAATAGTCAATGAAGTTTGCATCAGCTGCATGTTCTGATCTTATACAATCAGTTTTCATTTTTCTTACTTGCTCTTGTATTTTTCTTTCAGGTTGTGTGACCTTGTTGGTTTTGGTGTGGCAGTAGCAACTGCCAGTCAGTTTGTTCAAGCTTTTCCAGAAAGAACTTATAAATCTATGCTAATTCCTCTTATGCAAGAGGATAAGATTGCAGGTAGCTTTTTCATCCCAGAATATGCACAGGGTTTGTTATGCACTTATTTATTATTATTATTATTAAGGGCATAGAAAAATCAAACCCAGAAAGATCTCTCAACAACCTATAAGGAGCGGCTCCAGTCTATAAGAATGGTCTAAGTTAATAATTACAAAAGGCCAGACAAACGGAGGCTCAAAGAGAGGCACTAAACCTCACTTCCTCCCAAACCTCATTCAAAGGGTGATCCACTCTATAAGACCCTACTAATTTTCATAATCCACACTGCTCACCTGTTATTGAATGTTGCTACCTTTGTTATGCAATTTTAGATGGTCTTCGCCTGTGATATTCATTTGTGTTCATTGATTTTTACTTAAAACAACATTACTTACAAAAATGATAATTATTTGTACATTGCACACCTCAGGTGAATCCACTCGTAAAGGTTTCTATGTCTATGACAAGAACCGAAAAGCTGGGCCAAATCCAGAGTTAAAGAAATATATCGAGAAGGCTAGGAGCACTTCTGGTGTTTCAGTTGATCCTACGGTCTCTCTCCCCCATTTCTTCTTACAAACATATGTTTGCTTGCTTCTCTTCTTTTGATAATTATATTATGACCTTAGCTATAGGCAGGAGATTGTAGCATTTGAATTACATTATAAAGATTGTTTGCAAATATATATTTTGGAATGAAGTATTAACTTGGGAAAGTGACAGTAGTTGTGGTATGACTAAATGATTTCGGTGAATGTAGCTCATGAAGTTGCCAGAAAAGGACATTGTGGAGATGATATTCTTCCCAGTGGTGAACGAAGCATGTCGTGTCCTAGCTGAAGGCATAGCAGTAAAAGCAGCTGACCTGGACATTGCTGGTGTAATGGGAATGGGTTTCCCCTCTTACAGGTTTGTTAACTTGATCTCATTTTGGTATGTCTCTTTAGTTCCAAAAACTAGACCATAAAATTTTTTCCTCCTTGAGCAGGGGAGGACTCATGTTCTGGGCAGATTCACTTGGATCAAAATACATCTATTCGAGGTTGGAGGAATGGTCGAAACAGTATGGTGGATTTTTCAAGCCTTGTGGATACTTAACTGAAAGAGCTGCTCAGAGTGCAACTCTGGTGAGAAATCTGCATCCTAATTTAACAGAGCTCATCTTTCATGCACCTATAAAGCCAAAAAACAGATTTAGGCTGTTTTGGCAAACACAAGCTGGGATGGAATAAGTTTATAGATAAAACTTGGTGCATCCAATTGTCGGATGGGATAAAAGATTGCTTGCCAACTTCTAAGTGACTAATGAACTTTAAAGGTGTCAGTTCTGATAGAATTTAAGTCTACCAACCAATTAACCAACAATAAACTAAAACAAAATTACAAAGTCCTGATTATTCATCCATGTTATTGTTACATATTATCGTTGCCTTTTCCCTCTTAACATTTGCACGCTATTGGCTAGAGTTATTGGGAATAAAATGGCTCTTGATAGAATAGGAAACACTCCTAAATTGCCTATCATGGCATCATCTATGTCAACTATGAACTACGTCCCAAATTTACAGATCTCTCAATTCAATGACGTGAACAAGTATTTTGGTTCATTTAACAATGAAAACCTTTGGAGGTCTTAGATTAGTATGATATTTGCTTCTCAAAATACTTATGTTGTGTGGTTTGAATGCAGAGTGCTCCTGCTGGTCATGCTAAAGCTAGAATGTAAGATCAATCAACTCAATTGGAAGTTTGTTTTGTGTTTCTTCTGAAAATCTAGAAATGGCGCCCGGGATTGGGCTTGTATGAATAATGTATTGAGGTTGGTTGTACCTCAGGAAGACATTTATTTTTTTAAGGAATTTGGGTTGGAGCAATTTTCAATTGGTAGTATTCGTTATCATCTCTTTTGATGGGACTTTTGAGTTGTTTTTTGGTTTTCCATCACATTCATCTTGATTTAAGACTTGGTTTCCAAAATGCGTCCCTCCAATCAATCCCATTGTTGCAACCCAATACTTAAAATTATATCTATTTGTCAGTTATTGGGTCTGCAAGGCACAAAAGTAGTAGGGCATAGAGTTACCGGGATACTGCTAGAGCTTAACTATCACTAATTATCCAAGTGGTAGTATAGAGTTATGCAGGAGATTAAAGCTCAACTATCGTTTTCCCATTATGGTTTCATTTCACAGATTCCATAACTGCTATCATCAAACTCGAACTAAAACAGGATGCCAAATAATCTGCTGCTGTCTACTACTAATGTATCATGAATCCTATATTATACAGTCAAATAAATAAAAACAATAACGAACATGAATGTGCGTATAAAAAGAGATTGCAAGGGAAAGAAACGATGTGACGAGAAAAGGACATTTAAGTAAAAGACTTCAGCTTCACTTCAATATTATTTGAAAAATGTACAGAAACAAATCAACATCTTGTTTCAGTTCGTACAATTGTCTTGACTTTTATTCAGAAATGGATCACACTAATTTCAGGAGGAAGTGATGTAGAAAAATTACAGATAGTAGTACCAGTCCAGGGCCATTGATGGCGAATGGTGTCAAGTGATTGGCTCAGCCCAAACCCGGAAAAACTTCGGACCATAGCCCTTGTGTTCCAGCCATGAGCGTTCTTTTCCGCATATGAGCATGGAGTCTCAAAACTTCAAAATCCATCTATATGACCTGCTGCTTTAATTTAAAACATGATCTGTTTCCCATCAATTGGCAAGTCTGGAATTTCACACTTACACATTACCTTCCATACAAGCAAAGATGTGCAACTTCACATATGGTAGATTCGTGAATATATAATATATGTTAAATTGCCACTGATTCCAAAAGCTTAAACTGATAGGTTATGGAAGATTTAACTATATCAATAATTTAACACTTTTAACACATGGGACTATAGGTGTTTGAAGTTTCGAGCATGGAATCTCCAACTATAATATCGTGTTAAACAAAGATTTCTGTAGTAATATTAATTTCTTTTTCAGGGATCAGACAGGGAAAGGTTCACTGAACAATTTGAGTCTGAACTGCCTAACACGTGAGAGACACATTAGGCTAGATCAAAATGGGATGCAAAGCTTCGATAAATAACAAACTTAATGTTGCAGTCTTTATATTCAAGCAAGGTTCACAACAGAAGTTAAAAGCAACATAACTTGGATAATATCTCCAAAAAGATAATACGATCTCTTCTATAAGAAAAGATGAACCTCCCTTTACCTTTATGCTACACCGAGATTATTCAGCTTCTCACAGTGAGGAGTTGGAAGATTTTTATTCCACTGGCGTCTCTGAAGTTCTACATGACAATAACGCCAAACCATGTTTCTATAATCCCTGAGCACACTATTCTCAATTTCAGCTCGACCTGGGCTCCCAAGAGGATATCTAACATCAAAATCAGATGATTTGACAAAAAATTCCACTCCATGTTTCTCTGTAATCACAGGAATACTATAGGATAGATTTTTATGCAAAGCATAGTCCGGCTCTGGAAATGGCATATAAGCCAACAAACAAATTAACAAGAATGGTAACATTAGAAGAATAATCAACAAGCTGGGACCTCCCCCAGCAGATTCTGTCCTCTGTTGGCTTCTCGCACCTCCGGTTCTATAAGTATAAGAGCGACTCGTCTGAAACATATTTCCCTGCCCAAAGAATGCTCTGAATATCTCATCAGGATCAAAGTTTTCTTCAAACAAATCATGACCCGTTCTCCTTCTCCTATGCCTTACATTATGCTGTTGGTTGTACTCATACTGAGCAACCAAACCCGTGTGATCATATTGCCTTCTCAAAGTATCATCACTCAAACACATGAAAGCCTTGGATAATTTCTTGAATGCTTCATCCGAACCAGGAGCCTTGTTTTTATCAGGGTGAACTTTCAAGGACAATTTCTTATAAGCCCTCTTAATCTCTTCAGCTGAACTAGTTTTCTCCACACCAAGAATTCTGTAATAGTCCTCAGTTGTTTTGATCTGCCTAATCAATTGAACGTGTTCTATAGAGTAATTACGTTCACCACTCAAACCATCAACATGTTTCACTGAACCAGAAGCACTCTCAACCTTTCCCGCGCGTTTCTCATCGAAAGAAGATGAAGGTGATCCCGAACCGATCTCCTCGCACACCGTCAATAGCTCGTCGACTTGCAAACTCTGATTAAGGCGACGAGCAATTTTAATGAATCTAAGTGCTCGCTCTTTATTCCCCGACGCAATTGCTTCTTCCGCTATGCGAATACATCTTAAAGCTTCGTCCTTATTCCCATCCATAATCGCACCGACACAATCTTCCACACAAAAACCTAAACTCCCGAATTACCTTCAGCCCAA